>NC_134214.1:22697117-23006742 GCF_965140235.1 Caretta caretta
GACTGGGGTGCAGGCTCAGGAGCTAGTGCAGTGACAGCATTGAGCCAGGGGCTGAATGGAAGGGAGGGTGCAGGGACACACGGGGACGGGGGCAGATATGCCTGACTGAATGGGAGAGGCTAGAGGTCACCCCGGATCTGCATGGGGGAGGCTCCCCAACTTCCTAACCATCTCTCCCTACCCCTGAAAAAAACCAACTCTGATCCATACTTCTCCCACCCACACCTAACAACCCTCTAGGTTCACTCCCAGCTACTTCCCTCTCCCTCAGCTCCTCCATTACCCCTGACCCCCCCAAGCCTTTTCACTTTGGAGGAGTAAGGAATATGTTTCTGTATTGTAGTTTAAATGAATTATGCAAAGTTCTGTATTAAATATGCCTAGTAAGGAATCTATTTGTGAAATACACATTTTGTGAATTTTTTTTGGTCTTTATTGCTACAGCCATACTTGCTGACAGGTATTTTGAAATAAATTACCAAAATAATTGAAACTGACATGATTATATTGTGTTACTTTGACAAATAAAATATGGAGTATTTTAAAATATTGTGTGCAGAATTTTGTTGGTGCAGACTTCCCCCAAGAGTAATATATGAAATAAAGTGTGGAACAGTATTGTGCTGCATTTGCCAATAAGAGCTTTCTTAGTGGATCTTATTAATATTATTGCATTATTATGGGCCAATCAACATTGATACATTTATTCCAGATTTAGGCCCCTATTGCAGTAGCTCTCAAATTTGCTGAGCCTGGAACCCTCCCATTCCTTTACCAATATTTCCCAAAATTTTAGGACCTCTTGATCAAATATTTTTATTAATTCTAATCAAGGTGGGGTTCTTTACTTGGTTCAATCATACAGACCTACAGCAGTCCTAATAACTGTAAGTAACATATTTACAGAGGAAGTTCTTAAAAGCAGCTAAAAGTACAGAATAAGGTGACTCACACCCAAGCTCATCTGAAAAGTATCCTTTCCTTGAGTAATAAGGTCCACTGATCCATTGTACTGCATACTTCGTCTTGCTTGCAGAACCAGAGCTGTCAGTCACTGGCAATCCCTAAGAATTCCCTGCCCCATTAGAGTGTGCAAAAGCTTCCAGGATAATTCCATCCTTCTTTCCTAAATAAGAGATTGTGTTAACTAAACTTTTTTTTTTTTGGGGGGGGGGGGGGGGGGAATAAACAATGTTTTCCTATTGCACAGCAAAGGGATAATTTTCCCTAACAAAATAAACCTGAATCTTTGGATGTCAAGATCCATCTCTGACTCTGAATTACCCCTTTGTTTCCAGGGTGGCTGGATCTGTGGACCTTATTATTTGAAGAAAGGAAGTTTTCAGGTAAGTTTCAATGCATTTTTCTATGTCTCATTATACTGAGGTCCACAGGTTTGTTACAGTGAGATTTTCACAGAAGTGTGCTTCCAGGGTGGGAAGTAGGATAATCCTTTAAATATGGATATCCAAAACAAGGTGAGTTATATATCCTCTGTGTTCCCCTTATTAGAATATGACAGCAGGAAGATGATTTCTGCAGAAAAATAGAATTGGCTGAAGACTGAAGACCAATTTGGTGAATTGATGGCCACATGGACCTCCTAACTTCTCTCAACGTAGCGTACCATAGCACTTGCCCAGTGCTTCTAAAGAAATCTGACAGATGGAAGAGCATTTCTTGACTCCTGTGATAAAAAAATTAAGTTTACTGGGCAATGAAAGCTGACAAGACACCTGTGAGGATGACTTGTGTGAATAAAAAGTATAATAGTGGGCCTCAGAGAAAGCTCTGAACTTCAAAATCTCACCTGATAGGAAATAGTGGCTATTGGGAAGACTACTTTAATGGACTGGAAGTATGACACTTTCAGAACTACTCCAATTGAACGCTTACAGGAAGATTCAGAATGAGGTTCCAAAGTTGTGTTCTGGGACTGAATCATGGGAGTTGCCATAAGGAAGCATTTAATATCAGAATTTGTAGACAATTTAAGTTTCCTGAATCGGCGGAGAACATGATAGTGCTGAGACAACCTTTTAGCCTGAACACTCCAATACACCCATAATTCAGTATTCTGGGAGAAACACAAGACTTGTAACATGGTAGATAAACCACAGACTTTGCATCAGCTGCTAGAACTAAGTTCTGTTAGTTGGCTTCTTTCTAGGGTCGACAAGAGTGGAAATCACCTAATCCAAGTTTTGAACTTGTCTGGGGTGCAGAATATGTCTTTGCTACAGCAGAGCTCGTCCATGAGGTAAAGGCTTTGGGAGGTTGAATGTTAGGTTAATAAGTCTTGAGAACCATAGTCTCTTTAGCCAGAATAGTTTAAACATTATCATTGCTGCTCTCTCCTTCCTGTCTTTGTATAGTCCGGGGGAGCAGTGGAAAGTTCTCTCAGACACAGGATCCATACAGGCCATATGAGGCTGCATTTCCCCTGGAAGCCTCAAACTGCAATATCTGTAGGAAAGCCTTTTAACTGGGAGGCCTATTAACTGGAGGGAGACAACTGGGCCTGAAAGCCCATACAGCTCTTTCTGCTGTTGGCAGTGTCCAAAGCCCACTTCCACCCCTCACTTCATGGCCTGAGGCAAAGCAGAGAGCGAGGAGGAAGCTGAGCTCTGTAATCAAGGGCATGCTGGGGGCTCTAAGGACTCGCTACTAAGCCTGCCGATTTGTCTGACTCTTGATCCACTGGGTTCTGAAACAAGTGGGGCAGTAGCACAAACTCCCAAGTACTGCTCTGGGGATCTGTGGGGTTTGCAGTGGCCTCAGCATTTTTACACCTTTTGCCAGCTTTTCCAATCCTACTTGCCTCCTTTTCTGCCCTTTCTGCATGGGAGGCAGACTGAGGCAACCCCACCCATGCAGGACTTCCAAGACATCTTGCCCATCACAGCCAGCCTCTCCAGTCATTCCTGGTTCTTATCCTACCCAGTGGGGGGCAGTGGCACTGGAGCCGTTTTTGTAGTGGGGGTGCTGAGATGCATCCCTCTTGCCCCGGTCTGCGCCCCTCACCACCCCCTTGAGCTGGCGCCGGGAGCAGGGCTGTGGATCTGGGAGGTGGGAACGTGGACACGGGTAAGGCAGAGGAGGCTGGGGCCACAGCTAGGAGTGGGTGCGGAGCTCCGGGCATGGGGCTGGCAGCCGGGACCCCATATGCGGGGCCAGCAGCGGAACCCCCAAGTGCTGGTAGCGGAGCCACTGGTGCCCCAGCAGCTGGACAGGACCCTGAGCTGGCAGCCAGGACACCGCATGCAGGGCCGGCAGCCGAGCAGGACCCGCAGCTGAGCAGGACCTGGGGCCAGTGGCCAAGTGGGACCCAGGGCTGCCAGTGGAGCCCCTGGGCAGCAGCGAGGCCAGGAGCTGGGACCCCTTGCAGCAGGGACACAGGACTGGCAGCTGGAACACCGGGTGCAAAGCCTGGGGGTGCTGCAGCACCCCCCGAACCTCTACTTCCTGCGCCTACAGTGGTGAGTGGGCTGATGGAGGGAAAACCGCCATTTGCCCACAGAGATGGCCAAGATTCCTAATAAGTAAGGGGCTGGAGCAGGAGACAGCCTTTTCCTTATGCTTCTGGCTTCCGTGGCCTACCTCTTTCCCTGAAGCCTGCATGGGCATTAGCTACAGCAGCATCTGAGAAGGGGAAGCGGAGTTGAGGGGCGAAACTCCCCAAAAGGCATATGCAGCCCTAGGACATGACTGGGATTTCCATCAGAAAAGCTCTGCAGCAGGAAGCCCTGGCTGAGCCACCCGATGCTAAGGAGGTGGTGAAAACTGGCTGGAACTTCAGGTGGCAAAGCATTCCCTTGCTGCCAGTGACCAGCAGATCTAGTCCCCAAGCAGGCAGAAATACGCATTGTAACAGCTCTGTGACCTTCATGTGATGAAGAATAAATGTTTTTGTTCCTTTGATGTCACACACAAAAACTCTCAACAAAAATACTATTGTAATATTTTCTGGTAGTTAGAAGAAAGAGAAACTGAGAAATAAAGACATCTGTCCAACTCAGAAAACTAATACATAAATTTGATTTTTGACCTTGTTTCTAACCAAACCTTGAAAATAATCACTATACAAACCTTGCTCTTTATTTTTTCTAACTAGCAGAAATAGATCACCAGAAGCATCAGTTACTGAATTTAAATCAGCTTTGTAGTAACAAGAGAAAAATAAAATCATTCTTTTTGCTTTGCTGTTGTCATTCTAACTGATACCTTATATGTTAGGCTTTTCAGAGTCTTACTAATACCATTTTAAAAAGAACCTGTCTATCTGAGGAACTGTCTACCTGCCCTAAATTCTGTTGCTGTGGCAGCAATGAGTGACTTGTTTCGGATTTGATGACCGTCCTGTTCTGGAGCGTTGAAGAGAGCAAGGTCTTCTCCACTTGCTTTCCTTCTGGATATATGCCAGACCAACTCTGTACCATCATTCTGGTTGAGGCTCTCTCTCTCTCTCTCTCTCTCTCTCTTTCTCTTTTTTTTTATTTTTTTTTAAAGTATTTGGTGGGAGGCTGTTATTTCTTGTTTAATACAGTTGGAGGGAGATTATGAATTTATGTTTTGGCCCCGTTTAGTATCTTCTCTCTAATTGCACTCGGGCCAAATTCCTTTTTGTCTGCAATATTTATTGTATTATATACACGGAAGACTTTGGGCATGGAAAATCTTATATTTATTATTGACAATCTTTGTTAGCAGCAAACTCATTTGCCCTGGTCATGTGATTTTATCTGGTATGGACCGAGCCTGGAATTTGGAAAGTTCATTCCTCAATTCAGAAGATGTTTTATGCTACCTTGAATAAACAGACCTCTCTTTTTATACTTTTCAATACTATCCTCAGTTTACAAGATAGCTTTTATAAGATAACTATCTTAGATTCTATATTCTAATTTTCTATAATGCAAGGTGTTACATTTCCCATACTATTTTGCTGAAAGGCAGAAAGTTAATATTTCTTTTTCACACCAAATGTTTCCCTTCAACACTAAAAATAATGGTTATATGCAGCATGTGTCAGTTATGAGTATTAAAATCCCTAACTCTCATTTATTGTAGCTGACTTTCAAGTGCCAGATGCATAAATATTATCATCTCAAGTGTATATTTTTTCTTCCTACTGCTGTCCCAACAAAAGATACTTGCTTACATTTAAGTGAAAGTTGAAAGAAACATTGAAGTGTTCCCCCCTCCCCCAAGATACTAGACTATAAAACATCTTGGTTCCAAAAATTACAACAAAGAAAGTATACTTCTGAAGTAGGCTTTTCCCTGACACAAAATAGAGTCTGCTTTGGTGAAATGAACTGTTAGATTTGTTTTTAGAATACATTTTACTATTTTCTTTTTTAGAATACAAGATTTTAGTATGCTGCTAATTTCTATACCAAGTATAAATCCTTGAACTCAGTTACTTTCCTTCCAACTATTTCAACTATAAGAGTAGCAGTTTCCCTACCACAAACAAGCATATTAAAAAAGACATTTATTGTTAGCTAAACTCACAGTCTGCACAAACTCTATCAATTCATTTTAACTATCTCTACATACTGTACGAAATATTAACTTACCCAACGATTATGGAGTGCAGCCAACTTATTTGTATCCATAATATATGTGTTGAGTACTCATATACAGAACAGCCATTTATCAAAACTTTTTGCTATCCCACATACACTTTCATTAATGACAGCCTCTGTAATGGCAACAAAACTTTGAGCTGAACTGAGTAACTATAGTGATCTTCCCGAACTGCTGTCACAAAAAACATCCTTTGAATCTATGGAATTCAAAATGGTCTTCAAAAAACTTTACATCGCATATTAGAGTGTTTTCTTAGCTAAATGACAATGCACTTTCTGGTCAAATTATTAATACTTTGCCAGCCTCATCTAACCTTTGAGCTGGGTGGAAAGTGGCCAAAGTACACTGTCACTTTGCCACATTATGCTGCGAATGAATCAATGATGTATCAACCATTACATCACATCACATCAGTTATTACAACCAATTACATCTGTAAAATAAGCCATGCAAAGCAAGCAACCTATTGTTTGGTTAAAGACATAATATTTTTTCAGGCTAATGAAAATATTCATTTTTGCTGTCAACTAAGACAAAACAAATACTGACTGTGCTCTGTGAAGCTCTCTTGCCAAGATAATCATTTTCACGGCTCAAAACTGCTCATTAAATCAATTTTTAAAAGTTAAATTATTAAATTAATTAATTAAATGAAATGAAATTATAGCCCCTATAAAAGTGATCAGATGAAGGGAGACAGTCATTCAATATTCATCCTGTTGTGCTCTTAAGTTTCAGGGGCAATATAGGTAGAAAGATGTTACAGCTCAGTATTTTAAACCAGATGCTCATTTTCAAAATGAACTTGTCTACTGGTAAAGGTGGAGGAAAGAACATGTTTGTGTTAAGTTTTCCTGGGCAAAAACTGACAAGTGCACACTTTATAAGCATGGAAGAGTCCAGCATGTTGTTCCCATGCTTCCAAACTATTAAATATTCCTCCCTCCAAGCAGTGAGCAAACAAACCATTAATAGCAGAACAACTAACCTCCCAGAGACCATAGAGACTTCTTGTTTAGAGTCAAAGATCTGTCACTGCACATGTGCACAAATCAAGTGTTACTGTGTGCATAATGTGGACAACCTCCCCAGATTAAATTGACGTTTTCCCCCCATTGCAGTAACACTGTGTTATATAACTGAGCTAGGCGGACAAATAAAATTCCAACTTCCACTTTCTCTCCCCAGCAGAAAGGGCTGCTGGTCCACCCAGCACTTTCTGATAGCCTGACTGTAAAGTATGAAAAAAGAACAGGAGTACTTGTGGCACCTTAGAGACTAACAAATTTATTAGTTAGTCTCTAAGGTGCCACAAGTACTCCTGTTCTTTTTGCGGATACAGACTAACATGGCTGCTACTCTGAAACCTGTAAAGTATGAAGGCACCCTTGCTCATCCCTTTCACACATTCCAAGGCACCTGCCTAATTATTCCCTTATTTCCTCCTGGCAATCTTGTATGTGTGCAGGTACTCCTCTGTGCACCCCCTATGCCTAAAGTCTCCTTTCAGAGCCAGTCTGCCTCTCCTTAAAACCCACTACTTCCCCAACTCAAAACTGGGTGACTGGGGGCATCAAAATGAATTAGCTGTTACCACTCAGGAAAGAGCTCTTGGAATCATTGTGAATAGCTCTCAGAAAAGATCTGCTCAATGGAAGTAGAAGTCCAAAATGCTATCAAAGTTAAGAACCATTAGGGAAGGGATAGATAAGAAGACAGAAAATATAACACCATTATATAAATCCCTCGTACACTATCACCTTGAATACTGCATGCAGTTCTGGTTGCCCCATCTCAAAAAAAGATATTAGAATTACAAAATAACAGAGAAAGACAACAAAAATGATTAGGGGTATAGAACAGCTTCTGTATGAGGAGAGATTAAAAAGACTGACTGTTCAGCTTAGAAAAGAGACTAATAAGGGGGGATATGATGGAGGTCTACAAAATTATGAATGGTGTGGAGAAAGTGAATAAGGAAGTGGTATTTTACCCCTTCACACAACACAAGAACCAGAAATCACCCAATGAAATTAAGCAGCAGGTTTAAAACAAACATAAGGAAATTCTTCTTCACACAATGCACAGGCAACCCATGGAACTCAATGCCATGGGATGGTGTGAAAGCCAAAAGTATACCTGGGTTAAAAAACGAATTAGGTAAATTCCTGGAGGATAGGTCCATCAATGGCAATTAGCCAAGATGGTTAGGGATGTAACCCTATGCTCTGGGTGTCTCTAAGCCTCTGAATGCCAGATGCTGGGACTGGATGACAGGAGATGGATCTCTAGATAATAGCCCTGTTCTGTTCATTCCCTTGGAAGAATCTGGCATTAGCCACTGTCAGAAGACAGGATACCGTACTAGATGGACTGGTCTGACCCAGTATGGCCATTCTTATGTTCAAATCCTGCTAAATTAAGTAGTAACCAAACTGTTATTGTCTGAAGATTACTCAGTGATCTGCATGGAGTTAACTGGTGTGTTTCAGTTTAGTTTGTAGTGAACAAGTATATTCACATCACAAAGCGCCATATCCAGCATTCTTCTTGACAGCGTACATAAGAAGAGTTGAAAGGCTGAGTGGATGAAAAGGGGCATGGAGAATGCAGCACCCTCTTAAGCCCTACAGGAAGCTACTGCAGATCTGCATTGAGGAACAGTCGCAGGGGCTGAAAAGATAAGCTTGTGTTACCATTGCCCACTGTAAATCTGTTCCATGGACACCAGAATTCATTTTCTAGTGCCATCAATCCAGCAATCACCTCAAGCGCAAGAGACATTTTTAAAAGGTAAAAGTCATCTTGCTAAGTCAATTTACTAGTTTTTTCAGGCTTTTAGAGACTATGAAATACACATTGTATGAGTTTCAGAAAATATGCTCTTGATCGTAGCTATTGTTCAGAGAGACATGATGAAAAAATGTTATTAAGCCCATTAATGCTAACTCTGTAAGAACCATTACTGAGGCTGCAAATAGAAGGGGATTGCTTCCTATTCACAAAAGAAGGTTGTAATACAACAGATACTAAGTACCATAAATCATGTCATGACATGTTTGGTATTCTTTCTAATGCAGCTAAGACTCAGTAATTGAAAAGAGAGTAAAGAAGAAATATTGGCAGCAGATTTCCAGCACCTGAATGATGAGATTAGTCCAAAATAGTTGTGAAGGAATGTTCTGAGCATTAAGTATCTTCTGAAAAGATATAATTTCTTTATCAGATGAAGGTCTAAGACGCTTAAGAAGTGTCTAAAGCAACCCATAAATCCAAAGCATGATCTAGGCAAGTTAGAATTGGTTTACAGAAGGGCAGTCTCTCTTCAATATGGAATTAATGCTGCAGTTAGAAGAGCTGTCCCCAAAAGAAACAAATGAATGTGATGAGTTTGCCAACTTAACACTTTCACATGCATCCCCAACCTAGCAAAAAGTTATGAAAAATTTGAGACAGCGCAACTTTCAAGTCAGTAGCAGCTGATGAAATTATTCAACACACTGTGCAAGTCTGAGAGAGATTAAAGTTTTAAAGGAATTTAAATTTCTCCAAGGGATCCAAAAAGTCCCAGAAATATTCCCTTACTCCAGGACGTCGGACCCCATCACCTGTACTTGTATCCTCATAACTCAGGTGACTGGTAAGATGACACATGTCCAACCTCAGAGCTGCTAGTTTAAATACAACCCACATCAGAAGAGTATGTGTATAAGCATATTTTTTCTTTAAAAAATGATCTAACAAATTATATGATATTGCTCCCTTGGAGAACAATGGAGCTTTATTTTAAAGCTCCTTTGACAATCATCAGCACATAAAATACAGTCAGCACAGTTTTAGGATGTGTCTACACTAGTAATTTGTCCTATAATTTCCCACTGCTGCTGCTCGTGCTGCTGCTATCTGTTCAAGTCTACCAGTGGTGTCTCTATTATAAACAAGACAGAAGAGGCTGCAGGCATTTTAACAATTGTGTTCAGACCAAGTCTAGACACAAGGCTGGATATTAGTTGTGCAAGAGTGCCTAGGGGGCTCTGGTCTGTGACTGGGGCTCACTAGGCTGGATATTATGGCTATCAAGCAATTTAAAAAATTAATAGCGATTAATCGCACAGTTAAACAATAATATAATACTATTTATTTAAATATTTTTGGAAGTTTTCTACATTTTCAAATATATTGATTTCAATCACAAAACAGAATACAAAGTGTACAGTGCTCGCTTCATATTTATTTTTGATTACAAGTATTTGCACTATAAAAAAAGAAATAGAATTTTTCAAATCACCTCATACAAGTACTATAGTGCAAACTCTTTATCATGAAAGTTGAATTTACAAAATGTAGAATTACATTAAAAAAACCTGCATTCAAAAATAAAACAATATTAAACTTTAGAGCCTACAAGTCCACTCAGTCCTACTTCTTATAAAGCCAATCGCTCAGACAAAAAAGTTCATTTACATTTGCAGGAGATAATGCTGCCTGCTTCCTGTATACAACATCACCTGAAAGTGAGAACAGGCATTCTCATGGCACTGTTGTAGCCAGCGTCACAAGATATTTATGTGCCAGATGCGCTAAAGATTCATATGTCCCTTTATGATTCAACCACCATTCCAGGGGACATGCGTCCATGCTGATGACAGGTTCTGCTCGATAACAATTCAAAGCAGTGCAGACCGACGCATATTCATTTTCATTATCTGAGTCAGATGCCAACAGCAGAAGATTGATTTTCTTTTTTGGTGGTTCGGGTTCTGTAGTTTCTGCATCGGAGTGTTGCTCTTTTAAGACTTCTGAAAGCATGCTCTGTCTACACCTCATTCCTCTCAGATTTTGGAAGGCACTTCAGATTCTTAAACCTTGGGTCAACTGCCGTAGCTATCTTTACAAATCTCACATTGGTACCTTCTTTGCGTTTTGTCAAAGCTGCAGTGAAAGTGTTCTTAAAATGAACAACAAATGCTGGGTCATCATCCGAGACTGCTATAACATAAGATATATGGCAAAATGCAGGTAACACAGAGCAGGGGACATACAATTCCCCCCAGGGAATTCAGTCACAAATTTAATTAACACATTATTTTTTTAACGAGCATCATCGAAGCATGTCCTCTGGAATGGTGGCTGAAGCATGAAGGGGCATATGAATATTTAGCATATTTGGCAAGTAAATACCTTGCAATGCCAGTTACAAAAGTGCCATGCAAACGGCCTGTTCTCACTTTCTGGTGACACTGTAAATAAGAAGAGGGCAGCATTAGCTGTGTAAATGTAAACAAACTTGTTTGTCTGAGCGACTGGCTGAACAAGAAGTAGGACTGAGTGGACTTGTAAGCTCTAAAGTTTTACATTGTTTTGTTTTTGAGTGCAGATATGGAACAAACAAAAAAAAAATCTACATGTGTAAACTGCACTTCCACAACAGAGATTGCACTACACGACTTGTTTGAGGTGAATTGAAAACTATTTTTGTTTATCACTTTTACAGTGCAAATATTTGTAAGCAAAAATATACATTTTTATTTCAATTACAACACAGAACACAATAAATATGAAAATGTAGAACATCATCCAAAATATTTAATGTCAATTGGTATTCTGTTGTTCAACAGTACAATTAAAACTGTGATTAATCCCAATTAATTTTTTTAATCCCGATGAATTTGAGTTAATCGCACGAGTTAACTGCGATTAATCGACAGCCTACTAGATATGATACAACACAATGAAAAGATGATCTTTGTTCCACAGAGTTTCCAATCTAAGATGACAGAAGGCAAACAGGAGGATATAACAGACAGGGGGAGCAAAAGGAAACAATGATGCAATTAGTGCTTCCACTGTTGCTGCTACAGAGAGAAACAACAATGGGAAATTTCAGGGTGGTGGTGGGGAGTAAGCGCAGATAAGGGCAAAGCATTCAGTGTGGATAGGAAACATTTTCTGAATAATTATTAGCAGAAATCATGCCATAGACTAACCTCCTATAGCATGGCTTTAACATAGTTCTTAACACAACTGTAACTTTTTTTTATTAGTGCAAGATATAGATATAGATTAGTGCAAACCATATTACAGTAGAGTCTGGTCAGAGCTGTTCCTGAAATCTGGTTTCAAACACGAGTATTAAAGTGAACAGGACCACTAGATCAGAGCTGATGATGCAATCTCAAATTAATCAACAAAACTCTGAAAGAGGAAGATGACCTACTATAAACTGGAGTATTTGGGAGAGTAAGGACCTGAAATATTGAATGGTCAAAGAAAATACCTGAGTTTTCACCAATGCAAGGAATATTTATATACTTTAAAAAAAAAAAACACACAAACCCTGTCAATTCAGGAAAAAACAATGAAAACGTTTCTGTTTCTATCTGGGTTTACAAAACTCTCTTAAGGGGTGAGTCACCTAAAATTAGCCGATAATGCCTTAGCACAGGGGCTCTCAAACTGGGGGTCATGACCCCTCAGGGGCTCGTGAGGTTATTATGTAGGGGGTCGCGAGCTGTCAGCCTCCACCCCCAAAGCCCACTTCACCTCCAGCATTTATAATAGTGTTAAGTATATTTGAAAAGTGTTAATTTATAAGGGGGTCACACTCAGAGGCTTGCTGTGTGAAAGGGGTCACTACTACAGACATTTGAGAACCACTGCCTTAGACAGCTGACCGCAGCAGTCAAATCAGGCATCCTAACTCTATCTGAATCCTTCTAAGACTTCATATTTTACTTAGTATTATTATACCTGAAGTTCCTGTCATAGGTTTCTGCAAGTAACCTAGAATTAATTATGTAATATTTCATAAAGAAAAGGAGGGTATAGTCTTGCGTACATGGCACTGGACTGGACTCAGAAAACCTGGATTTAATTCCCAGTTCTGCCACATGCTTCCTGTATGACTGTGAACAAGTAACTTGATCTCTGTGTGTCTCAATTCCTCACCTGCAGCAGCAGCTCTGGACTGAAAAGAAGGATCTGTAGCTTTCTCAAATTGCACCAGACTGAAAGGTGAAGAAGGGGCATTTGTGTTCTGCTATGCCTGCTCCCCCATACTCTAAGAAAACCTGGGAAAATTTGGGAGAAATTCACTTCAAACTAGACAGATAAGGACATGAAGTCTCTTCGAGAATCCCCCTCCCTCTGCCTTCTCAGTCCGAAAAAGCCTGACAGCCAAGAAGATGAATGCAAGGAGAAATACCTCGAACATCAGGTTGGATGAATGACTGTTCGTGTCCATCATGGGGAGGCTGGAGAGAACCCTCAATATCAAGAAACAGCAGGGGAAGAAGCACCTGGGCTCCCCGCCTCAAAGGGCAAGTCTAAACTGTAATTATACAACCAACGCTGGCCTGTGCCAGCAGAAGTGGGCTCGCGGGGCTCAGGCTCGCAGCGCTGTTTAATTGTACTGTAGATGTCCCAGCTCCACCTGCAATCCAAGGTCTGGGACCCTCCCACCACAAAGAGTCCTAAAGCCTGAGCTCCAGCCCAAGCCCAAATATCTACTGCGCAATAAATGACCCCTTAGCCAAAGCCCTGCAAACCTGAGTCGCTGTCATGGGCTAGCCCCAGGTTTTTAACTGTTGTGTAGACATGCCCCAAGAAATAAGGGAAAACCCTTCCTGAAGATGGAATAGAGCTGAGTGAATGGAGGTTAGAGAGAATGTTACTGCAGGAGAGCACAGCAAAATAGTTATTGTTAAACTGGCCTTGATAGCAGAGATCCCCCACTTCCCCACTGTTTACTCACCCTGACCTTCTCTATTATAGAAAGTGAGGATCAGTAAAAACCATGAGTCTATCTGCACTTCAAACAGTCTAATACAGTGTACTTACCTGTCCTAAACTATGCCCATAAGGCACAGATGCTAATTAGAAGGAACAGATCCATGACTGAGATAACAGAAATGAGATTCCTGCAGTAGCTTAGTGGTTTTGATGGATTCACAGAACTGAGGCACATAAGCCAAATAAATGTTCAAATACATAAATAGAAATATGCATGGAAAAAGAGAAAGGCTGCCACAACGAGCTACACACATTGTTGTTCCCACGGGTGCTGGAAAACTGCAGGAGGGGAAATTGGTTACAATTATCAGGAATTCTTCCAGTACCTCACATACCATAAAACTGATACATTTATAAAAATAGGAAATGCCAACTATGGGCTTAAGCTGACAGGCAGCTCAGCAATGAGAAAGAGGGAAAGAAGACGTGCATGTGCTGTGTCTCTGGAGATGCAAGGCCAGTCTCCTTAGCCTGATCTGATCTACAGAAAGCAGTGTTACTGCAATACTTACAAGGAGTGCAGCGTGTCTGTGTGAGACAGTACGGCACCCAAAGTGCAACTTCCAACATTGGAACCACAGTGCAATTCTATAACACAGATTACGCTTCCATGAAATCCCTTGCATAGGGATCAGTGTTTGTAGCAGCTAAACAAAGAGGACCTATGTGCTCATCCTCCAGGCGGGAGGCAAGGTGCTACGCCAAGTACAGGTAGTGTAATGGGAGGAGCCTGGTTTGGAGAAAGCGTGGTCAAAGCACTAATACTAGATAAAGGGGAAGAGTAGGTCCAAGACAGATAATATTTGTTTGTTTTTTTAGGGCACTGGCTCCAATTAACATTTTTTCTTAAATGTAAGTGCTAAAATTATTACGAATGGCAATGATCCAAAAATCTTTCAGGGTAACACCTCATTTAAGCAAGCACCCAACTAGAAAGAAAGAGTTCCTACATTTGCTGCTGCTGCTTAGTTAGAGATGGTTTTCTGTAAGCGTGAGTGACCAAAAGTAAGAGTACATCAGTTTACATTGCTAAGATCATCATCATAACAATAAAGGAGAGAAACAACTTAAAAAAAAAAAAAAAGCTTAGTTTCTGAATAAGCCACTATCAATTACAAGACCACCTAAAAAGCCCTGGGATTAGTGATTTTATTCCCACACCCTCTACATGCTGCTGTTATTAGCTCACCCTTAGTTCCAAGTCTGGTCTTTTAAAAATATACTGTGTGGTAGCTGTCATTCTACCAGACTGTACTAATTACAATATCTAATAACCACAAGATTTTTCAAAAATCATCTGTAATATTCAACGAATGATTCATTCAACGTCATTTCAAAACATAGTAAGTATGATATAAAGTCCTAGATGCCTAACTAGAAGGCCAATGCTGCAAGTAGTCAGCGCCCTCTCTTCAGCTGATATCAGTAAGAAGTGAGGTTGCAGAGCACCCTACAGAATCAAGCCCTAGGAAAGTGAAGTTATAAAGTGGAGGTTAACAGAGCATACATCAGTCTTACTGTCTATCATAAAGCAGTATTTGACTGTACCTTCAATGGTTTTAGAGAAAAGTTTAGGGAATGTCATACCATCTTTTAATTTACATATTATAAAAACGATTCTTAATTAATGGGATTTCATATCTCCCTGAACAGAATGCTGTACACCCAAACCACCATTGACACCTGCTTATTGGAGAATAAATATGTGCTAGTTTCTTTTTCTTCCAGAAAGATTCAAAAATTATTACTTTGTATACTAAACCATATAGTATGAGATTTCACAATATACTGTATTTGTCCTTCCAAATAGTTATATAATAGAAGTAGTTTCCACCTTGACTGTGGTTCTTAAATCTCTGGAGTACTAGGTTCCAGTTCTGGGTCAGGTTACAAGCAAAAACGTGTTTGATGTTTTCATTCTGGCTGTTAGGGGATTTTGTTCAGCTCTCACACAAAAATAAATAAAATAAAATAAATTGCCATTACTCTGTGTGACAGTCTCTGCTCAACAGCAGCCCAGGACTGGAAAACCACTGCTCTGGCCAGTTAGGAGTGTAGTTCATTGGCAGAGCTGTATAGGGAAGCCAACGCCACTTAATCTCTCAAAGAATAGGCACCTAAATTCACACACATACATACGCTCACACACATAAAGACAACTTTCACAGAATATATAAAATCCTCAACAAGGCTAGGTCATACTTAAAATAAAATGACATCAGCATCTCTTATTGCTGAAACTAAAAGCCATTGTATTATTTTGTTACAGTTGCAACAACAACAGAATACAAGCAAAATGTTGTTCATTAGCTTCATACTTTCTAAAATCTGTTCAAAATAAAATATAGACATTAGGACAGTTACCAGGAGATATTTTTTCCTAACACTGTAATAACTTTGTGTCTAGCAATGATAATTTTTGGTTGCTGCTTAAAGATATTTGCTGAATGCTGATGAAAAGAATAGCTATGAAAATCTGCTATACAGCAGTGATTAAAGGAAACACATTTGAAACAAAGTGGGGGTCTTATAACCAGGTTCTACAAGGCAAAGAAAGCATCCTCTTCCTTCTTTTAGTATCAGCTATCCCAATTACTCTGAGAAACGCTGTTAGTTGTCCTCATGCTGTAAAGTCAAAGTGCAGGCATCCAATTTCCAGTAGCCTGAGGCCCTGTATACTCAAACCACACCCCAAGGCAAGGTACCATGGTGTAATGTTACAAGCATGGTGTAATGTTGCCACATACTTTAGCTAAGTTAAAGTATGCAATCCTTCTTGCCTAAGGTACAGATTTAAATGCTTGGGTTGAAATTGTTGCTATACCTCAAAATAAAGCAAACAGGAAACCACCCTTCAATAAGAAGATACTGACTCTTTTCACTGGGCCAGGTCCATATTGGGAAGTATGGTTGGCACCTGACCAAAAGGATCAATGGGGAAAGAAGATACTTTCATATCTGGGGAGGGGGGCTTTGTTTGTGCATTCTCTTGGGAAGCAGAGAAGCACCAAGTCAGAAAACTCCTTCTCCTATAAACCATCCTAAAGTGAGTCTTTATATTGCAAAAAGAGTAAGTAAATAAGGCAGAGCGCATTAGATTACCTTTTGCTTTTAACTTGTGAATTTTCCCTGTGCTAAGAGGGAGGTTTATCCCTGTTTTTTGTAACTTTAAAGTTTTGCCTAGAGGGCAATCCTCTGTGTTTTGAATCTGATTACCCTGTAAAGTTACGTTCCATCCTGATTTTACAGAGGTGCTTCTTTTACTTTTATTTTCTTTATAATAAAGTTCTGTTTTTTTAAGAATCTGGTTTACCTATTTGGTTGGTATATTATTCTCAAGGAAAAGGGTGTAGGTCTTGGGGGGATATTTTGGGGGAATAGGAATTCCAAGTGGTCCTTTCCCTGATTCTTTGTCTAAATCACTTGGGGGTGGCAGCGTACCGTCCAAGGACAAAGGATTTGTGCCTTGGGGAGGTTTTTAACCTAAGCTGGTAGAAATAAGTTTAGGGAGCTTTCCTGAAGGTCCCCACATCTGTACCTTAGAGTTCAGAGTGGGGAGGGAACCCTGACATCAGTAGTTCTCAACAGGTGTCTGGGGGGTCCACGAGCAGGTTTTGGGGGGCCGCCAAGCACCGCCAGCATTAGACTTGTTGGGGCCCAGGATAGAAAGCTGAAGCCCCACTGTATAGAGCTGAAGCCCTGAATCCAAACTCGCCACCTGGGGCTGAAGCTGAAGCCTGAGCAACTTAGCTTTGCAGGGCCCCTGTGGTGTGGAGCCCAGGCAACTATTTGGCTTGCTACCCCCTAATGCCAGCTCTGGCTTCTATATAAACCAGTTATTGTGGCACGGGAAGGGGGGGACAGGCGTGGAGTTTTTATAGAAAAGGGTTGAGAACCCTTGTACTAGATGGCCTAAGACTCCTGCTTATGTTAATTCCACCCACTCCTGCTCCTGATGCCACCCACGTTGTCTAGCTTTCCTGTATCCAGCCAGGTGCCTGTCTGATAAGAAACAGGAAGTGCCACTGAGCCCCACCAAAATCTCAGCAATCACAATATGTTACAAATGGCCACTGAGTCACCAGCTTGCTCTGTTCCACAGAGGCACCCCTGACTCCCTGATCCTCAGGCCAGGGGCGGGCAGATCAGAGGCAAGCTATTCCTTCCACCGCTGAACAAATGAAAGACGCTGGAGAAAGACACAAATTCTTTGCAGATCTGCAAGAAAGGGGACAGATCTAGATTCACACACAATGAAGCTTCTTACCAGCAACAATGCTGCATTCAGTAAGTTGCCCTCCCAGGTCGGAAGGGTGAAAAAACCCGTCACAATTAAAGGGCAACAGCGATTTGCTCAATTACCATCTATGGCAATGCTCCGTACGGATCTCTGCGAGGGACGTGTGACTCACTGCCTAGTAACATATCTTGTCACCATAAGTAATTCCCTTTACTCTGACTCGCCTTCCCTCGCTCCCTCCCCAAAGCCACAGACCTTGCAGATAACGGGGACCAACTTACTGAGGTGTAGTTTGTTTTCTGGCTCTGGTTTCGTACCTCCTGTTCCTGAAACTGTAACCCTGCCAGGTGTCTCTCCAAAGCCTCCCAGTCCATAGTCGGGAGCGGGGGCTCCTGCTCTTTCAGCCACGTGCCCCCCGCGGAGCTGTCCAAGGGGTGCCCGGGGGCGACCCCCCCTCCACCGCGGAGCCTCCCCACAGCCGGCTGGGCTTTCTGGAGATGGGCTTTGCGCCCGCCCGCCCCGCGGTGCCCCGTCCTGCGGCCGGGGGGCACCACGTTGCCGTTCTGCCGGAGGTCCTGGGGCGGGAGCGGGCGGTGGGGCGGGGGGTTGCCGTTGGGGGCGGGGGGCGGCATGGTGGGGTTGGCGCCGCTGGTGCTTCTCACATCCTCCAGCTCCTCCGCCAAACTCCTTCGCTTGGCAGCCGTGGCATCGCAGCCGGCGGTGCAGAGCCGGTCCTCCTCCCACGCGGCAGTGCCCTTCCTTCCGTACCCCAGGTAACCCTCCTCCTCCTCCGAGTCCTCCAGGGCCGCCGAGTCCAGGCTGCTGGGGGAGGGGGAGGATTTGCACTCCGAGCAAGGGGTGACTTTGCTGGAGCCGGACTCGGAGCTGGAGCGGCTGCTGCACGCGTCGCTTCCTAAATCCATCCCATCCTCGCGGTAATCCTGAGGGGGAGAGAAGGAAACACGCAGCGGATTAGAGAGCAGGAACCAGCCGCCTCCCGTCTGGCCGCCGCCCGCGGGAAGCGCATCGCCTGCGGGCACAGAAAGCCCGGCCACGGATGTGCCCCCCCAGCGAGCGCCGCGTCCCGATTTGCACCGGGGGCGGGGGGCTGCTCTGGGGGCTCTCGCCTCGCCCCGCCCCCCCCTCCCCGGGCCGGGGGCTTCCCCGACTCTCCCAAAGTTTCCTGCCACCTCCCCCGCGCTCCGGCCAGGGGAAGCATCTGCGCCCGCTTTGGGGGAGCGGATCTCCGGACCCGGCGCGCTCACCCCCAGGCAGAGGAGGGGCAGACGCCTTCGCTAGGGCTCCATGGTGTGGTCAGGAGGCGGCTGGCCCCATAGCGCGGCGGCTGCAACTTCCCGGCTGCCGCGTCCAGCTGCTGAGCCGGGGGCCCGCCGGCAGCGCAGCGCAGCGCAGCCAAACGGGGGGTGCGGGAGGGAGCTCGGCCGGCAGCCGTGGCATGAAGTCCCGTCCCCACGCTGCCGGCGTAAGAAGCAACGGGGAGGCTGGTGCTCACACCGCCCCCTGCGGTACAGCTGGGCAAGACGCAGAGCTGCAGCTCATGCGGGGACTGGGGAGGGGGAGCCCCTGTGGAATGGCTGTTTCTCTTTTTACTACCCCTTCCCAGGCAGAGCCCGTGAGGGCTGCACCCTCTCCCCTCTAACGCTGTGCCCACGAGAGCCTGGCCCGCCAACAATAAGCTGCACTCAGGTAAGGCACGGTCACAAATTCCTTTCTTGTCTTTTGTGTGTGTGTGTGCAAGAAGAAACACATTGTGATCCTATGAACTTTGGAGCAGCTTCTGATAGATAGACTGCGAGCGGGCAGGAATCCAACCACCCCTTCAACTCTCATTCATTTGCTTTCTTTTTCGGGCCCTCCAGCATGCACAGTTTGAACTGCCTGCAGCCATGAAATTAAGTCTATTATTACAAAAGCCACACAAAGAGTTTGCAGCAAATGAGGACTAAGGCTATATAATACCAGTCTCTACCTGTACCAACCTGTGCAAGTAGCTCAGCACACTTTGCAATCACACCTCTGTCTCAAATGTACAAGGTTTCTTTGAATAATTTTAAGGAATGTTTTGAAGCAATTAATGCCTGACTTACATTATTACACGCTGCTATGTAACACAGAAGCTGTACCTTAGTGCACCCACCTAAGCAATGTCATATTATTATTATTTTCAACTCTCTTGGCTTTTTAAGGAAGACCAAGTAGAGAGAGCCTGGTTCAGCATGGACACTGGATGTGGAATCAGACCTGGGTTCTAGGCCCAGCTCAGCCAGAGGTTCACTACCCAGTCTGCTTCCCCAGATGTGACTCAGTTTCACTACTTACCCTCTTCTGTACTTTGAGTTCTGTGGGTGAAGAGTGCTCAAGAACACAATAAGTGTAGCACAAATATAGTAACAGTTTAGTAGTTGATACCTTCTCCCAGAGAACTATGTTCTGCTCAGGGGGACAGTAAGGTTCCTGTTCACTGTACAAGGCATATCCATATTATAAAATGTCTCTCCTAGTGTAAAAATAAAGGCTAAAAATGTCAAAAGTGCTTAAGTCACTTAGCAGCCTAAATCCTATATACAAAATCACCTAAAAACACTCAGGTGCCAGTCCCATTGAAATTCAAAATAAAATAGCTTATATTGTGAAGATTCTTTATTTTGATTCATACAAATCAACTAAAACACAAACTCACCTCCTCTCCTGGGCTCTAGGCACCTTGCCAATATTTTGTGGAAAAGACAATAGCACAAGAATAAGTCCAGCAGATAACTCAGCCCCCATACTACTAATACTCCTGAAACAAAGTATTTATTTCAAACTCTTCCCAGAAAGATATCCAATGCAGGCAACTCAACTGTTCCTCAAAAGCCTGAATTAATAGATGGGCTTAGCAGTATGTCCCAAAATGCCCAGACTCAAACTACTTACAAATCAAGGGAGCTACAGCTAGGATACCTCTGCTGATCTCAGTTGCACCTGAATCTCAAAAGATGTAGTAACTCGGGTAGTCAAGTTACAAACACCTTAAAATCATAGGTCAAATCCAACACCTTAAACTCCACCAGAAACCAGTTGCTGACAGGTACAGAATCTGGTATGATATGTTTGTGACAGTTGTGGAACTGCTGTTATAATCTAAGAATACTGAGTGTGATAATTTTATGAACATTGTATGTAACCTCGTCAGTGAGGGGAAGTTACTGTAACTTTAGCAGGTTATTAGAATTTCCAGTGTGACTGTACTGATGTAACTTACATTGAGGATAGCGGAATGTTTATTATATGCCTGTAATGGGGTCAGTGCATGAAAGCAATGCAGTGGGTTCCCAAATAAGAACATCCAGACCACAGAGCAAGCTGTTAGGAGACAAGATCCTTAAAGATGTCTCGGACAAGTTGCAAGCCTTGTTTTGCCAAAACTGAGCTCCTGGATATCATAAGCACACCAAACAGGTAAAAAGTGCTTCTCAGAAGAAGGCAGTGGGGAGGAGGCTTTCCAGAAGCTGTCCAGGGTGATAGGTTGATGGAGGGAGAGACGAAGGCCTGGGCTACACTGGGGGGGGGGGGGGGGGGGGGGGGGCGCGAGTCGACCGTGGCAGCTCCCCTGTCAACTCCGCTTACTCCTGCCGAGGTGGAGTACAGGCGTTGATTCGGGGATCGATTTATTGCGTCTAGATGATAAATTTATCATCGCGTCTAGATGAGACGCAATAAATCGATCCCCAATAGATCGATCACTACCCTCTGATCTGGCGGGTAGTGAAGACGTACCCTTTGAGGAGAAAGTCTGAAGGAGTTAGGCCTTCCCAGATCCAGCAAATGGTAAGACTTAGGGAAAAGGAGACATGTGGATAGTCTGGTTTATTATTTTGAACGTGTTTTCTCTCAAGTATTTTTGTCCTAATAAATTTAATAAAGCCTTTGTTTTAAGAATGCTGTTTGGTCACTGGTCATTGCTCCCAGAGGGAACAGAATTGCTCCTGCTGAAGTAATCACGGTTGATCACAGAGGCCTGCAGGCCGGGCATGATCAGATTTGGAGAATCATGTAATTCCACTCTGAGCCAGGTGACAGCTTGAGGGGGAAGGAAGCTGGGGGGGCACAAGGTGGGGGCAGGGAGCTGTGGGGGCGCTGGGGCTGTGGGGGGGGGGAGGAAGGCCGGGGCTGGGGCTGTGGGGGGGGGGAGGAAGGCCGGGGCTGGGGAAAGGGAGCTGGGGGGGCGCTGGGGCTGTGGGGGGGGAGGAAGGCCGGGGCTGGGGGGGGTGCTGGGGCTGTGGTGGGGGGAGCTGAGGGGGCGCTAGGGCTGTGGGGGGAAGGAAGGTGGGGGGAGGGGGAAGGGAGCTGGGGGGCGCTGGGGCTGTGGGGGGCGGAGAAAGGCGGGGGCAGGGAGCTGGGGGGGTGCTAACACCAGGTGGGATCAGAGGTATGGAAAGCCCACTAACCATGACAGTGTTCCTGAAGAGATGCCTCATTCAAAAAATGGGCTGCTGATCCTCCACTACCTTTAGCCTATAAGTAGATCTTGCATGCAACATAGACATGGGTCCTGGTAGCAAGGTCTGCCTTAAAAAGAAATGACTACAACCTCTGACAAGATGCAAAATGAAAACACCTGTATTACTCATTGCTGCTATGTGACCATCTAACAGAAGCAGAGGATCTAACATTAAGCTGTGAACACTGGTGACAAATGGGGCTGATATCTTCTCTATACAATCCATCATCACTCTAATCTAATCCAGTTTTAATCAACTGCTCCAATCTCAAACAAACGCTGGGGAAGATGCTGCACCAGCTGGTGAAATAATAGAAAAAAGTTAGGTGTTGTCAGCATACTGAAAGAAAAGGAGTACTTGTGGCACCTTAGAGACTATCAAATTTATTTGAGCATAAGCTTTTGTGAGCTATAACTCACTTCATCGGATGCATTCAGTGGAAAATACAGTGGGGAGATTTATATCCATAGAGAACATGAAACAATGGGTGTTACCATACACACTTTAACCAGAGTGATCACTTAAGGTGAGCTATTACCAGCAGGAGAGCCGGGGAGGCGGGGATGGTCCAGTTTGACCAGTGTACATTGGACAGTCTCTACGTAAAAGAATAAATGGACACAAATCAGACGTCAAGAAATATAACATTCAAAAACCACTCGGAGAACTCTTCAATCTCTCTGGTCACTCGATTACAGACCTAAAAGTGGCAATACTTCAACAAAAAAATTTCAAAAACAGACTCCAAGGAGAGACTGCTGAATTGGAATTAATTTGCAAACTGGATACAATTAACTTAGGCTTGAATAGAGACTGGGAGTGGATGGGTCATTACACAAAGTAAAACTATTTCCCCATGTTTATCCCTCCTCTCCCCCCCCCCGCCACTGTTCCTCATGTTCTTGTCAACTGCTGGAAATGGCCCACCTTGATTATCACTACAAAAGGTCACCCCCCCCTCCCCCCCGCTCTCCTGCTAGTAATAGCTCACCTTAAGTAATCACTCTGGTGACAGTGTGTATGGTCACACCCATTGTTTACTGTTCTCTATGGATATAAATCTCCCCACTGTATTTTCCACTGAATGCATCCGATGAAGTGAGCTGTAGCTTACGAAAGCTTACGCTCAAATAAATTTGTTAGTCTCTAAGGTGCCACAATTACTCCTTTTCTTTTTGCGAATACAGACTAACACGGCTGCTACTCTGAAATCAGCATACTGAAGGCATTTCAGCTCATGTCTCCTCATTAACCATCCTAATGGCCCCATACATACATTGAATAAAAGATAATAAAATATACTCTGCAGAAACCCTACATGAGTCTGCTTTTGCAGCAGAAAGCAATATCCAATCCCAGATGGATCTCTCCAAAAGAAAAGAGCAAAGATGCTCCATCTATTTATAATCTGATCTGTCCATGAGTCAGTAATAAAGCATAATTAACTGTGTCAAAGGCAGATGACAGATTTATAATTTAGGTTGTGTATCTGATCTTCATCCATTGCTACAAAGAAGTCATCGACCAAAACTATCTCTGTATGAGTTGTCACAATCTTCTAGGTAAAGTTGATAAATGGAAAGACAAACCCAAATGATAACCTCAAAAAAAGCAACAACCACCTCTCTCTCTATTTAATCTTAAATTTTGGATCTTAATTATGTGTACTCAAATGTGGACTGATAACTACTTTATGGCTGAATGGTATATCCACCTCTCCCCACTCACTCTCTCTCTCTCACACACATACACACACACACACACACCCTATATTAAAAGCACATTATTAAGGTTGTAAAGTCAAACACTCAGAAATTAGGAAATGCCAGATTTACAGTTGTCCATTGGAACCTTATTTCTGCCCCCTTGCGCATATGCGTATGCAAAATGATACCATCTCTGATCACAGCATCACAAAGTATTTTGGGACCCCTGCCTCATTCAGTAATATCCTCTATGTGACAAATAAGTACATTAATACAAATTAAGGATGAATATTTAATGTCACAAAATTCCAGCAATGCAAAAGTTAAGATTCCAACAGAGGTAGTTGTGATGCATATGCTTTGAGTTGCATGGCATTAGGACACACAATAATATATATTTAAGCACAAAATGAGAAATAGGAAAAATATGTGCAAGGTGGTTGAGTTAACATTGCTGGTAGGTCCTTAACTTCTGCATTTGCTGCCTTTATTTTAACCATGCAACTTTCACATGTGCACTAAATTTCCTAGGTTTCTTGTTCATTTGTTTAAACAGGGTACAGGAAAAGGGAAAGAACTAAAAGGAAAAGTCAGCAGTTATCCGGCTCATATGGCTTTTAAGCTCCTTGCTACGCAGCTATTCATCTTGAGAAGATTACAGGCTCTGTCTGGGGATCTTATAAGTACCCTAAAGAAAAAAAGGATGTACACACTTAGGCCTTGATCCTGCAAACACTTACGTAGGTGCAGAATTTTATGCACATGATTTAAGGCAGGTGCATAAAGTATACTCACATATGTGTAGCAAATCTATATGTAAATGTGCACCTGTAGATTGATTCATATTCTACTGAGCATGCTCAGTATGCAATATTCAAACTATCATAAGAATCATGTTTAGACCAATCCAAAAACCCCACGCACAGTACGAATTATTTATATCAATCTTCAAATGTTACCTATATTTTTATAGCCCTGCTCCCAAAAATGTTGGTTTTTCAATGGGGAAAGTATCTTTCCTCCTCCTTTCCCATAACTTAAAAAAGCCAAAACATTTTGCTGAAACCTTCCAGAGAAAAACAAAAACAAAAAAACAATAATCTTCAATTAGAGACCAAACTTGGTGATTTTTCTGCCACTGAAGCAAATGTTTTAGAAAGTTCAGTTTGTGAAAGCAGACATTTCTGCAGTGAAACTGTTTTGAAATGTTAGCAGACCCTAGCAGAGTATGATAGAGAAGCAGAATTCAATAAAATGTGGGAAAAGGAGTGGATAGTGGAATGCTGTTGCATGAACAGCAAGCATAAAATGCAATTCAAATACAGGAATACCACACGTGAGGCTCTAAAGGGTTCTATGCTGTCACTACTCTTATTCAGAGTGTGTGCTATTAGCAGAGTTAGTGAACAGATATCGCAAAGGTATTCTACAGAAGGGCTCCAATGTTGGATTTGTCTCCTTAGGTCCAATGTAAACCAAATATGTTGACCTTCTGGATATGCTACAAAACCTGTCTTTTTTAGTAGATATTTGGGGACGCTTTTGTTCAAAATCTGAGGGGTAGAAGGACTTTATTGAGAAATATGTTCTTGTGGACTGATTGGCAGTAGAGATATGCTGTTATTTTGGTCCACATTGATTTTAGTGCACACTGACTTCATTGTTAATTGTGGACAAGGGCTCCTGGAGCCTCGAATAGGCTTTACTTTTATGATTGTTTAATTATAATAAATAAAATTTTCACTACAGAGTAAATTAATAGTCATTTTGGGGATATCAGGCTGTAATTACATGATAATTTTTGTCTTTTTGTAGTATGCATAGCAATACATAGCTACTGAGATGAACAGTCAGAAAAAGACTGAAGTGTTTAATCAATCTTTTAAAGTGAATTATATTTCCAGGGCATAGCCACTGTGGGGGAAAAAAGAGTATCACAGGTGGATATATCACATATTGGTGATGACTTCGGCTTGGATTTTCGAAGAGCCAAAGGGAATTAAGTGTCAAAATCCCTTAGGCCTTGCCTTGTATACACTACATAGGCTCTGCCAACAGCTACCCCAGTATAACTATACCGGCAGAACCCCCTAGTGTAGACGCAGCATATACCAACAGGAGGAGGAGTTCTGTGGGTGTAATAAACACTGCCTCCCTGAATGACATCAGTTCGGCCAACGGAAGCCTTCTGTTGCATCTACACTGGGAGTTTTGCTGACATAGGTATATTGATTAGGTGTGTGTGGTTTTTTTTCACATCCCCGACTGACAACTATCCTAACAAAACATTGAAGTGTAGAGCTGGCCTAAGACGCGTTTGAAATCTTAGCCTTCATAGGTATTTGTGAAGGAATAGTGCTTGGTGTTTCTAACTGGCTTTAATTCTTCTCTTGTGGTAGTTTAACGCTATTATCACCTTAAGAAACAAGTACCAGTTTAATAAAGCAAAGTTGCAGTATGGTTGATTATGAACTGATAGACACAGATTGCATAAAAGAAATCTTAAAAATCAATCATTACACATAGTGAATAAAGCTTTCTGCAACTGGGTATAATGATAACACTGTTCTACAGATAAGAGAACTCCTATAATGCGTGGAACATTTAATTAAACAATACAGTGCTTGTTTTATAATCCATAGAGATGGCATAATAAAAGTTAGGCCTTTTATCCTTCTGCCGTCGATGACATTACTCAGTGGCCATGTTCAGTTGCAATAATGTCCATGTCCCATAAAATGATAGTATTATAGGAGGTACAGCAAGGGCTCAATTCAATAAGAAAAGGATTCTATGGATACAGCCATATGAAGCTCAGGAGGTCCTTTACGTGGTACGTCTCAGCATGAAGGCTTATCTGGATTCTCTTCAGATCCACATTTCAGCAGCTACAGAGAGCCTAAGTAGCTGGCATTTAGTGCCATCCTGTCTTGCACCCAGCCCCACAGACTCCAAAGGCAAATTGGACTCTCCAGCATGACATCAGGAGAAGGGAACAACACAGATGTCGTGTCTTACTAGGAAATTTGTTCCTTCCCTCACTGGCATAGGAATGAGCATAAATCAGGAAGAAGAAGAAGAAGAAGAAAAAAAAGAAGAGGAGGAAAACTGATCCCATGCATATTTCAGAAAGAAATGACAGACCTGTTTGGCATAACTTCTAATTTGAAGTGTGGCTTGTAATGGTACGTCTACACTATGAAATTAGGTCGAATTTATAGAAGTCGGTTTTGTCGAAAGCGTTTTGATACAGTTGATTGTGTGTCCCCCCACACAAATGCTCTAAGTGCATGTAGTTGGCAGAGTGTGTCCATGGTACCGAGGCAACCGTCAACTTCCGGAGCGTTGCACTGTGGGTGGCTATCCCACAGTTCCCGCAGTCTCTGCCACCCATTTAAATTCTGGGTAGAAATCCCAGTGCCTGATGGGGCTAAAACATTGTCGCAGGTGGTTCTGGGTACATATCATCAGGCCCCCGTTCCCTCCCTCCTTCCATGAAAGCAAGGGCAGACAATCGTTTTGCACCTATTTTCTTGAGTTACCTGTGCAGATGCCATACCATGGCAAGCATGGAGCCCGCTCAGCTAACCGTCACCGTATGTCTCCTGGGTGCTGGCGACGTGGTAGTGCATTGCTACACAGCAGCAGTTTATTGCCTTTTGGCAGCAGACAGTGCAGTATGACTGGTAGCTGTCATTGACGTTGTCCTGGGTGCTCTTTTAACCGGGCGCCTGGGCAAACATGGGAGTGACTCAACCAGGTCATTTCCCTTGTTTCATCTCATAGCGATTCAGTCCCACACTGTCTTTTAATCTGCAGCTAGCAGAAGATGATGGCCAGTAGTCATACTGCACCGTCTTCTGCCGAGCACCCAGGTGTTGACGATGGTTAGCAGTCGTACTGCACGGTCTGCTGTCAGCAAGATGTATAAAGATAGATGAAGTGGCTCAAAACAAGAAATAGACCAGATTTGTTTTGTATTCATTTTCTCCTCCCTCCCTCCCTCTGTGAAATCAACAGCCTGCTAAACCTAGTTTTCAGTTCTATCCTTGAGGTTTTGAGATCTATCCTTGAGGGGCCATTCAGTTTCTCGCAAAGCCACCCCCTATGTTGATTTTAATTCCCTGTAAGCCATGTTGTCAGTCGCCCCTCCCTCTGTCAGGCCAACGGCAGACAATCATTCTGCGCCTTTTTTCTGTGCAGACGCCATACCAAGGCAAGCATGGAGCCCGCTCAGCTCACTTTGGCAATTAGAAGCATATTAAACACCACACGCATTATCCAGCAGTATATGCAGCACCAGAACCTGGCAAAGCGATACCTGGCGAGTAGGCGATGTCAGCATAGTGACGTGAGTGATGAGGACATGGACACAGACTTCTCTCAAAGGCCGGGCCCTGGCAATGTGGGCATCATGGTGCTAATGAGGCAGGTTCATGCATTGGAACGCCGATTTTGGGCTTGGGAAACAAGCACAGACTGGTGGGACCGCATAGTGTTGCAGGTCTGGGATGATTCCCAGTGGCTGCGAAACTTTCACATGCGAAAGGGCACTTTCATGGAACTTTGTGACTTGCTTTCCCCTGCCCTGAGGCGCAAGAATACCAAGATGAGAGCAGCCCTCACAGTTGAGAAGCGAGTGGCAATGGCTCTGTGGAAGCTTGCAACGCCAGACAGCTACCGGTCAGTCGGGAATCAATTTGGAGTGGGCAAATCTATTGTGGGGGCTGCTGTGATCCAAGTAGCCAACGCAATCAAAGATCTGCTGATATCAAGGGTAGTGACCCTGGGAAATGTGCAGATCATAGTGGATGGCTTTGCTGCAATGGGATTCCCTAACTGTGGTGGGGCCATAGACGGAACCCATATCCCTATCTTGGCACCAGAGCACCAAGCCAGTGAGTACATAAACCACAAGGAGTACTTTTCAATAGTGCTGCAAGCACTGTTGGATCACAAGGGACGTTTCACCAACATCAACGTGGGATGGCCGGGAAAGGTACATGACGCTCGCATCTTCAGGAACTCTGGTCTGTTTCAAAAGCTGCAGGAAGGGACTTTATTCCCAGACCAGAAAATAACTGTTGGGGATGTTGAAATGCCTATAGTTATCCTTGGGGACCCAGCCTACCCCTTAATGTCATGGCTCATGAAGCCATACACAGGCAGCCTGGACAGTAGTCAGGAGCTGTTCAACTACAGGTTGAGCAAGTGCAGAATGGTGGTAGAATGTGCATTTGGACGTTTAAAAGCGCGCTGGCGCAGTCTACTGACTCAGTTAGACCTCAGCGAAACCAATATTCCCACGGTTATTACTGCTTGCTGTGCGCTCCACAATATCTGTGAGAGTAAGGGGGAGACATTTATGGTGGGGTGGGAGGTTGAGGCAAATCGCCTGGCTGCTGGTTACGCACAGCCAGACACCAGGGCGGTTAGAAGAGCACAGGAGGGCGCAGTGCGCATCAGAGAAGCTTTGAAAACCAGTTTCATGACTGGACAGGCTATGGTGTGAAAGTTCTGCTTGTTTCTCCTTGATGAAATCCCCCGCCCCTTGGTTCACTCTACTTCCCTGTAAGCTAACCACCCTCCCTACCTTCCTTTGATCACCACTTGCAGAGGCAATAAAGTCATTGTTGCTTCACATTCATGCATTCTTTATTAATTCATCACACAAATAGGGGGATAACTACCAAGGTAGCCCAGGAGGGGTGGTGCAGGAGAGAAGCACCAGGAGGGGTGGTGGAGGAGGGAAGGACAAGGCCACACAGCACTTTAAAAGTTTAAAACTTATTGAATGCCAGCCTTCTGTTGCTTGGGCAATCCTCTGGGGTGGAGTGGCTGGTGGCTGGAGGGCCCCCCACCGCATTCTTGGGCATCTGGGTGAGGAGGCTATGGAACTTGGGGAGGAGGGCGGTAGGTTACACAGGGGCTGTAGCGGAGGTCTGTGCTCCTGCTGCCTTTGCTGCAGCTCAACCATACACTGGAGCATATTTGTTTGATCCTCCAGCAGCCTCAGCATTGAATCCTGCCTCCTCTCATCATGCTGCTGCCACCTTTCAGCTTCAGCCCTCTCTTCAGCCCGCCACTTACTCTCTTCAGCCCGCCACCTCTCCTCCTGGGCATTTTGTGCTTTCCTGCACTCTGACATTGTCTGCCTCCACGCATTTGTCTGTGCTCTGTCAGTGTGGGAGGACAGCATGAGCTCAGAGAACATTTCATCATGAGTGCATTTTTTTCGCCTTCTAATCTTCGCTAGCCTCTGGGAAGGAGAAGATCCTGTGATCCTTGAAACACATGCAGCTGGTGGAGAAAAAAAAAGGGACAGTGGTATTTAAAAAGACACATTTATAGAACAATGGGTACACTCTTTCACGGTAAACCTTGCTGTTAACATTACATACATAGCACATGTGCTTTCGTTACAAGGTCGCATTTTCCCTTCCCCCCCAGCGCGTGGCTAGCCCCTCACCCGCTTCCTCCCCCACCCCCGTGGCTAACAGCGGGAAACATTTCTGTTCAGCCACAGTCAAAACAGCCCAGCAGGAACGGGTACCTCTGAGTGTCCCCTTAAGAAAAGCACCCTATTTCAACCAGGTGACCATGAATGACATCACTCTCCTGAGGATAACACAGAGAGATAATGAACGGATGTTGTTTGAACGCCAGCAAACATACACTGCAATGCTTTGTTCTACAATGATTCTTGAGTACGTGCTACTGGCCTGGAGTGGTAAAGTGTCCTACCATGGTGGATGGAATAAGGCTGCCCTCCCCAGAAACCTTTTGCAAAGGCTTTGGGAGTATATCCAGGATAGCCATGAATGCCAGGGCAAATTAATCATTAAACATGGTTGCTTTTAAACTATGTATAGTATTTTAAAAGGTACACTCACCAGAGGTCTCTTCTCTGCTTGGCGGGTCTGGGAGGCAGCCTTGGGTGGGTTCGGGGGGTACTGGCTCCAGGTCCAGGGTGAGAAATGGTTCCTGGCTGTCGGGAAAAATGGTTTCTCCGCTTGCTTGCTGTGAGCTATCTACAACCTCATCATCATCATCTTCCTCTGAGTGTCCCCTTAAGAAAAGCACCCTATTTCAACCAGGTGACCATGAATGACATCACTCTCCTGAGGATAACACAGAGAGATAATGAACGGATGTTGTTTGAACGCCAGCAAACATACACTGCAATGCTTTGTTCTACAATGATTCTTGAGTACGTGCTACTGGCCTGGAGTGGTAAAGTGTCCTACCATGGTGGATGGAATAAGGCTGCCCTCCCCAGAAACCTTTTGCAAAGGCTTTGGGAGTATATCCAGGATAGCCATGAATGCCAGGGCAAATTAATCATTAAACATGGTTGCTTTTAAACTATGTATAGTATTTTAAAAGGTACACTCACCAGAGGTCTCTTCTCTGCTTGGCGGGTCTGGGAGGCAGCCTTGGGTGGGTTCGGGGGGTACTGGCTCCAGGTCCAGGGTGAGAAATGGTTCCTGGCTGTCGGGAAAAATGGTTTCTCCGCTTGCTTGCTGTGAGCTATCTACAACCTCATCATCATCATCTTCCTCGTCCCCAAAACCTGCTTCCGTGTTGCCTCCATCTCCATTGAAGGAGTCAAACAACACGGCTGAGGTAGTGGTGGCTGAACCCCCTAAAATGGCATGCAGCTCATCATAGAAGCGGCATGTTTGGGGCTCGGACCCAGAGTGGCCGCTCGCCTCTCTGGTTTTCTGATAGGCTTGCCTCAGCTCCTTAAGTTTCACACAGCACTGCTTCGGGTCCCTGTTATGGCCTCTGTCCTTCATGCCCTGGGAGATTTTGACAAATGTTTTGGCATTTCGAAAACTGGAATGGAGTTCTGATAGCACGGATTCCTCTCCCCATACAGCGATCAGAGCCCGTACCTCCCGTTCGGTCCATGCTGGAGCTCTTTTGCGATTCTGGGATTCCATCATGGTCACCTGCAGCTTGCCATGCTGGCCAAACAGGAAATTGAAATTCAAAAGTTCGCGGGCCTTTTCCTGTCTACCTGGCCAGTGCATCTGAGTTGAGAGTCCTGTCCAGAGTGGTCACAATGGAGCTCCACAATGCTATCCACAATGGATAGCTCCCGGAGGCCAATACCGTCTAATTGCGTCCACAATACTCCAAATTCGACCCAGCAAGGCCGATTTCAGTGCTAATCCCATTGTCGGGGGTGGAGTAAGGAAATCAATTTTAAGAGCCCTTTAAGTCGAAAATAAGGGCTTAGTCATGTGGACGGGTGCAGGGTTAAATCGATTTAACGCTGCTAAATTCGACTTCAACTCCTAGTGTAGACCAGGGCTTAACAACACTTGTATAAGGACAAGTATAAGGTAAAATGAACAATGGTTCAGATTTTGGGTCATTTTCAAGGTTTCAAGCTCCATTCATCAGGTTAGAAGAAATAACTGCCCTGTTTCAGAGGTCAACCAAAGAGACATTTATGTCAATCTGCCAGTGTAGACAAATAAAAGCAAGAACCAGATATGTGTTATGAACCCCTTTCCTACTCCCCCCACCCCAAACCCCTCAAAACAAAAAAAGTAGTCATCTGTATGCAACACTATCTTCTCCATCCAACATAACTCTTTCATATTAAAAGAAAGGTTCTGCTGTACCTGGTGTATTTCTTCCACAACTAATTAGATGCTTACATTATGGTAATGAAGACACATGTATTTTCCAATCTTTATTTGTTTTCTGTTAAAATGAAGATGGATACTCAGTCTTATTTAATCACGTGGTTAGCACTCTACCTTTTTAATTTTATATATTTATATAGTATATTTCCCCTCACTCTTCACAAGAAGAGACCAGATATTGTTAAAAAGAATATGTAATTTATCTCTTTTTACAAGTCAAATATGTTGCCTTTCCAAAGCCATGAACAACTTAAAAGGCACAGGAATTTTAAAGGGTGAAGGGTGTGAACACAAATCCTTGTAGATAAAAAGAACATGCTTTACAGTAATTTTATGCAGTGCAACAAAGAGACTTTAATGCCCACAAAGTGAGTCAAGTTTATTCTGAAACTAAAAGACACATCAGGAAAATACAATATTGTATTTAGGACTTTTGTCAAATTAATGCATGGCCATTTAAAAAGTTAACAGCTTGTAATGATAAGCAAGCTGTTGCATTTATTTCATTACCATTTTAGCTTCACATACAATGTCTTGGAAATACATATTAGACGGAAGTTATAATGAAGCTAAAATGGTAATGAAATAAATGCATTAACTTGTAATAATAATCAAGCTCACCTTTTAAAGAGACAGAGAGAAGGGAGACAGACAATACACACATTTTTAATTTAAGAAAGTTACATAAAATGCAAGTCTCAAGCAATCTTAAGAAGTCCCAAGCAATCTTAACTCTGTTCATGCCCCTTGATATACCTTCCATGTATAGGGTTGTCAACTGTTTAATCACACAAACCCAAACACTCTGGCCTTGCCCTGCCTCGCTCCTGTCCTGCCTCTTCTCCAAGGCTGTGCCCTGTTGACTCCACCCCCCCCCCATTGCTCGCTGTCCCCCACCCTCACTCACTTTCACTGGGCTGGGGCAGGGGGTTGGGATGCAAGCTCGGGAGGGAGTTTGGGTGTGGGAGGGGGCTCAGGGCTGGGGCAGGGAGTTGGGGTGTAGGAGAGGGTGAGGGGTGCAGGCTCTGGGAGGGGGTTTGGGTGTAGGAGGGGGCTCAGGGCAGGGACAGGGGGTTGGGGTATGGGAGAGGGCAAGGGGTGGGGGCTCCCGCCAGGCGGTGCTTACCTCAGGAGGGTCCCGGAAACAGCCAGCTCATCCTTGTGGACCTTGGTGGGGAGAGCGCTCAGGGGGCTCCACGCACTGCCCCCACCCTGAGCACTGACTCCACAGCTCCCATAGGCCGCAGTTCCTAGCCAATGGAAGCTGTGGAGTCGGCACTCAGGGTGGGGGCAGCGGGCCGGGACCCCTGCAGCCTCCAGGGGCTGCAAGGACATGCTGGCCATTTCCGGGAGTGGCGCGGGGCCAGGGCAGGCAGGGAGCCTGCCTTAGCCCTGGTGTTCTGCCGGACTTTTAGCGGCCTAAACTCTCTCGAATTGGTTTCCATAGCCTCCAGGAGGTGGCGCCTGATTCCAGGAGATGCCCGGCAAAACCAGGAGGTTGGCAACCCTATCCATGTAAGACATCCCTATGGAAGTCTATGACAAGTATTACAATATCTGAGCTTCCTCTCCTTCCTGCCGCTCAGAGCCCTTCCTGCCCCCTTCATAGCCCCACCCATTGTGCAACGTGAAACCCGATTTCCTGCACCAGAACTCACGGATATGAAAATATTTGCAGGCTGCCACCTCAAACACTGTAATGTATGTATGAAATCTCACTGAGATATTACAATATGAGCAGGAGACCTCATGAGCTCTTTGAAGCCTCCCATAAAAATACATAGGCTAGCTTACAATATTACCCATTCAAGTCTTTGAAAAAATACCTAAAGGCACCAGTCCTCACTGTGGACAACAGTATTATCTCGATTTGGAATTTTTAAGCCAAATTGTTTTAAGATATGACATTTTTAAAAAGTTCTCTCATGAACAACTTGTTCAGTTACCCTAAATCTTTCCCAAAATAAAAACACCATAGATGAGAAATTTAGGTGGTTTAGTTCAGTTTTGGCTAAGCTGTGAAGTGAGCAAAGCAGACAATATTGCACTTTTACAGAAAGCTGGACAACTTTTACTCAAGTGAGAGACTGCCGTTTTTCCACAGTTATCATGTTTGAAGCTGTTTATTGTTCAACCCACAGATTTATGCACAACTATTAACAAAGACAACAGTCCGTGTACATTTAAAGTCATCCAGGGGCTTCCAATAAGCTCACTGTTTAATATGATCAGAACAGTTGAATTCCATGATTATCATGTAAATATGATCGAGACTAACAAGCCAAATCCCCAGGCCACTGTTTCATGAAGTGATGCAAATCTCACTATCCTAGGATGTTACAGGAATGCTCTATTTCACATGAACACAAGTCACTATTATGGCAACTTTTTGAAAAGGAGAAGCTGCCTCATATATTTTCCCTCTTCCAGATACATTTATTCCTACACTGAATAATAAAGCAGGCTCTGTGTTTAATTAATAGGAATATATGTTGATATTTACATGTCCATGAGAGAGAATCTCCATTACCTCATCTGAAATACCTAGTCAGCATCTGTACAGATAACACTGGTATACTGACAACATTAGTGATACTGAATGTCATGTACAGTCCAAGTTCAGAGACTTCTCTGAAAGATCTGCTAATGCAATTGCAGTTGCCTGGTCTAGGGGCCTGTTATCTCAGAGACCTTCCTGCCTCTCTCCAGTCACCCATATACTGTGACAACTGCATTCATCATCATGCACTCAGAAATAATACTTCAGCTATTTGACCCAGAGAAGGTAAATCTCACAAGAACCAGGACCAGAACACACTCAGTGGTGGGTCCATGCCTCTGGAATCTGATCCCAGTACATATAAGAACATAACATAAGAACAGCCATATTGGATCAGACCAAAGTTCAATCTAGACCAGTACCCTGTCTTCCAATAGTAGCCATTCCCAGGTGCTTCAGAGGGAATGAACAGAACAAGTAACCTTCAAGTGATCCATCTCCATCACCCATTCCCAGCTTCCGGCAAACAGAGGCTAGGGACACCATCCGTATCCATCCTGCCTAATAGCCATTAATGGACCTACCCTCTATGAACTTACCTAGTTCTTTTTTTAATCCTGTTATAGTCTTTGCCTTCACAACATTCTCTGGCAAAGAGTTCCACAGGTTGATATGTGTCAGATCCCAAACCTATCCACTTTTAGTAAGCTGTAAGACAGTTTTTCTTTAAAGGTTTTCTGCCTATTGGAGGTATGGCCCCATGTACTCCATAATTCCACATCTGCCAAGTTTGCTATGGGGAATTATGCTCCAGAACCTAAGCTTTCATTTACAAAGAATAATTTTCTTGCTATCATGGTTATTAAACTAACCCTGGAAATGTAAGCCAAGTGTAACAGCTGCAATCTCTTCTTCCCAAGTCTGCAGATAGCTGGAAACAACAGCTCTGAGAAGGAATAACTGCCCCTTTCATATCAGTGGGTTAACTCTGAAACAAAGAGACGACTATTTAAATGCCAGCTTTGTTAAATATTTCTTTGCTGATCAATTCAGCAGAAATATCCAGTTAATGTGCTTATCCATCATTCACAAATGGACTCCCTCATTTTCCCAGGTACCTAAAGACCAAACTGTTCCCCATTGTGCTATCAGAACTTTGGGTTTCCTTCCTGACAAGTTCTGTGACAGAGTTATCAGTACAAAAAAAACCAACTGTGAATATTGAAGACTAAACATGTAGAGCCAGCGTAAAGTAAACAACACAGGGGCTACTGGAGTGATTGTATTATCTTTTCATTTAAATCACCTAGCACAAAATCTAGGGACCCTGATATAGAACTGTAGCAACCTTGGACCTTGCCAACCAATGTGGCATAGAATACACGAGCTCCTTACTACAATTCTTTCTCTCAATTTCCTAGAGAGACAAGGTGGGCGAGGTAATATCGTTTATTGGACCAACTTCTATTGATGAGAGAAGCAAGCTGTCAAGCTTACACAGAGCTCTTCTTCAGGTATAGGAAACTTAGGCCATGTCTACACTATCATTTATGTTAGCAAAACTTATGTTGCTCAAGGGTGTGAAAAAATAGATATAGAGCGATTGTTTTGTGAAAAGTGTTCACCCACAGGTGATGGGTGTTTTTGTCTGTTATCGTTTTCCTGTGTGAGTTCATTCAAGAGCATAGTGATTGTCTGGTTTCACCACCATAGTTGCTACTGGGGCATTTAGTGCACTGACTGAAGTACACCACATCATAGGCACGTGTAGCACCCATAAATCGTGAAAGGTGTGTTGCGCGAGGGGGGTGAGGGAGGGAAAGTGTTGATTTCGGACACTCTGCTGGCTGCTAGTCACCATTAAAGATCTTACCAGACACAGGTCACAGATACGGCAAAGGATCACAAAATATATGCTCTCTAATTTGGATAGCGTGTTATTTGGGTCTGTTTTAATGTATGTAAAGTGAAAACAGATACCGTGTGATGGATGCCTTAAAATACTTGTAATAAACAAAATCAGTTAGGGCTTTGCAAATTTATATTTTAAGTCCAAATTTCAAGTATGAACAACATGTGCCTGGCATCAGTTGCCTAGGATAACTGCCATTAGTACAGTTTGCCAGATCAAAAACTACAGGCACAAAAACACAGCCCTTATAGGCCTGGCTAGAAAAAAATACTAAACAAAACTCTCGTGATTGGCCACACTGGTAGCTATGCAGACCTGTCCCCATGTGTACTGCCTATCTAAATTTTACTGTGCTGTATGGGCCTCGTGTAAGCCTCCGACATTCCCACTGAGTGTACATGCCTGAGATATGAAGTAAAAAATTCAGGGCATCCAGCCAAATGGGATACCCCGGGACTAGAAGTCCAAAGTAAGAGTATGTGAGCTGTAACATCATGAAGGTTTTGATATTTTTCTGTATAGGTGTGGCTGTAATTAGCCCTATGGAGCTATTTTAGTAGGAGAGAGGCAGCTGATACTCAAAATTTGTCCTAAGTACAACTGAAATTGTCTGTTTGTTTCCCAAGACTATTTTACACATATTTGAGGGTACAGCCCAGGGACAAACCCCTATGAAAGTGAAAATCTATTGGGGGAAAGAAGCATACTTGAGTGCCAAGAACATGCTTGAGTGCCAAGAAAGAGAGAGCCCTTAGAAAGGTGGCCAATGTTGGTGGCAATCTAGGCAAAATTTGTTTATAAATCCTAAAAAAGTGCAAATTTCTGCATATGAATGTACTCCTTATATACAAGAGCAATGCAGATTTGTCTTTTCCTTAATATCTTAATTTTACCTATGGAGGTCAGTGGAATCTTACTTTTGAGATTTTCTAGCTCATGGGACTGGGATTTATGAATTTTTGACAGCAGTCATTACTATACTTAACACACCTTTCTTCATTCAGTTTGTCACAGAATGAAGAAAAAGAGACCCTAGAGCTTTACTTATCCTTAAACTACAAAGAGAGATGTGAATATTTTGCTCAGCCCCTCAGTTTTAGTGACTTTATGAGGCCCAATTTAAGTCCTATGTGACCTGTGGGGCTAGGAGCTTACATTCCTGTTCAGTCAGTACATAAAACAAACAAAATTAAATTGCTTTGGTTTGCAGAGCAGTGGTGGGGGGAGAATTTCACAATAAATGTGCTTGTAAAAACAGTCTTCTGTTTCACAGATCAGTACAGAGTATTTGTTATCTAAAATAAATATTCCTTTAAAATAAATATAACTTCAGACAGAAAAATATTTTTAAAAGGATTGGAGAATGTAGAGACTTTTAATACTGACGTACAGTTCACTCCCCTGCATAACAACTGCAGAGAAATGGTTCAGCTCTAAATGATTTATGACACCTGAATGCCATGGAAAATGACAAGGAGGATCCCTGAAAAATGTAAACATCTCTTTTTGTGTTTGAGTTACTGCATTTTTCTTGGCTTCTTAACTGTTTAAAACAAGGCTTAAAGGCCATTTATATATGAACATGTACATATTTGTATACTGAATACAGCATATATGGGCATTGCATTTGCATGTTTCCATGTGTGACATGCTATGTTTTACATGCATACATTTACTACTAATATCAACATTCTCTACTAAATAAAAACTACTTTCAGTATAGCCTCAACAGCCATGGAAATGGCTTCATTTTGGGTCTGCAGGAAGGCAGCTGGCATAAAACATCTATTTAAAAAAACGTTGTTGGTTCTGGCAGTGCCAAGTAAAACAGAGAGGGGGAAAACAAATTGGAGGGTAACATGAATTTGTGTGTCCTAGTCACTTGAACTGCACAAGTCTTTCTCCATCATCAGTGCTGTACACAGAGTTTCTTTGTCTGGAGAGTGTATTCTCCCTGCAATGGAAGATACAGGCCATGCTGAGTTTCCAAATACAGTGCCCAATCCTGCTTTCATTGGAGTCACTGGAAGCTTTGTCATTGACTTCAAGGGGATAGGGATTGGACCCAGTGTTTGTCGTCCTCTCCTCCCCACGAAGCAATATATTGGCATGTAGATAGGGGCATGCAGTGCCAACCTGCAAACAAGCAAGATTCCAGCACTGGTTCTGCCTGCCTGCAAACTTCCCTAGGACCGTTTTCATTTCTTTTCATGGTCACAGAAACAATTTCTTATAGCTAACGTTCTTGCAAAACTTTTTAAAGCTTGCAAAGCATAATGTCTTTGCGTGTTGCAGACTCTCCGCATTTCATTTAAACTTGCACTGCATCTGATATGTGAAATGATCTCTCATTTATTACTGCTTATTCTTACATAAAAGGTTTCAGTGTAACAGCCGTGTTAGTCTGTATTCGCAAAAAGAAAAGGAGTACTTGTGGCACCTTAGAGACTAACCAATAAATTGGTCTAAAATTGCACATTAAATTATTACGATTAGTCGATGCTATTAGTCTAAAATTCTTTGGGTTACAAATGCTGTAATATTGATAATTTTACATAGTAAGGTAGAAACGCATGCTTGCTGCATTGCTACACATTTTACTCTCAGCCCTGTTTCTTCTCATTACAATTTAGACTCCAGCAACAAAAAGAATATTTACCACTACTGGAATGTGGAAACACAAAATCTTGCCATTTCTCTTTAAAAATTAACAGCACATAATATGACATATTAGAATAAAAAGCACAGGAGCCTACCTGCAAACAAGCAAGAATCAAGATATTTAGATGTATCTGCAAACTTCACTGGGAATATCTGCATCTTAAATTTCCTGATTTTAAAGGTAAAGGCCCCTTTTCAACACAGAATGAAGGGGCAGTTTATATTACTGCAATCAAATCGTCTTGCAAAAAAAGGTGGTGAGTGTTTCCTTTTGGGGCTGATAGGTTTAAACTTTTAAGTGTAGCAATTTAATCCTGTGCATAAGAAGGCTGGGAGTGGGGAGCAGCACATGGAAACCTGAGTTTACGTGATTAAAGTTTCTTTATATCTTGTATCTGTTGAGACAAAGAGGAAGGGATGGAGAAGAGGGAAAACTGTCTTTCACCTTTTAATTTTTGACCATTTTCTTGATTCTTTTAAGCCAGTGGTTCCCAGTCTTTTCCATACTGTGATTCCATTTTACAGCAGCAAAAGGTTTCATAGTTTTGGGATCCCCCTTTCACCTACCCTTAAAGAAAAAGAAGAATGGAACCCAGGCTTTAGACCTTTTGAGTAGTGACTCAATGGACAGACAGTCATCGTTCTTTTCAGATAGGAGCAAGCTGCTTCAACATAGCAGCAGAGTGCATGTTAGCAGTACCATGTACAAACGTAAGTTTCAGTCAATGTTAATATTGACAGAATTGTACTTTATGGGCAAGGTATCCTAAAGGTGAGTTACAAAGATTAAACATAATTGGTCTCATGATCTTTTTTTTGCTTCTCTATGATAGATGAAGGCAGCCTGAAATATTTGTTTGATTTACTCAATATCCTTTTTTGGCTTGTTTTTTACAAATAAATTCAGATCCTATCTACAGTCTGGAGGACTCTGTGAGGACTGGAAAACTATTAAAATGGCCACATTACAAAAACCAAGTAAGTGAGAAGGGAATTATTTAATTAGTTGGTATTAAGCACCTGTTTGTTGGTTTTTGTTAGTATGTATTTAACTTAATGGCTAATTAACATTTTGGAGAAAGAGAGTCCTTCTTAAAGATATAACACCCTTTCAGTTAAGGCATGAGAAATAACAATATTGATTATCTGAGAACTTCCTGACAAGACCTCCACAGCTAAACCAAGGCAGATGAGACTGTTGCTATTCTAAATATTTCTAAGGGGGAAAATCAGGAAAAAAAACTTTTAAAATGCACACAACCCTTTTAGGCTCCCAATGAATGATAAAGGAAGGAACACACCCAATGATATTAAAATTCATTCAAGGTTACCTTTAACATGGTAGAGCAGAGAAGATGGGTCTGCTGCTTGAAACCTTTGGGACCATGTCATTCAGGAGAACGAACTGGCCAGTTAAGATGGGTGATTTTATTCACAAACACTGTAAAATATGCTGAGACAGACATCAGAAGGTTTATTGCTGCTTCAGTGAGGTAGGGATTAGCACTTGGATATATTTAAACTAAAATTCCACTTAAATCAGTAGAGAGCAAATGCTACCTCACTGATTTAACAAAAGTACATTAAAGGCAATTATCAAAAAATTAGACTTCAATAAGTAAATAGATTTTAATTAAGTTATTAGCAGTCTGGTATCAGCATCTCTCGAAGGAGTCCTCTGGCACTGGTTATCTTCACATGAAGAGTCTAGTTTTGCTTAACAATCTCTCTCTCTCTCTTTTTCCCTCATCAAGATCAACACTCTTTACATCTTAAAAGCATAAAAGTATCATGCACCAACAGAAATAAATAATACAGAACACTGATAATGGTGTTTATTTTAACCAATGCACATGTTCATGAGTTCCTTTTGCATAACTGTTCATAGAATCATAGAATATCAGGGTTGGAAGGGACCTCAGGAGGTCATCTAGTCCAACCCCCTGCTCAAAGCAGGGCCAATTCCCAATTTTTGCCCCAGATCCCTAAATGGCCCCCTCAAGGATTGAACTCACAACCCGAGGTTTAGCAGGCCAGTGCTCAAATCACTGAGCTATCCTTCCCCATCTTTCCCGTATACAGCTTTCTGAATCATTCGTTGTGCCACTTCCTCCTCCTTTCACATGCCTTATTTTCTCTACTCTGAATCCTTGCTCATCTGTGTATTCCCTCTGCCTAGTCTCCTTCCCTTGTCTCCTGCTTGATATTCTCAACTGCCTGTTTTACGCCAACCATTTATTATCATCAATCTATACCCAGCCATTTCCTACCTCTCCCTGGACACTATCACCCTGGAAACCCCACCATTCTTTCTTCCTTAGCAATCCTACCCCTTTCCCCTGCATTCCTTCCAATGTCCATCTCTTCCTTCACACTGCACTCCTGCTCATCTCTCATGGCCATTTCTCTTCTCTTCACTTTCCCCTTCCTCCCTCAGTCATGTTAGCAATGTGGGAGTGTGCTCTCATAATGGTGGGCCACTCCTCTTCCTCTCTTGTGCCTTATTCCATTCCTACTCTATCTAATGTAAATGTATTTGGGGGAATGGGAAGCCAGATCATCTCCCCTACTCTATATTCTGTCCTTGTGCTACAGTGAGTAAAGAAGAGGATCAGAGAGAAGGGAAAAGGCTAGCAGTGTAGAAGCTGCCTGGTTAGTTCTTCTGTGCCATCAGACGATAGGGTACTCAAGAACAGTGGGCACTCTTGACATAAATGGTTTAGAGAGCCACTCTGCCTTCAGAAAACCCCCCTCTCCAGTCCTGCTGTACTCCTAAGTGCCTCAGAAAAAATCTCGGTCTTGTGTTTTAGAGGTATGCCATACACCCTGGGACACAACTAACCAGCAAGTCTGAATGATAAGCAGCTCCTGCCAAAGGAACGCACAGATTTGCTGAGTTCCACAGCTGGATGAGGAGGTAGGAGATATACAAGGTGAGCGCAGGCTCCAAGAAGAGATCATAGGGGGCAGGGGAGGAATAAATGTGATATTTGCTGAAAAGACTCAGACTCAGTTTAAAACATTTGAACCCTTGAATGCTCCACCCAAATGTAAGCAGAAAATTGGCCATTACTAAACTCTCCTCAAATCAACACAGATTTGCAGAGGTTTATCCAAACTCACTGGGCTTGTGAATTCATTTTTCATTTGTTTTCCATTTGGCTAGGCTTCCTTTCCTATTCAATGCCAGCTCTCATTTGTCAGACACAAGTAGAATAATTAAAAACTCTAACACTTATAAAGAGTAAATAAGCTTGGTAAACAAAAGGCAGGATCAATAAGTCTCAGCAAAACATTTGTCAGAATCTTAGGACAGTTCCTCTACCCTCGCAAAAGACTTGTGGAATTTTGTGCAATTATCATTGCTTTGAAATGAGGCAACTTTATAAACTGGTCTCACAGGCACAATTGTGAGGAATGTAAGTATGGAAATAGCTGAAATACTTGAAATACATGAATCCACAAACAGTGCTATATCATCGTCTTAATATTTATTCTGGCTATTTACTGGCCAAAGGTATTAACTCATGAATTTTGATAATGTTAAAAAATGTACATTGTACCACAGGGCAGCAATATTAAGGAAGTAATTCTGCCCTTGGTCATTTGTGCATGGCTCCCACTGATGTCATTAAGAGCCATGCTTACTGACCCAGGAGCAAAAAGAAAAGGAGTACTTGTGGCACCTTAGAGACTAACAAATTTAACTGAGCATAAGCTTTCGTGAGCTACAGCTCACTTCATCGGATGTTAGTCTCTAACGTGCCAGAAGTACTCCTTTTCTTTTTGCGAATACAAACTAACACGGCTCCTACTCTGAAACCTGACCCAGGAGCAGAATTTAGCCAGCTGAGAATTAGAAGATAAAGCTCTGCTTCCCCCTGCCCCTGACATTCACCCTATGCTAGGTTCGGGGGTGTGACTCCTCCACCGCAGGGAACTCTGGGCAGGACAGCTGCAGCAAGATTCTGTCTCCTTTACAAGGTTCAGACAGCACAAAAGAGGAACAGGGGGGAAATAATCTGGCCCTCAATTAAGTTTCAGTGAAGAGCACTGGGTCTCTCTCTCTCTCTCTGTCATAAGCTTTACATGATCAAAAATGTGTGCTGAAGTTAACTATTAATGACAATGGGGGAGAGCGACACTTTGAATGGTAACACAGTATATTTCAGTCTGGCTGGCAGCAAAGCAAACAAGACAACAGTGCATTGATTTCAGGGACAGCTTGAAGCATTTGTGATGCAACTGACTGCTAGGCAATGTTCCCTCTAATTTTTGACAGGCCGTGTGCACAAAAAATTTCTTCTGTGCAAATTGTTGTGCTTCTGTGCAAATTTTTGTGCGTGGGGTTTAGGATCTGTGTGTGCGTGCACACATGCACACAGCTTAGAGGGAACAGTGCTGCTAGGGTGCTGTGGTTTAGAGTCTATACAGTCCTATATTCACTGTGCAACTCAGAGGCAGGGAAAAAATTAATTACCAGATTAAACTATGGTCCTGGCTGCAGGACTGGATGGGGAGGCATTTGTTAAGATCACCTCATTAGGCTGTGTTTGGAATTGATTTATATAAACTCATTTTGCATCTAAAAGGGACAGGGTTTTGAATTGTTTTGTTTTGAAGAAAACACTTAGATTCTGAGAAGTACAGCAACATCTGTAGGAAGACCCTACATCCATGGATTTCTATTGTTCTTGTCTCTCTTACTGAACAATGGTTACAAACTTGAGAGATGAAGGCATCTCTATTTAAAATGCTTTAAAAAAGCTGCACATACATCATGAATTGTGCTGTGAAATACCACTGTTCAATTATAACGTTCAGCTATAACTGGAGAGGAAAAACATTCTCAGGAAGGCCCACGTGTGAAACCATTTTAGGGCCAAATTTTACAAGAGATAGATAAATGGCTGGATATTCTACCGTCTTGTGATGTATACTGATCAGACAATTTATCTTATAATAATCATGGGTGGTCCAGGGAAAAATGGCTGCTAAATGTATGATTTTACATTACTGGAAAATTACATCTCCTCTAATACTGAATCTTTTCCAACCTCAGCTTCTAAACTTATATAGAACAATTGAGACTGGTTGGATAAATATCAGCATATTCTGAACCCTATTCTGCAACCTCTAGAAATGCATGTATATGTAGAACTATCATTCCCTTTTGACCTTTCTTTTATTTGAACAGGCTGATCAGGGATGGATTCAGGTTAAATGCAGAATCCACTTTGATACAAATATGCCTCCTCCCAAAACAGTAACATTCTCTGGGTGCATAGGTGCTACTGGAAAACAAGATCTATGGACTCGGGGAAAAAATGGGAGGGCGTGACCATTGGTGAAAAAGATACTTTTGTAGGCATCCTTCAAAGCATTGGACAAGGATACATCAGTCTATTTCATTACAGTTTAAATTTGTAACTGCGACTGTTGCTGATTCCTAGTCTCCATTCAAGGGCAACTGTCATTTTCACAGAGTGGTATTCATAAGTCTGTCTGTCTCTGCATCTTTAGAAGACGTTTTATATTTATATGCAATTCAGGTTTTACAGGAGTACATATTACTGCTTTTCTTTTCCCCAGTGATTTATTAAGTGTGTAATACAGCCTTTCTGTGAAATGCAGTATTAACATTCCAGTACACTAAACTGGCTGAGAATATACTGTATTTTGTTTGGTTTCGTTCTAATTGACAGTGACAGAATTGAACTTCCTAAGCAGCATTCCTTTATTATTATTTTAGTAAATGTGGTGCCTATGAAAGATACTGGCTGGATAGCTCTGTAGACCAAAGACATAGATTCACTCACAAAGCACATATCGCACACACAGGGCAGGCCTCCTTGCGTGTCCCAACAACACACTTCAACCCTACCATGGAGGGACCATCCCTACTGTGAAAGGGAGGTTCTGTCTCCATGCATATTTTCCCTTCTTGTTCCCTCTGCGGAGACTGACAACCAGAGTACCATTTGTGGGGACGATTGACTGAGACTAACTCATTTCACATGGCTACCAAACGATCTCCAGATGGCAGCAGCTTTCACTCAACACTGGCCTGGGCACTGATCTGCACTCAGCTGTAGGTAGCCCCAGAATGGAGCTCATTGCAGGACTGGGGCCTTGGGCTTACTCTGAACCAGGAACCTACAGTCAGAAAAATACAAAAGGAGTACTTGTGGCACCTTAGAGACTAACCAATTTATTTGAGCATAAGCTTTCGTGAGCTACAGCTCACTTCATCAGATGCTGTAGCTCACGAAAGCTTATGCTCAAATAAATTGGTTAGTCTCTAAGGTGCCACAAGTACTCCTTTTCTTTTTGCGAATACAGACTAACACGGCTGTTACTCAGAAAAATACATATCTCTTAACCCCAGGGTCATCCAGCTCCCCTCCCCTCATTGACTATTTAAACCAAAGAGCATTCAAATGGCTTGACATGAGCAGTCTACTATGTCCTGCATATCTGACCATGTTTGAGCTACCTGGGTGGGGCTGAGCTAGGGAAAGATAACATTCAAAAGGAGGCAGCAATTGTAAATTAAAACCAAAACCAAAATAACAACAAGAAGAACATGAGGCTTGCTCATTCACACAGTTCAGCCACACAGGCAGCTGTGAAGGCAATCTGTATTATGCATGCCTTTCTTCAAACACAAAAGGATACACTTTTCTAAAATGTATGTGCATAAATAAGAGCTGCCTGGGGGCAAATTTAGGTTCAAAAACTTTCCCTCATTCATCCCTTTGTGTCATTGAACAGTAAACAGATTGCAAACACAGCAAGGCAATGAAAATATTATCTATTATCACACCTAATAGCTGTGCAGTCATTCCAAGGATGATTGCTATCTTTTTCACCTGCTTTGTTTTACAAATCTTCAATATACAATGGAAGGATTTTTAAAAATAAATTACCAGATTAAGATTCAATCTAATTATTATTGAAGACAAGTTTGCTACTAATCCTGTAAAAAACCAAGAAGTCGCATGATAATAAAACAGACATGCCATACAAAGTTTAGAAAAACAAAATACATAATTACAGCACATATATTTATATGTGTGAGTGGAAAAAAAAATCTCTTTCCTGATGCTGGATCATACTTTGATTGTAACAGATGCATCTTTTTATATTTGTTTTCTGCATAAATCTACATATTAGTCTGAAAGCTACTGTATGTGCTTTGTGTTGTCTCAGTTACATCAATCATTCCCTTTTCTGGTTGATAGTTTTTGAGTTTAGGGCTTGATATTGTAATTCTTATTTACACATGTAATCCTTACTTATATGAGTAGTCCTCCTGAATAGTTTTTACAGCATCATAAGTGTGCATAGCATTTTACAAGGGTTCCCTGATCCTGCAAACCTTGAAGTAGTTCCATCAGAATGAATGGCATGGTGCAACTAATCTCATGACATTACCACCACAAAGCTCTTTACTGAGGTTTGTTAACAGTTAAAATACTGTCCTACCTTTAAATCTTGGCTTTCTGTATACATTGACAGAGTGTTCTAAAAGCTACTTTATGTACATATTGCAGAACCTGTACATTGTCTTCTTTCTTCATATTAATTGTATATGGATCCATCCAAAATAATATTTTAGTTGCCTCTGGGACCATGTAAAAAGAAGAGCAGGTGTTTCCCCTGACCATATTTACGCAGCTGTTCTGATTACTGAGCAGTCAGTGCTGCTAATTAGTACCAGTTAGGGCACTGAACTTGACTCAGACCTCAGTTCTATTCCTCGCTCCGCAGCTGGTCTGCTGTGTGACCTTGGGCAAACCGCTTCACCCCTCTATGCTTTTATTCCCCAACCTTTGTCTATCTTGTCTATTTACACTGTAAGGTTGTTGGGGCAAGGCCTGTCTCACCCTATATGTTTGTACCGTGTTTAGCTCAAAGAGGCCCAAATTGAGATAAGAGTTGTGACGTTGCACTCTGTATGATTTTATGAAAATATGCTAATGAGTGTGAATATAATGTAACTGGAATATGCAAAAGGTCTCTTGCAAGGTATCATTATAAAATTTATAATCCACTGAGTGTAGTTATCCTATTTGTATAAATGTATCACTCTTGTGTCTGAAACTAGAAATATGAAATATAACTCTGAGGGCCTATTGTAATTATGCAAAGTGTGGGCCATTAATGGTGGTTTGGAATCTTGATGGCTCCCATCAACCAGGACAACTTACTGTGGATGGCTCTGTTTGCAGGCAGGCCTTCCTGTGAGTCATGCTGGGAGGAATGAAGGCTTGGGGTCTCACAGGACATGTGACCATGTCACCTGGTAGTGAAATCTATCTTAAACATAGGTTTCAGAGTAACAGCCGTGTTAGTCTGTATTCGCAAAAAGAAAAGGAGTACTTGTGGCACCTTAGAGACTAACCAATTTATTTGAGCATAAGCTTTCGTGAGCTACAGCTCACTTCATCGGATGCATACTGTGGAAACTGCAGAAGACATTATATACACAGAGACCATGAAACAATACCTCCTTGAGCTGTAGCTCACGAAAGCTTATGCTCAAATAAATTGGTTAGTCTCTAAGGTGCCACAAGTACTCCTTTTCTTTTTATCTTAAACCTAGTGCTTTTCCACTGGGGGAGGGGGGAACCGACCCAGAGAGACAAAAGATTCTCGCCTTGTGCCAAAGCCATATAAGGGTGTGGAACAGAACAAAGGGGGTGCAATCATGAGAAATCCCCTAGCTACCACCTGAGCTGGAACAAGGGCTGTACCGGGGAAAGCATTGTGCCCAGACTAGGAAGGCGTCCAGTCTGTGATAGAAGCTTATTGAAACATATGAGGGTGAGGTTTTATCTGTATTCAGTTTTCTTACTGTATTAGGCATAGACTTCTGTGTTTTATTTTATTTTGCTTGGTAATTCACTTTGTTCTATCTGCCATTACTTGGGACCACTTAAATCCTACTTTTTGTATTTAATAAAATCACTTTTTACTTATTAATTAACCCAGAGTATGTATTAATATCTGGGGGGTGGAGTGGGGGGAACAGCTGAGCATCTCTCTCTATCAATGCTATAGAGGGCGAACAATTTATGAGTTTACCCTACAAAAGCTTTATACAGCGTAAAAGAGATTTATTTGGGGTTTGGACCCCATTGGGAATTGGGCATATGAGTGCTAGAGACAGGAACACTTCTCAAGCTGCTTTCAGTTAAGTCTGCAGCTGTTGCGGGAACGTGGTTCAGATCTGGGTCTGGGTTTGCAGCAGACTAGCATGTCTGGCTCAAACCTGAACCCCCAAGCTGTCAGGGAAAGCAGGATCAGGGGTAGTCTCAGCACATCAGTTGGCAGTCCCAAGGGGGTTTCTGTGATCCAACCCGTCACACTAGTAATAGGTGCAATCATAACACAAATAATATATCATACCAGAGCAGGACCTTGAGCTAGTGTAACACCAACAGACCCTGGTCGTTGGCAGGCAGGATTGAACCTGGGCCGTAAGTGCATGAGCCTCTACTGCATGAGATAAAAACCATATGCCTGTTAGCTAAAGCTGTAGAGCAGACTCATTAATCTCTCTCTAAGTGGTCTCGGTGCCACTAGATGGGACAGAACACGACACCCAGAAGGTGTGTGGATTACACTAGCTCAGCACTAGCACTGTAGTCCTGTCAGGCATGCCCCTTCAATGCCTTTCACTGCTGCTTCATATGAGATCCACTGGAGAGGTGGAGTCAGTAACGGGTCCAGAAATATCCTTGGCAGCTGATCAGCTGGTGGGACACCTGACTGCCTTGCCTTGTCCCCTTGAATCTGGCTTCATGTCAGGGAGAAATCCCTTCTCACATCACCATTTCGTCAGTCTGAACCCGGCTCCTGCTTCCCCTTCCCTCAATGAGCCAGCAACTGCTGACAAGGGAGGCCAACTAAATGAGAAACATTAATATATATATTAAATTGCAGTTTTAGCAGAACCAGATCAAACTCCCCACATTTTACTCCTTGTTTGTGCCCTAAACACAAGTATTACTGGAGCTCCTAACTCTACCCCACAGTAGCTGTCAAATGGAGGTCAGCTGACTCAGGCTCCTGGGGCTCGAGCCATGGAGCTAAAAATGGCTGTGTAGTCACTCGGGGTTAGGCTGGAGCCTGAGCTCTGGGACCCTCTCATCCCACAGGGTCCTAGAGCCCGGTCCCCAGCCCAAACCCAGAATGAAATAACCCTGCAATCTGAGCCCTGCGAGCCCGAGTTGGCTGGTTTTTCTTTGCTGCATAGAAATAGTCTAAATAGCTCCAATCAAGAGGGAGGTTGTTTCTTTTTAGACCAGAGAGACCTAGGACAAAGAGTCATGCATGAAAACCCTGGGAACAGTCAAACTCAGGAAGGAAGCTAAGGCCAGAGATGCTGGAATTTTTTTATTTTTTTTTTATAGTGCAGGTGCTGAGAGCCATTGAACCAAACTGTAAACCTGTATATGAGGGAAACCACTTCAAGCCAGGGATGCAGGAGCACACCCCAGTACCCCTAGTTCCAGCACCTATGGCTGAGGCTGGTGTTTATATTGTGTTATTGGTTTTGAATTGCTAATAATGCCAAATCCCAAGCAGCAGGCAAGATTATACACTAACTCAGGGCATATGTGCTTTGCTGGGCTTGTGGCAGGGATTCAGCTGGGTCAGAGTCCCATTGTGATTTGAGTTACTCTCTATGTATAAGGTATTATGTGGGCTAGATTGTGGATGGCTCAAAAACTCTTCTTAGAAGTTGGTGTGCCACCTTGCAAATAAGTGTGGGGAGAGTAGGATAACAGACCATGGAAGTCAACAGGAAGCTTTCCATTCATTTCAATGGGCTATGGATCAGACCCCAAGTCTCCTGGATGCCTACGTGCCTGCAGAACAGATCAACATAGCTATTTACTTGAAGTGTGAGGCATGAGGGTAATATTTTGCAATTTAAACCAGAAAAAATTAGAAGTATAGGTATTGAATATAATTATGTTATTGAACTGTGAATGTCTCTCTTCCACTTTTTATACTCTCATTTAATGCTATTGGTGTCAAGTTAAATTATTTTTAATTGCTTTTATGAAAAATATCTGATATACTAATGTTTTTCTCAAAAGTAGCTGTTGGAACATCATTCTGGGAAAGAATTTCTTTTTTTCTTCACTAAAGAGTTTTAGTTAATGTATGTGTATGGCAAATTGAAATGACTAAGCTAGTTATTGCTGCATATTATCACTGAAGAAGGCAGACATGTCCTGTTACAATAATGATCTTCCTCTGCTTTTTTTGTTGGGCGCAGCATTGGTGTTTAAGTTTAATACTATGTTCCTCCTACTACTCCATATATGTCCCCAGAGGTCCATAAATAGGACAGAGAACAATATACTTGCCTGATAATGAGACTCCTAAACTTTCTCACCATTGATTCTTTTGAGCCACAACTGGGAGTATCATAGAATCATAGAATATCAGGGTTGGAAGGGACCCCAGAAGGTCATCTAGTCCAACCCCCTGCTTGAAGCAGGACCAATTCCCAGTTAAATCATCCCAGCCAGGGCTTTGTCAAGCCTGACCTTAAAAACCTCTAAGGAAGGAGATTCTACCACCTCCCTAGGTAACGCATTCCAGTGTTTCACCACCCTCTTAGTGAAAAAGTTTTTCCTAATATCCAATCTAAACCTCCCCCACTGCAACTTGAGACCATTACTCCTCGTTCTGTCATCTGCTACCATTGAGAACAGTCTAGAGCCATCCTCTTTGGAACCCCCTTTCAGGTAGTTGAAAGCAGCTATCAAATCCCCCCTCATTCTTCTCTTCTGCAGGCTAAACAATCCCAGCTCCCTCAGCCTCTCCTCATAAGTCATGTGTTCTAGACCCCTAATCATTTTTGTTGTTTACATGCTGCATGACTGCTGTATCCATTTTAACAGCGATCCATCTATTTGCCCAGCCATTAGGGTTGCTTGTATACAGGGCAGCTCCAGTATATGCTTTCTGCTTCTGCCTACTACATCTACAGAGCACTATAGCAATTCAGAACTAGTATTTAACTTTATCCTGAAACTGTGGGAATAGTTCCAGTATGTGTCTTCTTCTTGGAAGACTACCTCTGTTCTTTCTTGAACTGCATAGTTGTTCCAGTTAGCAGCAAAATGCACTTCCACTAGCCTTCCAGGAACTGTACTTCCTGGCTTGACTATTACAGATATCTGTTTGTCATAAAATATAGTGAAATGACTTTTGTGTGAAATAGACCTTGTTATTTCGGCCCAGCAACTGCAGTTGGAGGCAAACAAAATTAACAATTCCATACAGAAAAGTAATTTGGCATATTTCACTGATGAACAGGAAGAAATTTCAACTTGAAGTCAACTGTCCTCCCAAGATTAGAAATAGTCAGACTCCAGCTGGCCTGATGGAATTTTTGGTCACATCAATGTATCAGTTACCAATGGTATCCTGGTAGGATCTCATTACCAAAAAAGCCCCCTCTATTTATTTCAAATAACAGGAGAGGGTGATGAGGAAAGTTTAGGTGTGGCTGGGTCAGAAGTGGAGGAAAAGTTTGTTTTAAACTAAACTACTCTTTCTTCCATGAAACCAGCAACCCTTTAGGCTGAAACACTTGTAACTAATTTTGTACTGTAATGTATTTGTACATTTGAGGAACTATTCAGTGTAGTTATATAATGAAGAGTGTGTTGAAAGTGACCAGAAAGTTGAAGATAGGTGAGGTCACAAACTGTTGCTCAACGGGCATCCAAAGTCATGAGGTTTAGGAGAGGGAGAAGAGGCTTAGAGGGAAGAATTTTTGAGTGCTTGGGACCCAACAATTTAAATTAACCTCAGTGCATTGTATGTGAATCACACTGTACTCCTGGGGGAATTCTGTGCCACTGCAATGCAGAATTTTGCAGAAATTAATGTGCACGCAGAATTTCCTTTCCCTAGCCGCCACTAGGGGCACTGGACTTGGCAGAGCCAGCTTGCACATAGAAGACACTACTGTGGGGAGAGAGAGGGAGCTAGAGGGTTCCTGGCAGCTGCAGTTCCCAGCATGCCCTGAGGAAAGGAGAGGGCGGCGCACAGGAAACTGTGCAAGTCTGGGACTGAGCATCAGGCTGTTTCTCCCTCTGGATCCCTGGGCTCTGGGTTGGAGGGGGATGGGTGTCTGGGAAAAGGGAGCCCCCCGCAGCTGGGCTCTGTGGGAGGGAGGGGACGTGGGTATCTGGGTTGGGTGGGGCCCACAGCTGGGCTCTGGGGGTGGGGGAGAGAGAGGATGTGGGTATCTGGGCTGGGGGGGGTCACAGTTGGGCTCTGGGGAGGAGATGGTTTGGGTTATTGGCTGGGGGGCTGCATGTGGGCTCTTGGGGGGAGGGATTGTGGGTGTCTGGCTCCTCGTCTGGGCTCTGGAGGAAGGCACGGGAGGGGACAGAGAAATAGGAACTGGGTTGTCATAGGGGTTTCTTTAACTCTCTACTCCCAGAAAAATTTGTGTGTGTGTCTGCATTGTTACAGACATACTTGCTGACAGGTATTTTGAAATAAATTACCAAAATAATTGAAACTGGCATGATTATGTAGTGTTATTTTGACAAAATTTGCAGAATTTTAAAATATTGTGCACAGAATTTTTAAATTTTTGGCACAGAATACCCCTAGGAGTAACACTGACTATGTTCAATAAATAAAGAACACGCAGAAAAAGCATACAAAAATGTAACAAACAGTGGAAATAGTAGAGAAGCTGTATTTAAAAAAATTCCCTATATTCTCTTACCCTGCTTCTCCTGTGAAACTATATTTCATAGTGGAAATATGTACACCAACTCTTAGAAAACTGGATTTTTCAACAGATTTAAAACAATTCAGGAGCCAAATCCCAATAAAAATAAGCCATGCCAAGAGTGTGAATTAGTGAATGACTGGTGCATTTCTGTGCTTTCAGCCTTCAACCTCAGAACACACTCTTGTTGTGCACCAAATTGCTAACAAACACACACCCTGCTGTGGCTTATTGATATACTAAAACACAAAAACTAAAAAACAACAACAACACAGAACTACAGTGAAACCATGAGTGTTATTGTATTTCAATGCACTACCATTTTATGCCCCAGATGGCTGTGAAAGACACAAGTGGACAATTCTGCCAACCCTAATACTCACAGTGTAAAATACCATTCAATGTGAGAAAGGGTTGCTCAATCTGTTCCTAAATTGGGAGTGTAGTGGCTATATATACACATCATAGTGCACCATCATCTGGAAGTGGGCCATGGGGAGCTGCTAATGAATTCAAACTCTGAGAGGAGAATTGCACTGTCTCAGTTCAACAGTTCTTGCTGACTGAGGCTAGGTTATAGCATGTAGCTAAACAGAATACTTTGTGAAACACCATTTACTGTCTGACTGGGTGATTGCAGCCTTCAACAGACACCAAAAAGTTTCTAAAAATTCAAGAGTACTAAATCACAGAATTCCTGCTTGGGTCAGAAGCGGCTCTTGAAGTATACTTGTATTAATTATTTCACACCATTTTCAGCAGAAAAGTGATTTTTTAAAAAAATCTAAAGCTCATTTGAAGGATTTCTTGGGGAATATTCAAAATACTAAAAAATAAAACTACCCATCTCAATAAACTTAACACTGAGTGGAATTGTGTGACTACACTCCATAACTCTCTTATTAGAGGTTATTATATATTTTGTCATGGCTAGAGTGATGTTTCCACAAAGGACATTTTTCTACACCTTTTATTTTTGCTGTGAATTTTCTTTGTGATTCACAAACACCAGATCCAGCATGTCCGCTTCTAAACGGTTGCATTTTAAAATATCTTCACAAGAATGTTAATTAGCTGTGAACACGTGTTAAGCCAGTTTTTTAGGAAAGAGCATGACATTTTCAGACACTGGTGAGTTTCCAAGTGTGGGGGGAGGGAGGAAGGAAACTTCTGTGTTTTATGAAATCAGGATGATCTCTGTTCTGCACTGTATCATAGAACATAAGTCTATGGTCTTCCAACATTTTTACTCCAGATGGCTAAATGCAGTGCCTTGCCTAATGACAGGTTTCAGAGTAGCAGCCGTGTTAGTCTGTATTCACATTCGATGAAATGAGCTGTAGCTCACGAAAGCTTATGCTCAAATAAATTGGTTAGTCTCCAAGGTGCCACAAGTACTCCTGTTCTTTTTGCGAATTCAGACTAACACGGCTGCTACTCTGAAACCAACATTTTTAGTGTCCACTGTCCAGTAATGCTGCTGCTGCCTTGGGTGGCCAGGTGAAAGTCTGGTCAAAAAGGGGACCTGACAGTGTCCGGTCAGATCTGCTGACCATACACCCAAAGTCCAGTTACTGTGAGCAAGGGAGGTTGGGAGGTGCTGGGTCATTATCTGCATCAGCCCCTACTAAGCTGGGGCTGCCTCCTGCCTGCATCAGGTGAGTGCAGCTCCCAGCCCCGGCTCCTCAGGCAAGTCCTTTCCAACCTGGGCGGGGGATGGATGGGAGGGGAAAAGCAGTGAGCGACGGGGGGAGAGGAGAAGAGGAGTGGACAGCGGGTGGAGCCTTGGGGGAAGAGGCAGGGCAGGGAATGTTCGGGCACTCCTGCTGGAGTGTCCGGTTTTTAAATATAACCAAATTGGCAACCCTAGTGTCACCCCCTTGGCACTAATAAATAATAATATATCATTTTCTGTAAAGAGTGCTTTATATGCTCCAACACTAAGTAGCCTTGTGAAGTAAGTGTTATCCCCATTTTACAGATGGGGAAACTGAGGCTGAGAAGTGAAGTTACTTGGCCAAAGCCATAAACAGTAGCAGAGATGGGAAAAGATCTCAGGAGCTCCTGTGCCTAACCCATTAACTGTTCTTTACTCTGGATCATACTGCTTCTCAACGACAATCTCAGAATCTGATCCAAAATCCACTGAAGTTAACAAAAAAGACTCCAATTTACTTCATTGATCTTTGGATCAGGCTCAGGGTCTTGTAACAGGAGACAATATCCATGAGTGGTCACCATGCCACTGCAGGTAATCTCTCACACAGTCAGGCTCGCCAGGGATTAAAAGCACAACACATCTTATCACTCACAAGAGGGAAAATGTATAGCAGTGTATTCAGTGTGTTCTGTTCATAAAGAGAAGGCTACCCCCATATAGTAACTTATTTACAGCACAGCAGACAAGGTAAATAGGTAACAGAGAATACCAAAACTAAAGAAACCCTGATGAACTCCTCCTCACCAACAGCATCTTTAGCAAATATTTCTCATGTTCTTCTTTCAGTGAGTGCTATTAACATAACTGGGCACATTAAAAGGCAAATCAGGGGAAAATATCTTACAGTTCCATAAGGCCAAATCCTTCACCAAGAAGTTTTTTTTGGGCTGGGAGCCAAGGAATTCTATTCTCTGCCACCCAGGTTGCTTCTGTATCCGGGCTAGAGCAGACCTGCTTTGTTTGTGTTCTTCCTTACAGGGACAGGGAAGCAGCAGATCCACCACACTCTCTTCAGTCCCATCCCCATTTACAGATACACAAGAAGCTACAACGGAATATGGAGTAGGTGTGCAGCCTTTTCTCAACTCTTGCTTGGCAGCAGATCAGAATCAGTTCCACTGCAAGAGGGTCACCTCCATATTTGAGGATGAAAGGGTGAAGTTTTTCCCCCGGATGAACAAAATTCAAAGGGACCCACTTAAAAATTTAAAAACTAGTTACCCTAACAATAGGCCATAGGAATAGTAGTGAACTCAGCATCTGGACTCCAGGATAGTAGTGAAAAGTAGAATGTAGGCTGCCATGATCTATTATTGCAGAAAGGAGGTCTATTTCTAATACATGCACTATTTAAATGGAGAGATTTCTAGCTAATCTTAAACCATAACCTGCTTTACTCAGGCAAATTCTCATGCATAAAACAATGTAATTATTAGCTTTTAATTGCATATTCACTGGTAAAATACAACAGATGATGGGACAGAACAGAATAGGAACTACATGCAATAACTCTGATGCTACTCTATGGCGACCATAAAAAGCTGAGTTATTGATGGATGGTGAAAAGATCCAGTTAGATTGTAAATGGAGGTATGGCTTCGAGGTTGAATCAAAGCTAAGGTTTTGGCTGAGATCTGTCAGTGCTGACATCTCACAAGCTGCTCTTGTGAGATTTCAATTAATTCAAACCCCAATGAGAGGCCCTTTCCAATCCTGGATACAACCCAGAACTAAACCTATATTGGAGGGCTTGGGTCTGGAGATTCAAATGCAAACCCTCTCACAAACAACAGAAAAAAACTTTAGCAAAAAAATAAGTGGGGCACGTGAGAGAAATTCCAATTCCTCCGAGGTTAAACTGAATTGCTCTGACAAGAAATGAATGATATTAAAGACACAGCAGAGAGATGAACAGAGAAAATAGTGGCCAGGACCTCATCAGCATAACAAAGCTGTCTTAAAAGGACAGTGTGGGCCAACTGCAGAACAGAGCAACTAGAATATCTGGTCAGAGCTAAAACATTCTGGAATTCTGGGTATTCAAGATGACGAAAAGTTTAAAGATTCTATCGGAGCCTGTGAAAAAAAATCCGTAGGCTAAAAACTCAGTCTGAATACTAGGGAAGATCCAGTATATCTTGAACAATGTGTTGTCTTGTACTTAAGACACCACAACAGGCGGTACAGTAATTGTTACATTATCTGAGTGGTGGGAGCCAAGAGAAAGACTCCTGTTTACAGGTATGAAAAAAGATAATCACTGACAAACTCAGTTAATGTTCCCAGACATAAACCTGGTGGCACAACAAAGAAGAAAAGCACTTAACACTATAAAGAGAGATTTTATTGATGAAGGTCTCTACCTCAGTCCTATTCCCAGAAAATCTTCAAGTAATGTACTCAGAAAAGACTATTTATTTTGGGATGTTGTCTCAGCAATGCAGTAATGAAAGAAAGCCAGAGAGGAAAACATCTTGGAAGTGGATGGATCTGACATTACAATGAAAACTTGGAAGAAAATCAAAACTAAAGAAACTGAAGAATTTTGCATGGTCGGTAACTCAGTAAAATAAAATGCCTTGAATAAGAACACCTTAGAGGTCAATTTTGCAAACACTTAGGGCCTGATTCATGGTTACCTTACACTACAGGCTCTTTGCCCAGACACTGCTGCACTGGCCCTCAAGGCAACACCTCTAGCTCAAGAAGCCCTCACGTGAACCTGCTCCGTGACCCTTTCTCTCTCCATCTTAGAGGTGTCCAGAGCAGGCTGAGATTGTGGGAAGGGAAATTCTTAAACCCTTTGAAATTCTGTATCCATTTCCTGGGAAACATCCCCACCAAGAACATGACTAACTTAAAGGTAAAGGTTACTAGACTGAATTTTCCACCAACACAAATGATAAAAAGCAAACAGGAAATAAGCAGCTCTGGTGTTCAACACCCCCTCTGCTTCTCAGCCTCAGCTAATATGCAGCCTTCATCCTGCTCAACCAATATGCATCCTTAACTGAGACCATAACTCTAACACAAGCACAACACACAAATGCAGCTTTAAATACTGCTTAAAAATTCATACCCACTTTGAACAATACCTAACATAGACTGCCCATTCACATACACCTTCCAAAACATTACAGAACAAATCACAGCCAGCATTTACTACTTGACCATGTCTCACCAGCACACAACAAAAAACTATGGACAGCGTAGTTTATGAAAGCTGCATAAACCCTACATTAATACACTGAAACAGAGGACCACATCGTCAGTAAATGTGGTCAGAATTCAAGAGTGCCCACTGGTTGTTCAGGATGAGGGTGGAGATATGTTGAGGGCGAGGTCCTTGTTTTTACAGTTTGTGTTGGTAGGCATGCTACTGAATTACCTTTGCTCAAAGTTAAAGTTTTCTGTGTCCTCCTCTAATGCACTATCAACATCCTAACTGTAATAACAGTGAAATTAAAACCATACTGCAGATTATCTAATTCTTTCATTACTGCTTTGTCTACTGAGTTTTTCTGATATTTTCTGATATTTGCTCTTTGCTTCTTCAGGTGGGCAGCAGCAGGTATGTTCTCCAAAGCTGAATTGCCCATGTTCTAGTTTTAGACCAGCTGTTGCCACAAGGAAGTTTAAAAAGCTTCTCTGTATCAGCAGCGGTGATATATTAAGAGCATTGCTAGATTGGTATTACAAACTCAAACTCATTCTCCTCCAGACATTCCAGGATGAGATCTTGAATAAACCAGCTCTATCTATTTAAATACCTTAATAATCAGCATACCAATAATCAGCAGTTCAATTATATAAGGATTGGTACAAATTTAATCCAGCTCTTAATAGCTTTATCTCTTTGGTTTACACAGCTGTTTCAAGGCAGGAACTTCATCTTTCAACTGCTCCCAAACTGCAAAGTAAGCAGATTTCATATTTTTGAATGTGCTGCAAGAAAGTGTGATGTCAAAATTTGCATTGCTTTGTAAGGAAACTGTTTAGTATAGATTGGCACAAAATTATACTTTAATAATGCTCGATCCTGTGTTATATGAAAAGATTACTGACGTAATCATTTATGATCTGTCAAGGCCATAACACGAATGGTTAGTACAAAAGTAAAAGTAAAGTACAACTGTAACAGCTTTCAGAAGTGAATTATGTATAAGATGTACCTGATCTAGATTTGCTTGAGGGAAAAAATCATAGCACCTATTTACATACTTTCTGTATGCAATATACAAGATTTTTTTCTCTAATTCTTTCTTCAGAAAACATATTCATAACATCACTGTTGCTCACTTTGAAATTGTCACTGAACTGAAATCCATACAACCACACTGAGAATGCCTATACCTTCATAAGTCTGTAGTCTCAAGCAATAAATTAAGAGTCTGATTCTCAGACATCACAGCATCTACAGCTCCCATTGACTTCATATGGAAATGTGGATGTTCAGCATCTCAAAAATCAGGTCTTAAATGTATACCTAATTTTCAGAGTGGGGGAAAAAGATGCTTGAGGGAATTTTTAACAGAACATGGATCCTTTCCAATGACTGTTTGTGGCTGAATTCAGTCCAGATTAGTAACAGCTGAAGAATTTTGCCATCTCTTGGCCTATGTGAAAGGAATTGAAACGCCTATGTGAAAGTCCAGTTCCTGGAGGATCAGAAGCCAAATAATAAAGATCAGCCTCACGACTGCCATTTCTGTTGGCAGTCTTAGCAGATAAGTCAATAGGAGAACGGATATGAAGGCTGAAATGCTTTCTCATCCCTAGAGGTAGTTCCTGCACTACAATCATTGGCTAGTACTTATAATCACTTAAAATCTATCTTTCTCTAGTTAATAAACTTGTTTTATCTAAACCAGTGTGTTTGATTAAAGTGTTTGGGTTTGTGTTGCCATTTCCAGTGCTTGTTCTGTGGAGAGCTCTTGAGACTGAAATCATCTACCCATCTAGAACTTTCAACAGCAATACATTCATAAAAAATTAAATACTGACAATATTATTTTTCTTTAACACATATTACTGCCTAGGTATTCCTTCCAAAATATTTTTTTAAAACAACATAAGACATATATAACCTCATTCATGGAACTCACTGCCACGGGCTTGAGGCAAAGAGTTCTGTAGGATTTCAGAAATGATTATATATTTATATGATTAGTAAATAAATCCCCCAGTTACATTACAGATGATAAAAATCTATAAGGGTTATACACCCGTATGCTTCCCTGGACATAAAACCAAGTACTAAGTGTCTGGACTGTGGAAGAAATTCTTCTGTAGGCCTAGTATTGGATGGTCCTTTATAACATGGAGCGTGTGTCTTGCTGTGAAGCATCTGATATTGTCATTGTCAGAGATCGGTCTTGTGTTGGACCACTGATGTGATCTAGAATAGCAATTACAAGATCTCTGAAATCACGGAATAATTGCAGCATTCTAGCAGTTAGTACTTTAAATGCTTGGCTGAAGTGGGACATTAAACACATGCTTAAATCCCATTTAATGTAACTTAAGCATATACTTAACAGCTTGGTTGAGTTGGGACCTAAAATATCTAGTCACAATAACTGGAGTTAAGGTTAAAATAAGAAGCCTTATACATATCAAAGCAGCTGAACACAATAATGTTTAAGACAGTATATCTATATAGCAATGGTTTTCTCCTCATCTGAAAATATAGATAGAGGTTATTGAAAGTTATCAGAAAATTTCAGCTTCCCTGGGTCTTTGATAAAGGCATTCTGTCTTTTTAATGAACAAATAGAACTGGTTTGCCTAGTTAGTCTGGGTATATTTATATCTTAAAAGTAGGATGAAGCTTTAGCTGCACAGTCTATCTTAAAATAACAGGGACAGCTGGACCTTAAGTACTACTCGTTACCAGGAGACTGAGCTATTGTATTAGATGTGAGATCTAGTTATATGATTGCTAGTTTCTAACAGAACTCTTTTGACATGAAATTCTTAAACAAAAATGCTATGAAACTGTTTTTGATTGCAAACACTATTCCATGTGTGTAGTTTGTGTGTACAAACACTGAAATGCACAATCAAGATTTTCACATCAAGAAAAACCTTTAATTTGAATGAGACAAGTGGTTATAGGTAACATAGTTTATTGAATCAACTTCTGCAGGTGAAAGAGACAAGCTTTTGAGCTACATGGAGCTCTTCTTGCTTGAAAGCTTTCATGAACAGAAATTGGTCCAATAAAAGATATTACCTCATTCCCTTTCTCTCTCTAATATTCTGGGACCAACACCGCTCCAACACCACTGCAAACAACAATGGAAGATACTTAATTTTAATGGAAATTTGTGTCTAAATCTCCTGAAATGCTTTGAACATCTCATCAGTAATGTCTATACAAATATACAAACTGTGTTTACATGTAACTCTTTGATTATTATTGAGGTTACATTAGGAAGGACACATTTTCGGTGGACCAAGCTGAATCTTTAAAAACTATGCATCATGATCAGAGACGAGATACTAGATATTATATCTGCAGTCAAATCAACTGTGAGAACAGTGGTTTCCAGTTTAGACACTTCTTCAATGCAAACAAAAAATGAGGTGTTTTTACATTAAGACACTACACCACAAACACATTCTCCCAAATATGAATGTTTATACAGACAGAAGATATAGGGGTGGCAACAGTGTATTATATCCAAATGCATTCTCTCTCATCTCTTGTTTATTTGTGAGGTGTCCCTAGTCTACACCTCACAGAATAACGTAAGCCTCTAAGTCAATAGTATTTCCGCCAGTAAAAGCAATAGACATCTTAGCTAAATGTAAAGGAGAAATTTCCTAAGATGTTTACAATTTCTGTTTCTCCTCTGTTTTTTGAATTTTGTAATTATACAGAATATGGTTGGGTTGACTTTCATCTGGTGCCTGTGAGAAGGTTTACAGTTATGGGGACTTCTACAATATTTTGGTTTAGTTTGACTGAAAAACTGAGAAAGCAGCAGAAGTACAAGGAGGAATTGTGCTTACAGTGTGTGGGGAATAAGACTCAATGTCTCAAATACCGAGTATTTTTGCCCTAAACGTGATCCTTCTTCAGAGTTATTCTGTGTTGAGATTCTCCGTTGTAAGCCACAGGGTCATATGAACATGTCTTATTGATCAGCATGGAGGGAACTGTGAGGAACTGTTCAGGGCAAAGTTCCCTAACTCAGCACACAGGAATTTTTGCAGCCTAAGGCTATTAATTATGTATCAACACAGCCTTATAAATAGCAGGTGTTTAGAACCTTATATTTTACAGTCTCCAGTCCCACAATTACTTGTAGTGCATCAGGGTTTGGGAGGATTCTAGTGTTAACCGCCTGAACTAAACTATAATAGGTAATGCTGCATTTTTCACACTAAAACTGAAAGCCAGCTAATTAAGAAGTGACTGCTCCTCTTACCAGGTCTGAAGGAGGTTCAGATAGTCTTCTGCCCTGCCTCTAATTAAAGTGAATAGTGAAGCCTTTTGATATTAATGTATGTGAGAAGTGGAGAATTGATCATGATTTGTGGAAGGTTGTACTTTAGCTAACAGAGGAGTTGTGCTAAAATTACTTGAAGTGTTTATCCTGTAGCTCTTGAAACACCTGGAGGTAGTGCTGACTATGCTAATCCATGTCATTATCCGTGTAATAAAAAAGACTTACTGCTATGGCCACCACTTGCTTCTCTGTTTCTGCTTGCACCCAAATGCTACAAACTGATACAAACACGTTCCCGATAACTTCATTGGTCTAACTGTTCTGTTTCTGGCAGGCTCCAACAAATCTATTGGGCAGGGTTTTAAACCTTGCCTGAGCAAGCTGCTTTCTTCAAGTCTCTGGTAGCCTCTTCCAAGGTAAATCAGAGATTTTCTTATGCACTTGGACCAAACTACTGACAGCCAAAGGCTGCCTTTCAGTACTAACAGTGACTGTCCCTTCTGGAACTATATTCTTACATTACTTAGATTCAGTATAGCTCCTCTGTTGTTTCAATGCTCACATTTGAAGGAGATCATCGAATCAGAGGAGATGCAAGGGAACAGACACAGTGGCACATGTGTTCTTAAATTATTTTATTATTATTAAATAGTTGGAAACAATTTTTACTGTAAAATGAAAGCTACTTGATTTTTCCTATAATTTCTCATGACGAGAAACTTCATGTTAAACTACAGTAATTTGACAGGACTTTTGCTTTGAAACTATGATGATGACTTCTGCACTTTGTACCAGGACCCAGCTCTGAGTGTTCCCCTGTGCTAAGGTGCAGCCACAATGAGGTTATGTGCCAGGATCTGCTCAAAGGGAGCAACTTGCTGAATTGGGTTTTCGGCATCCTGTGTTAGAGGAAATGGAATTTTCTGTTCAACGATCTCACCTTAAGTGTCAGCAGCATTTTGGAATTAGCCATTTCAAAATTACTGTTCTGTTGGTCCAAAGTACAAATGCTGTGTACAGCACAACCACTTAACTGACAGCAGATTTAACCAACAATAGGTTCATTTTATACAGAAGCCATGATCAATAAAGTAACAAAGTGATTGAAGGTAAAAGATCCATTACAATCTACATACCACACAGACTATGCTGACAGATTGTGCCACACACTCTCAAAGAAACTGCGGAACCACCTGATCAACATCCTACACAGCAAACAGGGAAAGATTAAGAATGATCTCTCAAAACTGGATACTCTCATAAAAAACCAACCTTCCACACAAACTTCCTCGTGGCTGGACTTTACAAAAACTAGACAAGCCATTTACAACACACACTTTGCTTCTCTACAAAGGAAAAAGGACACTAAACTATATAAACTACTACATGCCACAAGGGGCCACAACAGTGGTTCCCTTGACCCACCCAACAATATTGCTAATCTATCCAGCTATACTCTTAGCCCAGCAGAAGAATCTGTCCTATCTCAGGGCCTCCCCTTCTGCCCCTCCACCCCCACAAACATGATACAGTTCTGTGGTGACTTAGAATCCTATTTTCGACATCTCTGACTCAAAGAATATTTCCAACACACCTCTGAACAGCATACTAACCCACAGAGACCTTCCTACCAACACTACAAAAAGAAGCATTCTGGGTGGACTCCTCCTGAAGGTCGAAACAACAGACTGGACTTCTACATAAAAAGAAAAGGAGTACTTGTGGCACCTTAGAGACTAACCAATTTATTTGAGCATGAGCTTTCGTGAGCTACAGCTCACTTCATCAGATGTGAGCTGTAGCTCACGAAAGCTCATGCTCAAATAAATTGGTTAGTCTCTAAGGTGCCACAAGTACTCCTTTTCTTTTTGCGAATACAGACTAACACGGCTGTTCCTCTGAGACTTCTACATAGAGTGCTTCCACCGACTTGCATGGGCTGAAATTGTGGAAAAGCAGCATCACTTGCCCCATAACCTCAGACATGCAGAACACAATGTCATCCACAGCCTCAGAAACAACTCTGACATCATAATCAAAACGGCTGACAAAGGAGGTGCTGTCGCCATCATGAATAGGTCGGAATATGAATGAGGGGCTGCTAGGCAGCTCTCTAACACGACATTCTACAAGTCATTACCCTCTGATCCCACTGAGGGTTATCAAAACAAACTACACCATCTGCTCAAGAAACTCCCTGAAAAAGCACAGGAACAAATCTGCACAGACACACCCCTAGATCCCTGACTAGGGTTATTCTATCTGTTAACCAAGATCCATAAACCTGGAAATCCTGGACGCCCCATCATCTCAGGCATTGGCACCCTGACAGCAGGATTGTCTGGCGATGTAGACTCCCTCCTCAGGCCCCACGCTACCATCACTCCCAGCTATCTTCGAGACACCCCTGACTTCCTGAGGAAACTACAATCCAGAAAACACCATCCTGGCCACTATGGATGTAGAAGCCCTCTACACCAACATTCCACACAAAGATGGACTACAAGCCATCAGGAACACTATCCCTGATAATGTCATGGCACACCTGGTGGCTGAACTTTGTGACTTTGTCCTCACCCACAACTATTTCACATTTGGGGACAATGTATACCTTCAAGTCAGAGGCATGGCTATGGGTACCCGCATGGCCCCACAGTATGCCAACATTTTTATGGCTGACTTAGAACAACGCTTCCTCAGCTCTCGTCCCCTAATGCCTCTACTCTACTTGCACTACATGGATCACATCTTCATCATCTGGACCCATGGAAAAGAAGCCTTTGAGGAATTCCACCATGATTTCAACAATTTCCGTCCCACCATCACCCTTAGCCTGGACCAGCCCACACAAGAGATCCACTTCCTGGACACTATGGTGCTAATAAGCGATGGTCACATAAACACCACCCCATACTGGAAACCTGCTGACCGCTATACTTACCTACATGCCTCCAGCTTTCATCCAGACCACAGCACACAATCCATTGTCTACACCCAAGCTCTAAGATACAACCGCATTTGCTCTAACCCCTCAGACAGAGAGAAACACCTACAAGATCTCTATGAAGCGTCCTTGCAACTACAATACCCACCTGCGGAAGTGAAGTAACAGATTGACAGAGCCAGAAAAGTACTCAGAAGTCACCTACTACAGGACAGGCCCAACAAAGAAAGTAACACAACGCCCCTAGCTGTAACCCTCAGCTCCCAAATAAAACCTCTCCAGCGCATCATCAAGGATCTACAACCTATCCTGAAGGACGATCCCTCACTCTCACAGATCTTGGGAGACAGGCCAGTCCTTGCTTACAGACAGCCCCCCAACCTGAAGCAAATACTCACCAGCAACCACACACCAAAAACACTAACCCAGGATCCAATCCTTGCAACAAAGCTCATTGCCAACTCTGTCCTCATATCTATTCAGGGGACACCATCATAGGACCTAATCACATCAGCCACACTATCAGAGGCTCGTTCACCTGCACATCTACCAATGTGATATATGCCATCATGTGCCAGCAATGCCCCTCTGCCATGTACATTGGCCAAACCGGACAGTCTCTACGTAAAAGAATAAATGGACACAAATCAGACGTCAAGAATTACAGCATTCAAAAACCAGTCAGAGAACACTTCAGTCTCCCTGGTCACTCAATTACAGACCTAAAAGTCACAATTCTTCAACAAAAAAACTTCAAAAACAGAGTCCAAGGAAAGACTGCTGAACTGGAATTAATTTGCAAACTGGACACCATTAAATTAGGCTTGAATAAAGACTGGAAGTGGATGTGTCATTACACAAAGTAAAACTATTTCGCCATGATTATTTTCCTCCCTACTGTTACTCACACCTTCTTGTCAACTCTTTGAAATGGGCCATCCTGATTATCACTACAAAAGGTTTTTTTCTCCTGCTGATAATAGCTCACCTTAGTTGATTAGTCTTGTTAGAGTTGGTATGGCAACACCCATTTTTTCATGTTCTCTGTATATATATATATATCTTCCTACTGTATTTTCCACTGCATGCATCCGATGAAGTGGGTTTTAGCCCACGAAAGTTTATGCTCAAATAAATTTGTTAGTCTCTAAGGTGCCACAAGTACTCCTCATTCTTTTTGCTGATACAGACTAACACAGCTACCATTCTGTAACGTTTACTGTATTTCAAGAGCCTGATAGAAACTTAGGGCATGATCTTGCTAAACTTAACATGTGTGAATAGATTTTAGATGTGTGAACAGTTCGAAGGCAGTTGGGGCTCAACTGCACTAGCTGCTGAATGGCCTCAACTCTCAGGGGCAGATCCTCAGGTGGTGTAAATAGTCATAAACTCCATAACAGAGCTATGACTATTTACACAGTTGAGGGTCACCCGCCTCCTCCTCCCTCAGCCCGAGGGTGCTCAGCACTTTGCGGGCCCAGGCCTCAATAGAAGTTTAAAGGATTGGGCCCTTTCCCCTTATGGTGCATATCTTAAATATTCATTGAAGAAAAAATCTGGGGGGAAGTGAGGGGAGGGAAACTTTTTATGAAAAGAAGAAAAACTGAAAAGATAACCTTTTCAAAGCACTTAACTTACATATTTATATATTTCAGCACCATTCCCTAAGTGCCTGATCAGCTAGTTTTCTTTATGGCATGAACGAGAATAGAAAAGTGCTAACTGCCTCAGGGGTATAATCTTATCTCCAAAAAGCACAGGGATTTATGCGTGTAACTGCAGCACACCAAGATGAGAATATGCTCATGAGAGTTTTTTGAAATCATATCCAGGTCACTAGAAAATTACCTTATTTTCAGAGATAATTGCTCACTAGTTGATTTAGGAGCCTATCTTGTTTAGGCCCTTTTGAAAATCCTAGTGGGTGCCTAACTGCATCTTTAGGCATATAAATACCTTTGAAAATCTGGCCCTTAGCTGCTTTTGAAATTTTTACCCTTCATCTAAATGATGAAGCACCAACTGTCTGGGTTTTATATTCATTTTTAGTTGCATACATTCTACCTATTCCTCAGTGACAAAAGTAGTGTGTAATAGAGTCCATTGAAATGAAAATAAACAATGAAAAAAAGGTAATGTTTACATGCAGTGTTAAATATCTACTTCTACAAGACAATGGAAAAGCACTGCCAAGCTCCTGAGAGCTACACAAGTGCCTTACAAATTCATTAGAAAGAGGGATATATTAGCATGAAGTAGAACTAAGCTTTAATTTTACCTTTATGTCTACACTAGAGAGCTTACAGCAGCACAGGTTTACCAGTGCAGCTTCGCGGCCTTAAGATGTCCCGTGTAATCCCTCTATGCTGACGAGAGAAAGCTCTCCTGTAGACATAATTAAACCATCTCCAACGAGCGGCGGTAGCTATGTTGGCAGGAGAGAGTCTCCCACCGACATAGCATTGTCCAAGCCAACACTTCTGTCCATGTAACGTATGTCACTGGGGGGCAGGTGGGTGGGTGTTTTTTTCACATTGTGTGACGTAAGTTATACTCACAAAAGTGCTCGTGCAGACATAGCCTAAGTCACTCTTCAGTTCCTAATGGTGACCGCTCCCTAAATGTAGTTCAAGCAGTACTTTTAAATTGATGAGATTTCTAAAACAGGAAAAGACTATTTTAATCTTCTGAAGAGTTTTAAACTTATTCTATATTTATTTTTCACAAGAGATTTTTGTAAAGTAAGTTTGTGTGAAATACAGTCCTGGGGCCTTAACATTCTACTTGTCCTGAAGGAGGGAGATTTTTTTTCTCCTTAACCAAGAATTCAGCATTTTCAAATGGCTTTTATCCTGGTGGGAACAGGACACCTCCCATAAAACAGGTGGAAGTTTAAGACTCCAAAAGTGGAATATATTCAAAACATGCTTTTCTTTCCTCCATCCCCAATCACTGTCACCCACCTAGACAAACGGACACTGGACAACTGTAATTTATGCACTAACCCAGATCCTAACTTGCACTCCTATAGCAATGGTCCAGACATTCAGATAATTACAATTTTTGAAAGTTTACTGCATATTTCAAATATTGCACAAAGGGTGCTTACAAAGTTTATGGCTTTTCATTTTAGCAACACAAAAACCTAACTAATGACATTCTTTTTACAGAATTATAATAAAATCACATGATAGTAGGAGCTGCACTGCACAGGGAGCAGCTGCTATATGTACAAAAATAAGATTTTTAATTGCACGATCAGAGACGTATTATGTGCTTATGTCACTGAAAGGACATACAACTTCAAAAAATAACCATTTTTCCATCTGAATTGTTTTAAAACCACCCACCAAAGACAAAAGGGATTAGATGGGAGGAAAAAAAAGATCTCTCTCTACATGTTCCTGGTTATTTTGTGCATTTCACAAGACTTCAGGCCTTATCCAAGACCCATGGAATGGCATTGACTTCAATGAGCTTTGGAACAACCCCTTTGAGCAGTTTCACTCATTCCCCTGTAAAGTCAGCCAGTTTTGTTTGTTTGTTTTCACAGAGAAAAATAGGAGGAAAATATATATTACAAAACCCAAGCAAGTGTAACTGTAAAACCACAAAAATGGGAAAGGGCACTGATGGGCTGGTGCAGTGCCTGATAGTACTTTAGCTCTTTATTTTTAAATCAATGTCCTTTTAAAAACTGTATTGTACAAACATATCACAATGGGGCTGAATTTCAGTGCTACCTTAACGTGAGCATTTAATGACTTGAGTCCTTCACCATAAACCCTTAATGTTCTATTAAGATAGGGTTTCCCCCCCCTTATGGAATAGATATTTGCTGTCCAGATATTTGGGAGAGAACTGATGTTAATGGAATACTTAAAATTACGTTTTCAAAAAGGACACTTTCAAGGTAATGTTCACCATTTATACAATTTTTCTCTCCTTGCTGTTTGTAATAATCTTTTGGTAAATTTGGGCCTTATCCAAAGCACACTGAAGTCAATGGGAATATTTCCATTGCCTACAAAGAGCATTCTGTGAGGCCCTTAAAACAGAACTGTTTTCTCCAGAAATCAGTTTTCCTACATTGCACCTGCACACAGACTTCATTATGGTCGAGTGCTCCTGAATGCTAGGCTGCAAGCATTCAGAGAGAGGATGGAAAAACACACAAGTATGCTGTAGACTTACAAACAGATAAGAAATCAAGGCAGGTCAAATATGGGGCTTATCCACATTGGCAGTATTCCCTCTATGATTATCAACTATGGTTAAACAGAAAGCGTGCAATTATTACATTCCTATACAACTGAAAAGAGATTAGCCTCAGAACAAGATTACAAAAATCTATTAATTGAACTGGAATTAAAAGGCACACACAGCTCTTGGATGGGGAGGGTTAGAGGGAGCGATAATATTTCGGGGGGGGGCAGGAGAAGGAGGGAGAAAAACTGGGTGGCACTGACATGGAACTCTACAGACAGCACAACACATACAGATCCTTTACACTTCAAACCCATAAGCTTATGAACACAGCTATGCACATCGTGTGCCACACATCAGTCTTTTTTTTTCTTTTCTTTTTTCGACACCATATTAACAAGGACAAAGACAGAGACTGACAGGAATAGCTGCCTACAGATCCAATGAGAACAGGACTTTCATATCTGTCTCCTTTTAATTCTTGGCTTGTTTGTTAATGTCTCTAGACAGATCGAGTCTGTATGAATTGGAATGATAGATATGCAACACATATCTTCTGCCTAGCCCCAGAATATACTTCAGTTAGAATTTGAGTCACCTTAAAGCAATGTGATCTACTTGCTGGGCAGCTAGGGAGTAGTTCATTTTCTACTAACCTAGGCCACAGAAGGGAACTGGAGTCCTCCCTATCCATGCTAGGCATGAGATATTAAAAAATAGCAGCAGAGGGTGTCATATTACTGCATTTAGAGGCCTCCCTTAATTGCATATTCTATACAAATCTTGCAGCTATTTAATAAATGTTTAACCACTGCTTCTAATTCCCGGAACAAAAAAGGTTACAATACAATTCAGGTAGAGAATACTTTACTGTAGCAGGGCCAGAGCAGAATGACAGATAAATACGTGCTGAATGCTCGTACACCACCTCTGGGGAGGGTTCCATTGCAGCAGGGTCTCATTGAACCTAAATCAACATCAATAAGGCAAAAGTCTCGAGCTGCACATTCCTTCTAGGCAGTAAGCTCACAAAGTACAATAAACAAGTGGCCCTGCTTTCAGGTTAGCACAACTCCCTTGTTTGTCTTCTAGCAGAATTTTTAAAGGTGCTGACCCCATATAGATTTAGTTGCACCTAATTAGCTCCCAGCTAATACTGCCTTCTGGAACTGCTTCCAAAGTAGAGCTGGTAAAACAATTTCTGACAGAATAGTTTTCCATCGGAAAATGCTGATTTGATGGAATTGTCATATTCCGTGTGAATGTGTTGATTCCATTGAAACTGTCAACAAAAAACAGGTAGGCACGCAGGCCAGCCAGCCAGGTTTTCTATCAGTCCACCCTGTTTCCTGGTTCCCCTGACAGCCCACCTGATGGGCTGCCATGGTGCCAGGCTCCTCAGGGAGATGGGTAGCTAGCTCCCTGTTTGGCCAGGTTCCTAAGAAGCATATTTCATTTTGGAAAAACTAAAACACTCCCAATGTGGGAATATTTCTGTGTTTCCAAAACTAAATCTTGGAGAATTTCTATCTTGCAAAAAAACCAACCAACCAACCAAACAAACCTTGTCATGTTGATTCGGGACAATTAAAGAAAACCAAACCAACACCAAAAAAGCAACTTTCTTTTAACTCAGTTTTTTGCAGGATGAAAATTCTGTTTCCTGGCCAGCTCTACTCTGAATCCTAGCTGGGATTGACCCCTCCCAATTCCATGTTGTTGGGTAGCTTGGCAGAGAGTGCTCTTAAGGAGTCCACTAAGGTGGGTTGTTGTAGGAAATGGGTAGTCAATTATTTATTACCAAGGTCCAAATTTACTGGTCAAGGTATAGTCAAGGTCCAGACTCCAGAGAAAATGATAATAATAAAAAATATAGGCAGCCAACTTGCTACCTTTGAAGGTGCGAACACCTGGGCCATGGTGGCCCTGCCTACGCTCCACCCCGTGGCCCCACCTGGACTCTACCTCTTTCCGTCCCTGTTCTGCCCCTCCCCCAAGGTGCTTGCCACTCACCGCTTGCCAACTCCCTCCTCTCCTTCTTCCCCCTCCCCTGAGGTGCCCGCAGCTCACTGAATCCCTCCCTTCTTCCACAGTTGGAGAGGATGAATACGGTGAGTGGCAGGAGTCTCGATGGAGGGTGGTGGAGCGACTCAGCGAGCAGTGAGCCTTGGGGGCATGGGAGTGGAGGAGAGGAGAGGGGGGGATGCAGCAAGTGGTGCGTGTCTCAGATGGGTGGAGTGACTCAATGAGAGGTGGGTGGAGGGAGCTTTGGGGGTGGGGGATGGACAAGAGGAGGGTTTCAGTGAGCAGCAGGCAGTGGGGGGTCTCAGGACTGGGGTGGAATGACTTAGCGAGTGGCAGGTGAGGGGGCCAAGCATGAGTGGGGCCTGGAGTGGAGTGCGGGTGGAGCAGGGAGTGGGGCCACAGTCTGGGGGAGCTTCTGGTGCTCAGGCCAGCTTCCTCAAATGCCAGATCCAAGCACCGCCCAAGAAAATAAAAAGAATTCAGGGTCTGTTCAAAAGTGTCTGGTGATCCAGATTTGGCCTGCGGTCCACCAATTGACTTCCCCTGTTGTGGGGCTTTGTGTTACTCTCCAGGGAGCACCGATGACCTGCACTGCCCATCACAATTGCCCTTTTAAAATGTTAACCTAAAGTTATTCGTGTACAGACAGCTAAGCAATAAAACTGCAGCCAATTCACCGTCTTCCTAGACTTTTAAGTCCTGTATAATGTAGCTCTTGATTGCATCTCTGCTCTCATCTTCCTTCCCCCATCTCCAAGATGGACAACTACCTGCCCCTTCGTGTTCTTTTCCCACTTGTGTTTCTGAGCCTTCTTCATGCAGCTGTATAAGCCTGGAACCTCTCTCTGAACTGGTCTGCCAAGTCTCCATCCATTTCTGATGGGGCTTTGTGAGGATGCAAGGGTCACCTGCATTGCTCCCAGTGCAATCAGGACTTTGGATTTCAAATATGCTTTAGCACTGGAGTAATTGAGCAGTTCTATAATGCTTTACATCTTGAAAGTGCATTACAAACATTAATTAATCCTCCCAACACCTCTGGTAGGTTTTATCCCCTTTTTAGGAGAAATTGAGTCAGAGAGGAATGCCATTTGGCCAGGGTTAGAACTCATCTTTCTGTCTTCCAGTCCTGTGAGTATTGCACAAATATAACCAACAAGATTCCTTGTTTTTCCCAACATCCTGTGGGTGACTAACTGCACTCATTTCCCTGCTATCACACGGCTCAATTCAGGAGACTGTAAAAAGTCAGAGAATGAATATGCTCATTAATGTTTGTAAAGTGCTTTGATATCCTCAGATGAAAGGATCTATGTAACTGCAAATGATTAATACTACAATTTCTCCAGCATGCAGGCACTCTGATGCCATCATTTCTGCAACACATTTCAGATCTCAGCAACTTGTTGAATTCTAGTTCACCAAAGTGCACAATGCTACATACTTAGTCTTATCTCTGAAAAAGGAATATTAAGAAATTACTTCTGCTGTGACAGCCAAATAAACTGTCTTTGCACACATGGAATTATTGCTACAACAATATTCTATAAAATAGAGGCACTGTCACATAGTCGCACATAGTTTTTAGTCTCTCACATGGGGCCTGGGACGAAATGGGAGAGGCTCATATGAGCTGTATAAATCCTAATCTCTTGCAATGCTTCCAGTGCCCCCACCCAGCCCAAACTTGTGCCTACATTCAATTTTTAAAAACTTAAATGTTGCATGTAGTTTCATGACTACAGTTGCAGACTTTTAGAATACAGTTTTCAAGCTGGCAACAGCTTTTTAAAAGCGAGCCAGCCTACCAAATTCAAGGCAACCATTATCATTTGCAAAAGGAAAATGCTGAACTGAGCAGAGATCTGTATTCTAATATCCTTTTCTTCATCTTCCATTTGGCATTATCCTAAGAAACATCCTCTGCTACTAAAATGAGTAAATAATTCACACAAATGGCGAATCTGACAGTTTTAACCTTTTGGTTCTGACAGAATATTCATGAGACTATCCATAATTTCCTCAACTCTGTTCATTATTTGAACATGCCTAAACAAGAGATATTCCCATAACAGAAGAGCACTGTTTACAACAGGAAACAATCAACTGGTGAGGAGTAAGAGGGACATATTGTGAAAAAACCCTCTCTCTTAGGTAAACAGCAGCAATAAATACTTTATTAACTATCATTTTTATTTGAGATGAATTAATGCCAAAATAGCAGATGGAAAGACAAAGGCATAAAACTTCTGAAATATAATCACCATCAGAAAGGGCTGACAGCTCTCTCCTTTCAAGGCCGCTTGGGAGAAGGTCTACTGGAGATCTCTTATGAAGGGGGAAGATAGAGAAAGAAACAGTATTCTGCTTCTCTTGTACCATATATAGACAAACAGGCAGCAGATTGGCTCTGCTTTCAAATTCCTTGGAATTGACTGAGGAACTTCTCTTTTGCTAATATTCTGCACAATAACACATACCAATTTGCTGGACATATCTAAGCCAGATCATCATTTAATTGTTGCAACTCAGCATGTAAGTGGTTTTTTACTTCCTTCATTGGCTTTTTCCTCCCATGCAGTAGTCAACAGTCCCTCCCTGTTTCTTGTGTTTGCTTTGTCCCCTGCTCAGGACTGCACTGCCAAAGGATCACACAACAATGAGTGAAGGACCATCTCCTCCAGCTCTTCCTAGATATAGAAGTATTAATGTTGAGCAACAATGACCAGAGGAGCAGGAGGTACTCACCTGGCTTAAGAGGCAGGAAATGAGTCACTTGAAAGCATATCCCCATCTGGCACACAAGCTGTTCTTTGGCCCTGCTGTACTTTTACATGCTCATCAAAATTCTGTGCATTAGTCTGAGATGCCTGCTTTTCCACATGGGAAGGCTGCTCATTTGAAGGAGAGGGCATGTCACACTGATATAAAGCAACAGAGTGCTGGAAAGAGGAAGGGTTTTGGAATTAGAAAGGGGAAAGCTTTCTGTTTCACTGATCTCTCTATTCTGTTCCTTGTTGCATGTACAGATTCTGTTGCCTCCCTCTCCAATATCTGTAAAGTGCAGAGCAATGTCCTCAGAAAGCACCAACACATTGAGACTATTCAGAGACATTTTGACACTTTTTTCAGGGTTTATTAATTTCATTTTGGGGGATTTATTTTTAGCAAATTTTTGATAGATGTCCAAATATAGGGGTTTTTCCAGGCTCTCTCTCTCTGTATGTACACATAGTACTGTTTCAAACAACATTACATTAAAGCACTCTAGCGTACCTTTAGTGCATACCAAAAGGGTCCACATGGACCAGTTAATGCTTACTGTGCTTTAGAACTCACACCCCTATAGTCTACATTACACTCCATGAAGATAAGCCCTTACGTACAAGCCAGGGAGCAGGGACGTCATCTCTATAAACAAACTGCACTGGGAAAGGGGTGAAGTCAATGTGAACTGAGTAACCATTTCGGATGTTTTTCTGGAGTTTATTGGATAAACACGAGTTGTTCTTGTTTTTAAATCGGGGGTGTTTTATTGGTTAAAAACTAAAATCAGAAGCCCTAAGTATAATTCTGGCTAAGAAGGAGAGGATCTCTTCCCTCAAACGTGATTCTGTCAACAGTATTATTAAGTGAATCACAGCACCATCGTTCCTTCCTGCAACATTTTTCTTGTGTGAGTGAGGTCATGTGAATGGATGGCTTTTCTCCAGTTGTTGCGTACCATCATTGGCTTTCTCCCATATTGCTTTCAGTCATGCTCTTAAGATCTCTCTATTTGTACTTGTATTTTCATAGGTCTCTTACAAAAAACAAAAGATTATCTGGTTGACTAAAGATGATCAGGTTTTACATAGGATTCTTGTTTACAGAGTTTTCTAATGCTAGAAGGTTATACACTCCATTATTGTAAGTGGGACTAGTAGAGTCCCTTATTATTGTCCCTCTGAACAACATACTAATCCACAGAGACCTTCCTACCAACACTACAAAAAGAAGGATTCTAGGTGGACTCCTCCTGAAGGTCGAAACAGCAGACTGGACTTCTACATAGAGTGCTTCCACCGACATGCACGGGCTGAAATTGTGGAAAAGCAGCATCACTTGCCCCATAACCTCAGCCATGCAGAACACAATGCCATCAACAGCCTCAGAAACAACTGTGACATCATAAGCAAAACGGCTGACAAAGGAGGTGCTGTTGTCATCATGAATAGGTCGGAATATGAACCAGAGGCTGCTCGGCAGCTCTCCAACACCACTTTCTACAAGCCATTACCCTCTGATCCCACTGAGGGTTACCAAATGAAACTACACCATTTGCTCAAGAAACTCCCTGAAAAAGCACAGGAACAAATCCACACAAATACACCCCTGGAACTCTGACCTGGGGTATTCCATCTGCTACCCAAGATCCATAAACCTGGAAATCCTGGACGCCCCATCATCTCAGGCATTGGCACCCTGACAGCAGGATTGTCTGGCTATGTAGACTCCCTCCTCAGGCCCCACGCTACCATCACTCCCAGCTATCTTCGAGACACCATTGACTTCCATAGGAAACTACAGTCCATCGGTGATCTTCCTGAAAACACCATCCTGGCCACTATGGATGTAGAAGCCCTCTACACCAACATTCCACACAAAGATGGACTACAAGCCATCAGGAACACTATCCCTGATAGTGTCACGGCAAACCTGGTGGCTGAACTTTGTGACTTTGTCCTCACCCATAACTATTTCACATCTGGGGACAATGTATACCTTCAAATCAGCAGCACTGCTATGGGTACCTGCATGGCCCCACAGTATGCCAACATTTTTATGGCTGACTTAGAACAACGCTTCCTCGGCTCTCGTCTCCTAATGCCCCTACTCTACTTGCGCTATATTGATGACATCTTCATCATCTGGACCCATGGAAAAGAAGCCCTTGAGGAATTCCACCATGATTTCAACAATTTCCATCTCACCATCAACCTCAGCCTAGACCAGCCCACACAAGAGATCCACTTCCTGGACACTACGGTGCTAATAAATGATGGTCACATAAACAACACCCTATACCGGAAACCTACTGACCGCTATTACTACCTACATGCCTCCAGCTTTCATCCAGACCACACCACATGATCCATTGTCTACAGCCAAGCTCTATGATACAACCGCATTTGCTCCAACCCCTCAGACAGAGACAAACACCTACAAGATCTCTATCAAGCATTCTTAAAACTACAATACCCACTGCTGAAGTGAAGAAACAGATTGACAGAGCGAGAAGAGTACCCAGAAGTCACCTACTACAGGACAGGCCCAACAAAGAAAATAACAGAATGCCACTAGCCGTCACCTTCAGCCCCCAACTAAAACCTCTCCAACTCATTATCAAGGATCTACAACCTATCCTGAAGGACGACCCATCACTCTCACAAATCTTGGGAGACAGACCAGTCCTTGCCTACAGACAGCCCCCCAACCTGAAGCAAATACTCACCAGCAACCACACACCACACAACAGAACCACTAACCCAGGAACCTATCCTTGCAACAAAGCCCGTTGCCAACTGTGCCCATATATCTATTCACAGGACACCATCACAGGGCCTAATCACATCAGCCACACTATCAGAGGCTCATTCACCTGCACATCTACCAATGTGATATATGCCATCATGTGCCAGCAATGCCTCTCTGCCATGTACATTGGGCAAACTGGACAGTCTCTACGTAAAAGAATAAATGGACCCAAATCAGATGTCAAGAATTATAACATTCATAAACCAGTCGGAGAACACTTCAATCTCTGTGGTCACTCGATTTCTGACCTCAAAGTGACTATCCTTCAACAAAAAAACTTAGAAAACAGACTCCAACGAGAGACTGCTGAATTGGAATTAATTTGCAAATTGGATACAATTAACTTAGGCTTGAATAGAGACTGGGAGTGGTTGAGTCATTATCCTAAGTGAAACTATTTCCCCTTGTTTATTCCTCCCCCCCCCCCCCCACTGTTCCTCAGATGTTCTTGTTAACTCTGGAAATATGCTGGAAATGGCCCACCTTGATTATCACTTCAAAGGTTTTCTCTCCCCCCCGCCCCACTCTCCTGCTGGTAATAGCTCATCTTAAGTGATCACTGTCCTTACAATGTATATTTTTTCATGGTCTGTGTGTATATAAAATCTCCTCACTGTACTTTCCACTTTATGCATCCGATGAAGTGAGCTGTAGCTCACGAAAGCTTATGCTCAAATAAATTGGTTCGTCTCTAAGGTGCCACAAGTACTCCTTTTCTTTTTCCTTATTATTAAGGTTGCTCAACACTTCCCATTATAAGATTCTATTTTCAATTGCTTATAACTTTGCCAGATTTTAACTATTTGGATTAAGGAAACTACCTCAGGGCTTTTTTCTTCCTTCGAGAAGCTCTAGTACCCCCATGCTTTGGAGCAAGCACTTCAAATTTGCCAGGTTGGGGCCTTTATGTCAGGGATGTACATTTCACCATCCCTGTGAAAATCCCCCCAAATTTGGCCAAGTTATAAGTGTTTAAAAATTTCAGTTTGCACATGCTCAGTGGAGACTTGCTAGAGCTTTGCCTCTAAATTCTTTAAAGATTCTGTCTATACTGAGCATGATCCAGTCCAGGGCTGAGCAGGACTTCTCCTGCAATTGCTCTTTTGGGCTGGTACAGGGCTAGGCATTAGAACTGAGAGCAGAAAGGCTGTCTCTCCTATGCTTTCCAGGACCCCTCTGCTGATGTCTAGGCAGCCTGAATGAGGAAACTGCCTGATTCAAATGCTGAGAAGACAAGAGCTAGATTTGGGGGCAGGGGGAAGGCAGAAGGATAAGGTGATGAGGGAGCCTGGGAGGGGATTGGGACTGGTTGAGTAAGGAAATTAGGAGCTGGGGGACAGAGACTGGGAACCAGTGGGATTGGGAGGAAGGTGGAGGGAAGGGAGACATCTGACAGGGACGGTATGGGGAGAGAACTCAGAATGATTGGATAAAGAGATTAGGATGAGAAGCCTGAGGAATGGAGACTGCGACCGGCTAAGTGAGATGAATGGGCCTGGAATGAAAGGCCAGATGTAAGGAAGATATAGGACCACGATAGGGAAAGGTTGGAGGGAACATAAGAGGTCAACTTTGGGGGGAATGGATAGAAGAATCTGTGTTCATTAGTGTACACTCCCTGCAGAATCTGGAATGGAACCCAAGTTTCCTGAGTGTCACCATTCTTCTGCTGTCAGCAAATACCTGTGAAATACACTAGTAAAATGTGGGTCTCATTCCCCGTTAGTACCAGTCCATGGAGAGGATGACATCCTACTACTGCTATCAGTTACTCCATTAGCTCAAGTGGCAGAGGTCTGTGAGGTAGAGCTAAGGTTCAGCCCGGCTGATGACCCAGATGGATCTCAATATGATGCCACATGATGGAATTTCTGTTTCTTCAATTCTTTGTTAAAGAACATTATTAAGGTTTCAAAGTGAAGTACTCAAAAGTTAGGAAATGCTAGCGTTAAGGTGGCCTTTGCGATATGAGTTTGCTCCCTTTGTGTGTATGTGTTATAGTCTTTAATTACATGATCAGATGCTACTTTTTCCACAGGACCCTGCCTCCTTCAGTGCACAGAATGGACCGGCTCTGGGGATGAAACAGGGTGGTATAGTGAATGAGACTTGTTCGAAGAACCCCATTTCATTTGTTGCAGATGTTGGAAGATGTGTAGTGAATGAGGCAAGAAACAGCAGAAAGAGAAAGGACGGTTTCATGGCTAAGACAGTTTAATGCTGCCCTGAAGAACAGGATTCTATCCCTGCCTCTGCCGCTACATGATTCTGGGCAAGTCACTTAAACCATTCTTTTTACAGGTGGTCACTTCATTTTCTAGGTGCCCAAATTTATTCTGTTCTATTCTATGTAGGTTCTTATATGGTGGTTATCATTGTAGTATCTGAGCACCTTCCAGTAGTCCAATAGGTCTGGGATCTGATTTGCAGAAGTGCAAATTTATGTAACCAGTGCAACTGAAGTCAAAGGAAGCTGTCCTTCAATATATACAGTGCTATATAATCCTAAATACTCTGAAAAATCAGACCCTAGGCATCTCAAACTGGGCACCTAAAATTTGTAGATATGCCTGGGTCTTAATCTCTCTGTGCCTCAAATCACTGTCTGTAAAATGAGGATAATACCAATTCCTCATCTCACAGGAGTCTTGTAAAAATAAATTAATGTTTGTGAAGCATTCTGATACTAGAATGATGAGCACCACCCAAGAGCCCATGAAGAACTTAATTCTGTATTCCAAGCAGGGTTTGAATAGTAAGCACTAAGTAAGGCCTGGGGCCATATATTGAATAATGAGAAACAAAATATTTAATACCTGCTCATTAAGTCAGCACCATGCATTCTGTGCTCTGAATAAGTCAGGAAATAGTAATATGTGATTATGTAATTAAAGAGACTGTATCATAATCATATGCACAAGGGGGCTGAATTAAGTTTGCCCAGGCAACCTTAGTTCTGGCACTTCCTAACTCCTTGAGTGCTTGACTTTGTAACCTTAATAATGCTCTTTTAACATAGATTATTTTTTGAGTAGTATATACATACTACAGTACACACGCACACACCACTCACCTCTACCCCTTCCCGTCAGGTAGGAGGTTGTAGTGTTTGGTGTACATATTCTTTTTGTCATGGCAGAATACTGACTTTCCAGTTCTTAACTACAGAGGAGTCTGGAGCTGTCCTTAAACTGCAACAGAAAAATGTAGCCAACACCACTTCCCAGTCATCAGAAAATGAACAGAAACCAGAATACCTCCATGCGATGGAGGAGGAAATCTTTCAGAGTAAGATCCTGAATTTTCCATCTTGACTTTTGCATTTGGTTTATGTTTACCTGTTGCAGAATGCACATGCAGAGTTGTATCTTGATCAACAACAGGTGAAAAGCAGCATTTTTACTGATCATGAGATCTACTTTAAATTAAACTAATCTCTGCATAACAGTTATAACTGTGGCAATCAGTTATTTCATTATCAGAATATGACACCATCAGTGAATCTTTGTGCCACGTAAACCATGAACCATATTAGTACAAGCAAGCATAAAGGAACAGATTTTTAAAACCTGGTTTTCCTTTCCCCCCCTACAAATTGTAGTTGGAATTTTGTACATGCAGGCACAATTTAATTCATTTATATGTCTGACTGACTGAAATGAGGCTATGATGAGGCAGTTGGAGATCTAAACAACAGAATTTGCACTCACAACTAATAACAGGTGATAACTGCACCCAGGAGTCTTTCCCCTTGCAAAATTGTAGGTGCAAGAAAGAAAAGCCAGTTTAAGGTCAGCCTGGAAATCAAGCCCAAAAGGTCTCTATTGAGCTTTTGAAATCTTATTTAGAAAAACCATGTATGAAAAATAGATAAAATAAATCCAATAAATTTAAATATGTTCTTTTAGAATTCATTAGGATTCACCCCAAAATACAGTCTGTCCATTTTGTTTTATCTAATGAGTTTGCACAAATTGTATCTAATTTTTAGATCTTCCTATTCTAACACTGTCTTGCTTAACATAATTAGCAGTTGCACTTAGAAACATTGATGCTGCAGGCTGCTGAATCTCAGCTTGAAAGTTGCAACGCATATTGATTGCGAGCAACACTATATAATTCTGCTGTTTCCCTCTAACATCTTTGCAAGCTACTGAAAAGCAACATAGGATATGATTTGTGCTGGGCCAAATGATTCTGAAATTATAACAAATAAATTCTATTATTATATTAAACTACAATAAGAGAATTTAGAAATACAGTTAGATCTGCAATACATTCATGATTTTCAGACTTATTCCCTTGCATACAGATTACATTCAGCAGAGTTCAAACCCTGGGCTTCCCAACACCTTTTAAACAAAAAGACACATGCACACTCTTAAAAATTACAGTAATCCATGCACTGTTGAAATAATTGGTCTCCTGGACTGTGTTTCTTGTGATGTGCTTAAACAGTTTCAGAAAAAGAAAATAACCAATATTAAAGCAGACCATGTGTTGAAAGCATTTTTCTCTTGGTGTACTCACATTCATCTTCTACAAACAGTACTTCCCTTTCAAGCCATTTTGTAAGGAATTCCAATAATTTGTATCGATTGCCTAGGGTATTGTTCATTGGTTTCTTTTCTCTTTAGTAACCATTCCTTCAGGATGTGGAAGTTGAGTTCAAAAATAGACTTTAATTCATTTGGCATTAAACATTCAGGCTTAACTCTTCTCAGCAGCTGACAGGCTCCGACCGAACTAAATGTGGTGCCAATAGATTTCAATATAATCTTCTCTCAGAACAACTAGACAGTGTTCTGTGTTGCTTGATCTTGTCTTAACCTTCCAGATGATGGAGATCTCTCAACAATGCTGAAAGAATAGGAACTGCTCTTTCCAAAAGCCTTCCCCTTTTACATTCATCGACCTTGCAAGGCAAATTCTGTCTCATTTGAATTATTCATGATACTTACTGTTCTCCCAGTTCCAGCATACATTTTAAATCATTAATATGTCATGATTTTTTCATTTTATCTTTTTTCCTGCATGACTTCCATCTTTAAAAGTACCATAACTTGTGTATTAATTAGTATTATCTGATTTATTTAAAAGTGTTACCATCTTTAATGTAAAAAGAAAAGGAGTACTTGTGGCACCTTAGAGACTAACCAATTTATTTGAGCTACAGCTCACGAAAGCTCATGCTCAAATAAATTGGTTAGTCTCTAAGGTGCCACAAGTACTCCTTTTCTTTTTGCGAATACAGACTAACACGGCTGTTCCTCTGAAACCCATCTTTAATGTGCATCCTTCACTATAGCTGATATCACTGTAACCATGTTGGTGATTAGAAAAAGAGATAGTGCTTGAATACATGATTCTGACGGGTTTTATTTGAGAGAGACAAGGTAGTATTTTTTATTGGACCAGTTTCTGTTGGTGAGAGAGACAAGCTTTCGAGCTTACACAGAGTTCTTCTTCAGGTCTGGTTATATTTAAGGCAATGCAGAACGTGTCTGGGAAAACCTGGGATCTCACTTTTTTGTAATGCTCTCAAAGCTTGTAAGTCTGTTTAATAGAGAAAAATGGGACAGCTTCTTAGGGTAATAAGAAAAAAAACCATGTTAACTGTGTTATGAACTCTCTAGTAGAGTTTATTCTCACCCTTCCTAAATAAAGCCAGTGACAAACCACATATTCTGTAGTCAGATTACCAACACTGTGCATATCTATCACACAGTGTTTGCCAGCTAGCCACCTAGAAGGCAGATTGCCACACTTGGATAGAAGCTCACCAGCACTAATACATCAGTGATCCTCCTATACAAACTTAAGGCTAAGTGCTTGGACCACAGCCACTACTTACAATTTCCTAGGCCATGTCTACACTACAAAATTAGGTCAACCTAATTTACGTCGGCATACAGCCACCTCAGTTATTAAATCGCTTGTGTGCATGCACACATGGCTCCTTGTGCCAGCGGTGTGTATCATCATCAGGAGTGCTCATATTGATTATATTGTCAGTTTGGGACATTGTGGGATGGCTCCTGAAAGCCAAGCCCAGTCAACTAAGCAATGCAGTGTCTACACTGACACTATGTCAACCTAATTACATTGGCCATGACTCTATGGTGCTTGGGGAGGTGGTGTTACTCAATCTGTATAGAGAGGCACTTATGTTGTCGGGAGCCAAATTTAAGTGAAGACACTTTCAAAGGTAGGCCAACATAAGGCAGCTTACGTCATCCTAACCATGTAGTGTAGACCAGGTCCTAGCCATTTACACAACAGGTTTAAAGGGGTGCGGCAGCATTTGTAAATTCTGTAGGGCACAACTTCATAAGTTCCTGGTCTTGGTTAACTGGTTCAGGCATAACAATGACAAAGGTGCAAGGAGCTCCTGGTGGTGTTAGCAGTTCCACTAACTTTCATAGATTGACAGCCATCACACATACAATGGCACTGTTTTTAGATCATTTCTTAGAGCAGAAAAACTGCTACAATGGCTTAAAGGCTTGTACAGGCTTCATTACAAAAACAACCAACCAAGCTAACATATTTTTCTCTCATGTGAGATATAGTTTTCCTTTGAAAGATGATTACTTTTCACAGCACCAAGTTCTGCTCTTCAGCCCATGAAACTAAGTTGTATCTGTGTAACAGAGCAAAATTTAGCTCATCAAATCTTGACAGGTGTTTTGGCTTTATCTAGTTATATCCCCAGTCCGAGCACAGGGGCTGAACCAGTCACTGAATGTGGATGGAAGTAGAATATCCTGGTTCAGCCCTCAAGAAACCTAACCTCTATCTCTTGGAGAATAAAACTGTCACCATAGTAACTGCATCCACATAATAAAGCTCCCCGTGCCTCTCAAGTCCTATAAGTTTGTTCTCTTACATAAATGGCACTTATTAATTTAAAATCAGATATAACAATTAGCTTGTCTACAGGAGGCTAATGCCTCTTTCAATCCCTGCTGTTCAACTCATGACTAGAAGATTTGAAATCTCTGTCCTGTTATCTGAAGGGCTAAATGATATTTCACCAGCAGGAAATTCCTACCAATAAAATCACAGCCTGAACTCATAGCTTTTTATTATTGCTTACATTATTTTCTACACTTGATGTGGATTTATTGATAAGTTTGGGTTGTATACATGAGAGGAGATTCAGATTTAGTCATGTATGCTATGCCTAGCTATCAGTGCTAGATAGAATTGCAACACAAGTCTCTTCTGCACAGTTCAATCCAAGAACTTTCTAAGTCTAGTATACATTCATTTGTGATAATCTATTTAGCTATGATTTAAATAAATGAAGTACTGTATTGAAGACACATGGCTAATAGGAATCACACAACTTTTGAGGACAGAACTTGGTCCATGTGGTTGATACAAGCTGTGGTTGCTCTCCTTTTCTCCCCCAAGTCTCAAGATATCTATTTTATACTCTACCTGCACTGGTCAGAGTATTAATCAGAAATGGACTTGAATTGGGATTTGAGTCACAATCACTGGCCTGAATAACCCTGAACTTTGGGAAAGTTAGGATATAGTTCTGAACTCTGTAGTTCAGGCCTATCTTTAACATTAATGGCACTGCCTGAAATGATCATGACAGCATTTTATGTCAGTATTTGTTCCCTTGTAGTAATTATGGTTATTTATGCCTATTGGTACTTTTGCAAATATAGGACTATGTCATTCTCTCTTGCAAAAAACTTGTAGGAGAGACAAAGTTGCTTGGAAAATTCTAAGTATGACACTTGGAGATCCTGCTTCATCAGCCCCTCTGGGGAAAAAAAAAATAGGTGTGAAACCTTCACTCACAGGGTATGTAATCCCCTGGCCATAAAGAATATCCTGTGGATCTCAGGGAACATACGGACTGTCCCTACCTGCTGTTGCCCAAATCTCACATCCCTTGATAACATGGTTCCCTCAGGAACTGTGATGCCCTTGCCTTCCCTCCCTGCACCCAAATGTGGTAGGGTAGAGATGGTCCCTACAGAATGGAACCTGCAAGGTTTAGTGCAAACAGGGTCAGTGTTAAGTCCTGTTCAGATTTCATCATGGGATTCCAGTGTGGCAATGCCACTTTAGCATTCCTCTTACTCTGCCAGTTTTCAAGCCTGTGCAGTCGTGTTTCTGCTCCTTCTGTGACAAAAGAGAAGGAATGGAAGCATCTGGAAAGTGAACTGCCTTCTAAATAGTAGGACATTGATGCCCCCCTTGCGCAATATCTCTTGTTCACCCCCTCCCCCCAATGGATGCACTTTTCAAGGCAGGTCCACACCAGGGGCACCATATCCCACAAGGGTGTGAATACACAGAGGTCCCCAAAGAACAACAATGGAGTTAGACCAATATAAAACTGGAGTAACACAGTGAGGAATCAGAACCTGTGAGTTAATGAGGGAGGATAACGTAACATATGAACTGGAAATAGCTACATGAAGAAAAGTCATAACTGACATTTAAAAACAAACATTTGTTGCTGGGAAGAAGCTATGGTGTTCCCAGCTATTAAAACATTATTGGTTTGCAGACATGTGTGTTATGTTGATGACGGCGAAGTTTTACCTGAGTTCTCTTTTCATCTTTTTGTTTTCAAGTTAATGTTACCATGTTTTGTGTAGCATGGAGGATAAGCACTAAGTAGTGCACGTGTGGCGGGGCAGATAACTATTATCTCTCTGTATGCATGTGTATACGTACGTATATGTTATAGGTGTATAGCATGTGTTAAAATATTAATAAAGACTTAAAGGCCAGATTCTGGCCCTGCATCTGGCTTCTTTGCTTTGCTCCAGGAGCACAAGCCAACCAAAAAGTCAATTTAACTGGTTAGCTGACAATTCCCCCAATAGGAGGGAATCCATAGCTGGCATACTTTACTATCCTCATTTATCTATTTTTTAAAAAAAGCTAATAGTAAAAAAGTACTGTAAATTCTCAAAATAAATTAAGATGCAAATTAGTTCAGTATAATGGTTTAAAATTTGCCTTTTATATGACAGTTGCTCATTAGAATGTTATGAAGAGCAAATAGAACAAACCTTTAATGAACTTAAATGCATGTTAATGCAATTGAAGCAATACCCTAAAACCTGAATTGGTGATGAGTGTGATAATAGAAAGTTCACTTTTTAATGAAATTCGCATTCCATGTGATTTGGCCTAGCCATAACCATAAAAACTGTATTAGAGTAGTGACAACCTGATATTTGGCTGGATAGGCCATATCTCTTCCCTTCCTTTGCTGGCACACTCTAATGACATGGTGTTACTATCCTGAGAAGCTAGGATTGGCTATTGAGAAAGAAGATTCAAACTGCTCAGACAGTGAACTTGATAAAGAAACCAAATCAATAACAAAACAAGAAACAGATTTATAGCTCCCCAAAGGTTTGAGAACACTTAGCATTTTTTCTGACCCCTGAGAATGTGCTTGAATTTGGGCCAGACCAATCTGTTCAGCATTCCCTTGGGCCCATCTTAAGGCACTTGTTTGGACATTGATAGACAATTGACCTCAGGTTCCTGGGATCACTGTCTCTCCACTGAGCTGCTTTATGCCACTGGTTGACTTCTCCTGCCTCGTAGCATGGTCATTGGAGTTGCCAATGATCCAGATATTAGCTAGCCAGCTCCCAACAACCTATACTAAGTAATATTATGGTTTAAAATGTTAATACATTTTTAAATGCTGGTGTACACTTAGAAGAACACCTCCCAGAAAAAACGAATTCATTAATCCCTTGCCCAACTGACCTCAACTGTACATCAGCTTCCATCACTCCTTAGTTCCAAAAGTTTACTTCCCCACAGCCATTTTACTTCACACAAAGGTTTATAAAACTAATTTAAGACCTCAGTTTAGTGCAACTGTATTTTCTTTTCTAGCTAACAACAACCTACAACTAACTTTTTTTATGCAGCCTAGAGTAGGAAATTGTATAGCACCAAACCATTATATTAGAGCTGGCTAGCCTGCTGGGTAAAAATGCTCACAAATGTCATAACATTAGACATAATAGCTTCCCCAGGCAAAATTCTAATGACTGCAGAGGCATGCAACTAACGATGTTATTTACTGTGACTGATACAGCTGGCCAGAACTTAATACAGTCACAGAACCACCAAAAGCATATTATGATTTTTCTTAAGAAAAATCTGTTTTTAAAATTAGAAACAAATTTGCTGGTTTACGTTTATCATCTAAGATACTAAGAAGCATGTGGTGTCCCATGCAGTCTAAAACAAGGCACAAAGGTTATAAATCATGGTCTTCGGTTCTTAGTATTGCTTCCTCTTTCAATATGTGTATGCTTCAGTGTTAGAGCTGCAGGCCAGACAGGATAGCATATAGCACAGTGAATTATGAACACACTAATATTCATTTTGTTCTTGCCAAAGGATGCTTTTGGCATGGCATGGAACTATGAGACAAATAAATTATATTATCAGGGGCTTTGTATGTTTTAATGACTTCAGTTCTGTCATTTGCTCCAGAGTTCATTGCTGAGTGTGCCGGGCATAGTATTAGATTAGTTTCAGAATCAGAACTGAAATGCAAGTAAGAAAAATATAAAAAAAAAACTGTATGGCTCCAATCCTCAGCAGGTGTTAACTGGCATAGGTGTAAACAGTGATTTATACTGGTCAAAGATTGGGGCCTGGATGTTGGTTCTGGCATTAAAAAGAATCCAGAACACTAATGGTAACAGAGGTCAGAACAAGTCACTTTAATAGGTGAGAGAAGGAAGAAATGTGACTAACTTGTAAAGTCACAAAAAAAAATTATTTTGGTTAAGTTTGATAGACACTCAACAACCCATGGACCTTTGTCTACAGTCTTGGCTCATGCAGCATTAAATAGCTGTGCTCACTTGTTTATTGATCTATTGCAAATGAAAACAGCTTGTTTGGTTATCTAAACTAGAGCTGAATGAATAGTTTGCAATGAATAATTTATTAGCTGAATTCAGCCTCCTTTTCTTCTAGTGGAATATCCAGGAGCAGATTGTAATTTCCTCACATTTATTCATAACGAAAGTTTAGTCAACTAATATTTGTCAATTTTATTTTCCTCTGTGGAGTGATTGCAAATATTTACAATTTTGAACTGTGTTATTTACTTGTGATTGCTCAGCTAAGTCACATGTTATTGCTTTTGTTCCCTGATTGGATGAGCACGCAAGCATTTCAAACAGGAATACTTGCAGCAAACTGAAAAGGAGTACTTGTGGCACCTTAGAGACTAACAAATTTATTTGAGCATAAGCTTTCGTGAGCTACAGCTCACTTCATTGGATGCATTCAGTGGAAAATACAGTGGGGAGATTTATATACATAGAGAACAGTAAACAATGGGTGTTACCATACACACTGTAACCAGAGTGATCACTTAAGGTGAGCTATTACCAGCAGGACAGCGGAGGGAGGCGGGGGGGGAGAACCTTTTGCAGTGAAAATCAAGGTGGGCTATTTCCAGCAGTTGACCAGAACATCTGAGGAACAGTGGGGGGTGGAGTGGGGGATAAAAACGGGGAAATAGTTTTACTTTGTATAATGACCCATCCACTCCCAGTCTCTATTCAAGCCGAAGTTAATTGTATCCAGTTTGCAAATTAATTCCAATTAAGCAGTCTCTCCTTGGAGTCTGTTTTTGGCCCTATGATGGTGTCCCCTGAATAGATATGTGGACACAGTTGGCAATGGGCTTTGTTGCAAGGATAGGTCCAGGAACCATCATAGGTCCTAATCACATCAGCCACAATATCAGAGGCTCGTTCAGCTGCACATCTACCAATGTGTTATATGCCATCACGTGCCAGCAATGCCCCTCTGTCATGTACATTGGTCAAACTGGACAGTCTCTACGTAAAACAATAAATGGACACAAATCAGACGTCAAGAATTATAACATTCAAAAACCAGTTGGAGAACACTTCAATCTCTCTGATCGCTCAATTACAGACCTAAAAGTGGCAATACTTCAACAAAAAAACTTCAAAAACAGACTTCTCCTGCTGGTAATAACTCACCTTAAGTCATTACTCTGGTTACACCCATTGTTTCATGTTCTCTATGTATATAAATCTCCCACTGTATTTTCCACTGAATGCATCCGATGAAGTGAGCTGTAGCTCATGAAAGCTTATGCTCAAATAAATTGGTTAGTCTCTAAGGTGTCACAAGTACTCCTTTTCTTTTTGCGAATACAGACTAACAAGGCTGCTACTCTGAAACCTTGCAGCGAATTGTTTGCATTAGTTGCCCAGCTCTAAATCAGTCCCCATGTGATCAATTGTGCATAAGAAAAATTACTTGGATATCTTTCCATACAGATGATCAAGAATGAATAAGGATGATGGAAGATTAATATTTATATTTAATCACTGTTACAAAAAGTCTATACCAAACAAGGCAACAATGCCTTGGCAGCCATTTCTTTTGTAGAGGTTTGCCTTTTACAGTACTGTAGATACAGAGGGTAGATCACTGGTCTGCTAAGAGCAGCGCAGAGGGGACTTTAAGCTGAGATTTCACCCAGCATGTAGCCAATCTTTGGCTGACACAGAGCCGGGGTTACTATCTCTACATTACCCTCCATCCATGATTATAAGGGTCCTGTTGGAGCAGGAAGAAATATGGCCAGAATGTGCCCTCCTGGCATAATGACCCCTAGAGGCTACTACTAGCCAGTGAAACAGAGTAGCTCTGAGGCTCTGCTAAGCTGCACTCAAGGGCCAAAGTGGTCCCTGGCTGCCCCCAGAATCGGGTGGTGATGGAAAGCCATCTTAGGCTCCTCAGCGGGTATGCCAGAGCAGGAAGTTTCAATCTAATGAATTCAGAATGTGTAATCTGAAAACTTGGATGTGAATTTTTAGACATGCTGATCCTTGGTCTGAGCAAGAGCTGCCTCCCAGATTGGATATTTTGTAGAAATATAATCAAATACTATGCTTTATAATTTCATATAAGATTTCTAGAACCATTAATTCTTAGCCTGCAGTTCAATTTAAATCAATACAACATAAATGAATTGCATCCAGCTTTGTGTTCTAGTGATTAGAGCAGGAGTCTGAAAATCAGCCAAGTCCTGTCACTGACTGTGTGAACTTGGAAAAGTCAGCATTTCCCTTTATGTCAGATTTCCCATCTTTTCAAAGTGGGGAGAATGCATCCCTGCCTCATGGGGATGTTATGAGTGTTAATAAATTAAATGTTTCTGTAGAGCTATGAGATCAAGATGAATGATGCAATAAAAGTGCAAAGTTTTGTTTTTCCCCTCACCATCTCCATTATTTGTGCTTGAGGCTACAAATTACAACGTTTTGCTGAGTTTCAAGTGTTACATATAAATACAACAAAGCAAGTTCCCCCTGCCAACCTTATTTTAAACATGATTTCTTCCATCTAACTTCAAGGTAGATCACTTATAATTGTGCTTGCACTTATATTTTTTCTTGACAATTACTACAAATTTCTCCTTACCAGGTAGTTGACCTGTTAGACACTTAATATATTTAAGTATTTTCTAGTGTCCTGCTCCTTTATTTCACTGCATACAACATGACTTGAATAAATTATAAAAACGTAGAAACAAAGGCAAACTAAATAAAACTCACTTTTAATATTCTTTATTTGCAATTTTATTGAAATCCATTATGGAAAACTGCAGCATGCAGACTGGAGGATTTTACTGTAACTTCTACATGAAACACACTGTCTACCTAACATTTATCCAGAAAAATAATTTAAACTCAGCTTCTTGAACTGAGGATCTAAAAATATAGCAACCAGGTATTGACCAACGTGCAGATGGGAAATACATTTTTAAAGCATCACTTTGCTATGCGGATATGATAAGTAAACATGAAGAATACTACCAAACAATTAACACTCAAATAATTGCTCCCTAGTCACGCAAAGTTGTTTTACACCTAGATATCACATTAAGGTCAGGCTGCAGCCTATCCATGAGTCTTCACAGGAAACTAAGGGACATATGGTCCCCCTGTATGTTCCTGCACTGGCTAGACCAACCACGAGGGATATGCAATGTCTGCAGAGCTGCTACCCCACATCCTGCTCAGGTAGGTGGGGAATAGGCAAGGAAAGGCATGGCGTGGGCTCCATCCAGAAAGGGAGTCTTGGCTCCATTTTTGCAATGCACCAGCTAGTGCCAAGAGACGATGCTGTGGCTGCTGCAGAGAATCACAGAATCATAGAAATGTAGGGCTGGAAGGGACCTTGCAAGGTCATATAGTCTAATCCCCTGTGCTGAAGCAGAACTATCCCTGACAGGTGTTTGTCTAACCCGTTCTTAAAAACTTCTAGTGATGGGGATTCCACCACCTTCCTTGAAAGTGCTTAACTACCCTTAAATTTTTCCTAATATCTCACCTAAGTCTCCTTTGCTGCAGATTAAGCCCATTTCTTCTTCTCCTACTTTCAGAGGACATGGAGAACAGTTCTGTTCATAACAGCCCTTAGATATATTTGAAGACTGTCATCAGGTCCTTTCTCAGTCTTTTCTCAAGAATAAACATGCTCAGTTTTTTTAAAACTTTCATTATAGGTCTAAACCTTTTATCTTTATGTTGCTCTCCTTGGACTCTCTGCAGTTAGTCCACCACCTTCCTAATGTGTGGAACAGAGCAGAACACTCCAGCTAAGGCCTCATCAACGCTGAGCTGAGCTGGACAATTAGCTCCCGCATTTTATACATATGATATTACAGTTAATACACTCCAGAATGATACTAGCCTTTTTTGCAATTGCATCACATTGTTGATTCATTTAATTTGTGATCCATTATAGCACCTAGATCCTTTTCAGCAACTACCACCTAGCCAGTTAATCCCAATTTTGTACTCGTGCATTTGATTTTTTCTTCCCAACTACTTTGCACTTATCTTTATTGAAGCGCACCTTGTTTATTTCAGACCAATTCCTCAATTTGTCAAGGTTGTTTTCAATTCTAATCCTGTCCTCCAAAGTGCTTGTAATCTCTCCCAATGCTTGGTGTCATTACAAATTTTATAAGCACTCTAGTATACAATCATTAATGAAAACACTGAATAATACTGGACCGAGCACTGACCCTGGCAGGACCCTACTAGATACATCCCCCCATTTTGACAGTGAACCATTGATGACACTGTCTCTTCTTCCCAGGACCTGGGAAGAAACCAGAGGGCAGATTGTGACTGCATCACAATTTGCTCCTGGTTCTCTTCTGCAGCAATGCAACAATGCACTTTATCAGACAGAAGGCTTGTTGCATAGCCACAATTTAGCCCTTGAGGGATGTACTGCAAATGTGCAAGAGAGACAAATATGTTTGGTATTATCCTAACCTATTTAAAATACACTAAGGCCCTGTTCCTCTTACCACTGACTTACGCAGTGAGGGATCATTGTGGACGATTCTCGGATAATAGACATTAAAAATACTTGATATTAGGACAACAGGATTATACAAGAAACAAGTGGTATTATTAAAGCATAAAAAGCTGGTGTATACTTATCTCTGCTGATATGGAAATATGTTGATATACTCTCCTTGAAACTAATCAAACTAGAACTAATCAAATCAGATTAAGAATCATGCTTCATATATAAACTAGGCATTCCTCTGGGGATTTCAGCCTTAATGTCTATATATATATATGGTAATATATACAACTCATCATGGAAGATGGGCAATTAATTTGGAGAAAACCTGTTGCTAATTACCATAGAAATTACAGTTGACAAAGATGTATTAGATCATACAGCCCCTGCTCCTGCCCATGAAGGATTAGGGACTTTTACTCCTTTGGAGAGTATTATGCAAAACATAGATTTTAATGTCAAGAAGCTTTTCCTCCTAATGTCATCCTAGTACTTCTCACGACATCCCTTTGTACCACTTAAATTGATTATTCCTAAACAATTTTGGGTTTTATAGGTCAAAAACAGCTCCTTAAACTCCACCCAGAAATCCACGAGCAACCAGTACAGATCACAAAGCACTCTTTAAATATGCTTGCAGTGAGATATTCCACTTATCCACTGGACTGTTGCATTGTGCTTTAGCTTTAGTTTTTAGATAATTTTAAATTGAAGCCCCAGGTAAAGCATAGTACACTAGCTAAGCAATCTGGAGGTAGCAAAGGCATGGCTGACAGTTGTAAAATCTGTATCTGAAAGGAACAGTTACATTCTTCTGGCTGTACATCAATAATAAATACTAGGGCTGTCAAACGATTAAAAAATAATCACAATTAATCGTGAGATTAAAAAATAGTAGCAATTAATCACAGTTTTATTCTCTGTTAAATAATAACAGAATACCGATTTAAATGTATTATACATTTTTTGGATCTTTTTATACATTTTCAAATATATTGTTTTCAATTAAAAACATAGAATACAAAGTGTACAGAGCTCACTTTATATTATTATTTTTGATTACAAATATTTTCATTGCAAAAGAGATAAACAAAAGAAATAGTATTTTTCAACTCACCTCATACAAGTACTGTAGTGCAATCTCTTTATCATGAAAGTGCAACTTACAAATGTATACTTTTTTTTATATAACTGCACTCAAAAACACAACATAAAACTTTAGAGCCCGCAAGTCCACCCAGTCCTACTTCTTGTTCAGCCAATTGCTAAGATAAACAAGTTTGTTTATATTTATGAGAGATAATGCTGCCCACTTTTTATTTACAATGTCACCTGAAGGTGAGAAATGTAGCCGGCATTGCAAGGTATTTATGTGCCAGATATGCTAAACATTCATATGCCCCTTCATGCTTCGACCACCATTCCTGGGGACATGCTTCCATGCTGAAGACGCTCATTAAAAATATGTGTTTACTAAATTTGTAACCGAGCTCCTTGGTCGAGAACTGTGTAGTGACATTTGTAGCCACGCTTTTGCTACCTTTCACGATAGAGATTGCACTACAGGACTAATATGAGGTGAACTGAAAAATACTATTTCTTTTGTTTATCTTTTTTGCAGGGCAAATATTTGTAATAAAAATAATAATATAAAGTGAGCACTGTACATGTTGTATTCTGTGTTCTAATTGAAAATAATATATTTGAAAATGTATAAAAACATTCAAAAATATTTATAATAAATTTAAATTGGTGTTATTATTTAACAGTGCAATTAAAACTGTAATTAATCACAACTTTTAAAAATTTGGTTAACTTGTTTTGCATTAATCGCTTGAATTAACTGTGATCGACAGCTCTAATAACTACCTATCCTGGATGTTGCTGCTACCTCTTGTTCTAGCAGCATCTAGGAGTCCAACCTGATCCATAAATTACAAACATGAACAACAAATGATGGAGACACAGCTGAAGAGTCAGATATTACTCTCCCCATATCTTCCAACCAGCACCACCACCTGAGATCCTGTCTTACAACAGTGAGTAAATTTATGGGCTCCACTTTCTAACTGTGGCGTGGATGATCTTGGAGTTGAGAATTTATGCCTACTTTTAGGAGGACTGTATGTAGCCTCTGAGGAACACAAGCCATGCTGTTCTTAGAATGATTGCTGAGTCCAGTCAAGAAATTTTGTAGGCATGAGCAGAAGAAACTGTTTATCCTGATACAAGAAAGTCTGGTGGGAGATGCCGACAAAAGTTGAGTATAAAGTAGATTAGGAGAATATAACCCTAAGAATTAAGAACTAGAGTAGGCAGAAGACAATAATGCAGTCTCTCTCTCACTACATACACACACACACACACACACACCCCACGCATGCATGCACCTCCCCCGCACATTTATATCAAGAGACTTTGAAGTTAGTGCTTTCTGTGCTCACTACAGTTATTGGCAGTGAGAATCCTCTATTGGGAGGTGGGTTGCAAAGGAGGATGCTTCCTTTGAATGTTAAGGATTCTTAATCTAATCTTATAGTGTAAAATAAATTATGACTGGGCTGTGGTAAAAGCACAAATTATTTTCATAGCCTTAGAATGAAAAAGCCATCAACCAATGTCATAGAGTCTGTCATACAGTAGATTAGTTGTAGTAATTCACTCCTACAGCCATGTGGTTATGCAGAATAAACCAGTCAGAGGTTTATGAAGATGTACAGCGACAGCAATGGCTGCATATTAGTAAATTATAAATCTCTGAACATCTATACTTTGTTTAGGGAATTCAGTGCAATTATCTTTGTTTCCTATACATCTGATTAGCCACAACATCAACTCACAGAAATATACAAGGAGAATATGCTTATTCTGGCCCCAGTCTGCGCTTTGAAATCAATTTAATATGGTGCTGTTTCCATTACATTAGTGCCTATAGTTCAAAAGGAATTATTGCTTCAGTATACTAGAATTCCCCCTTTTGTCCAGAGAAGCACTGCTATTAGTATACTGCTTAAATGTAGGCCTTTGATAAATGTCTTTCATGTCAATCTCTTTTCAGAATTGTTTCTTAACATAAAAGTAAGTCTTGTTTTGCCCTTTTTTTTAAAATGTAATGCAGAACATTGTTAGATGCATGCCTGAGAGAGACTGCAGCTACAGTACTCAACCTTAATTTGAAAGGGAATAAATAGCTGTAGATGTACAATTCAAGGGACACTCTCATGGGTAAAAAAAAAAAAAAATCACATAGAAAAAAACCTCACTAATTCTTACTTTGGTAACCTGAATTCTTCAGACACAATTCTCTACCACAAATAAACAAACTAAACATGTCTCAGTCAAGAAGAAACTCCAAATTGCTATATTGATGGTCTCCTGTTTGTAAGACTTCATTACTTTTACAAAATAATCTACAGTACATTCACTAGTGTACTATGAAGCATTCTGTTCAATAATTAAAACTAAACTGCACTTATTTAACTGAATTAACAAAGCTTGGCTTGTGTGATGTGATATCCTTTTACACTGAGTTTGTTTAAATATCCACAGATAGGAATCTGTGATCACAGGGGACACTCTAGCAGTTCTGCTGTGCAAGGAGTAGGATTCTGGGCTGAACATAGCTTCAGTTCTTGGGTGTCCACTACATGCCAGAGGACAGATTTGGGGTGGGCTGTTGCAGAGCTGAGGATGGAATCAGAAGATCCACTGATATGGAGTTGGATCTGTGGAAGCTGCTGCATCCTCAGGGCAACAGTAGTGACTGTGAAATGCATCTGCAGATGCCGGGCAGCCTGGAGTACAAGGGGGACGATCCATCTTCCCTTGGACTCCATGTGGACTGGACTGCAGAGTGCCTACACAGTTCAATACTTGTGCTGCATGTTGGGTACAGGGCCTAAGGGTCTGATCCTGCAAGGTACAGAATGCCCTCAACTCCAGTTGCAGTCAGAGCTGAGGGCAATGCTCAGGATCCAGCCATAACTCACAGAGTTAGGTGAATCTGCAGTTGGTCTCCCCTTGAGCGTTAGTGAGGTTCAGCTGTATGTGGGGAAAACATACTCTTCCTCATGCCACTGACACCAGCATAGCTCACAGAAACAGAAGGTATTTAAATCCCCTCATCATTACCCTTTTACTCTTTGTGATGATTATTTACTTTTTGCACACTATATTTACTTTTGTTGATTTGGGCAATGAAACAAGACTGGCCAGTTTCTAGTCCAATTTATTGGCTGTTTTTCATGCACTGGCACAATACTGTTATGTTTGGGTTCCCACGGCAATGAAGGGGAACATTTAAATAAAAACAGTTGATTTTTTCCATGCAATTTTAAAAAAAAAGTCATTAAAACATTCCTATTCTTGTGAGATTTTATAATTTTTTTATTGAAAGAAAACCTAAATTTTGGTCCTAGTTAACAGCATTTCTCTTTTAAATTAAACTACCCTGGTGAGATTTTACACTTATTCCCTACTGTTAAAAGCTTAAGTTATGTGCTGGGCTTGCACATTACCAGAATTGCTTGTGTATTTCTATATGGGGGCTGCAGTGTTTCAGAAGTAGGGACAGAAGTGTTCCTTTGTGTAACACAATTTCATCCTTGTGTTGTTAAATTTGCATATGAACTGCTATTAACCACTAGAAGAATGAGGAATTTTAAAAAAATCTGGAAAATCAAAAGAAAGGAGTGAGAATATGAAAGTAACCCAAAGAATGGTTTAAAATGTAATGATTATGCATGACTGTAAAATGCCTCATTCACATCTAATGTATGCTTCCTGGAAGCAAGAAAATGCTGTATAAACACCATCATTTAAAATGTTCAACTGTAGAGCACAAATTAGGGATTGGAGGCTAGTTGCAACATACACAAGATTGACTATGACAGAAACTCACTGAAATTCTCGTTTGAAAACAAATATGTAGCCAAGGGTGACAAGTTTATAATGGAAACCATGACTTTCAATGGATAATACAAACACATACACAGAACTGTACAATGAGTCTGTAGTTCCTCCATTCAAGCATATGTAGAGAGAAGGTTTTGTTAGAAAACTTACAAGCTACCAGAGAAAGATTGGGAACAGATCAGTGACTGGGCCCAGCAGGCTAGAATCTGGTCCACACACACTAGGCCCTACAACAGTATCTAAAAAGAGTAGGGATTTGAGGGAGAAGGGCACGATTGGATGATCCAAGGCAATCAGCTCCCCATGAACTGGTGAGATGTGGCCAAAGTCTATGTGGTAATGTGCTCCCAGGGCATTCCACTGGAGATTTCTATTGTCAAGATAGCCATAGTGAAGTAGGCTTTGATGAAATATCACAGGATGCAACTCCTAAGTAACTAGGTGAGGAACACTTATAGTCAGATTCCTGGCATTCCAGAAGATAAAGAAACTTGATTAGCCTGGTGAGAAACAAAATATTCACCCAGTACTGTACATGCTGAGCACTGTAAGGTCTAAATGACTACCCTTGTTTGGTTTTGACCTCTTTCTTGTGGTGTTTCAAACCAGGTTATGAAATCAGTGTTTGTAAAATTTAGTTGAAAGTTTTAAAAAGCAAAATTCATTTTGAATTAAATAAAGTGTGGCAGCTGCTCATGAGGCTTCTATTTAGCAGAAATGGTATGCATATTTATGTGAATGGGGCTTAGTCCTCAAAAATGTCTCTCTCTCAGAACTATTAGCCAATGTCATAAACTCCTTCAGGGGAGACAAGAAAGGACATAGGCACTGACTTCCTCTCTACACAGGGTGTGCTCGACACCCCCTCCACCATAGGCCTGCCCCCACTCCACCCCTTTCTCCAAGCCCTCACCCCTGCCCTACCTCTTCCTGCCCCTGCTCCATCCCCTCCCCACTCCAAGACCCCACCCCGCACTGCCTCTTCCTGCCCCTGCTCCGCCCCCTCCCCCAAGCATGCTCTGTCCCCACTCCTCCCCCTCTCTTCCTAGTGGTACATCATTCTAGCCTACACCAATTATGAATCTCTAAACATAAACACTCACCTTATAGAACAACAGCAGCTTCTGCTGTATTTTCAAAGTGTGATTCCAGCCCTGAAATGGCATATCCTCCTGGCCAGAAATGAGGAAATTTGGGCACCTGTTTTGATACCTTATCCTTTATCACTCACAATAAATGCATTTACATGATCATTTGGCTGGCTACATTCTTGTTCATGTGTTAAAATGGCATTTTGCTTGACCACAAGGTGTTAAGTCAATTTTACTAGGGCACAAGTGCCAAAAATGGGCAACCTGTGCACTGGTAAAAATGTCATCTTTTCTGCAGAAACCCCATCCTTTGTGAAAGTATTAGCTTAGAGATATCCTCTCTCTTTACACTTGTTTGCGGTCCTTAAGTACTACCACAACAGAAATAAAAACAGTTATGAGCAGCTACCATTGCAATTTTCGGCTTTAGTCTCTCTGTGTCATAGTTCCCTAATTGAAAACACTTACCCTATTCCACTGGGGTGTTGTGAGGATAAATTCATTGAAGTAGGTGATATTTCCAGATACTACAGTGACAGGCACAATAGAAAGCCAATAAATAAATAGTGTTTGTCTTTTTGAAAACAATGGGAAATAGAGACATATCATGAAAATATTGACTGGCTTTCGAATACAGCAGCTATGGTTATATTTATATATATGATATGATACAAGATGGTACAAAACATTTAAGATATCCACTCCAAATGCATCATCAAACTCATCCAATTCACCCTCACCCATGACAATTTTACATTCAACGACAAACACTTTGTCCAAACCATGGGAACAGCTAAGCAGATATCAAACCTGCAGCCATATCTCCACTGCTATGATGATCAACACCCTCACAACACACCTTTCAAAATTCATAGGTCCTACACATGCCTATCACAACATGTGGTGTACCTCATTCAGTGCACTAAGTGCCCCAATAACAACTATGTGGGTGAAATGAGACCATCACTATATTCTTGAATGAACTCGCACAGAAAAATGAAGACAGACAAAAGTACTGTCTCACATGTGGATGAACAATCACTCCATATCTGACCTATCAGTCCTCATCTTCAAAGGAAACCTGCACACCTTCAAGACAACTTAAATTCATGACTCTGCTAAACTCATGGATTTAATAAAGACACTGGATTTATGGCTCATTACAACAATCTGTAACTCACTAAAACCTCCTTTGTCCTATGACTGTAGAGATCAGGGCTGACTGTAGGCCCAAATGTTAACCTTAGTCCTGGGCTCTCGCTTCACTTCATTCTTATACCTCACTGGCTGACTGGTGATGCCCCGCCCCTTATATACCCAGGAGGGCACGACTGACAACATTCTAGAAGGTTCTAGGAAAATTTAGTTCTCAGAAAGTCTGGGAGGTTCCACGAGATTCTACCTAGGTCCAGAACATTCTTGAAGGTTATGAAAAATGAATCCACATATGGAATACCTGAAACTTCAAATGTTCTATTTTCCCTTTTTTCACTAACAACAAAAGCAGCACCCTGACCCCAGTGCCCCCCAAACCCGGCACCCCAGGTAGTCATCTGGGTCACGTAGCCCTAAATCCGGCCCTGGAGAAATGTTAACTCTCCATTTCACCTTGAATGGCCTCTTGCAACATATGTTAACTCCTTATCTGTTCCAACTCAGAATACCTTTCCCGGACTGAAAAACTCTGTGCAAGTTCGAAAGCTTGTCTTTTTCACCAGCAGAAGTTGGCTCAATAAAAGATATTACCTCACCCACTTTGTCTCTCTATATTTTCTTTTGTAGCTTTTAAGCTGTAACTTTCCTGTCACTTCCATTATTAATTCTGATGATGAAATGCCAGACATTTTCTTTGTATTACCTGTTTTTTAAAAGGTTAGTTTCTTGAGTTGTTTTAAATGTTGAGGAGGAAAAAATGATGACTGGGGGCTGGATTGTGCCACCCAGACTCATAATGAATAATAAACCTTACCCCACATATAGTCCTATTGATCTCAATGGAACCATGTGTGGAGTAAGGTACCAGTTAGCATAAATAGAGGTGGCAGAATATCGCCCTAGGTATTAAATAGCTGATATATAAAGTGAGGCTCTTTGCAAGTAAGCATTGCTTGATGATTCACTTATGAACAACCTCCTCTTTAAATGCCAACCTGGATTAAAACTCAGTCAAGAAACACTGCAAGAAAAATTAGTTTTGTGGGCTGAAGCAAGCCTCCAGCAAACAAAGGTACAGTTATAACTTGTCTTAAATGACTGTAAACTCTGACAGCAGAGGCTGTGCATTCCTATGTTTTTGTGTAGTGCCTAGCACAATGGACTCTATTGTCTGATTGGGGTCAAAGATTATACAAACAGGAAGACAGAATTATATTTTTACTCTAAAAGAGATGGTCTGAGTCCTCTGGTTAGTTTGAAGGACATTGGCTTAACAGTGCCAATTGCAGGCAAGTTGCACACAGATTGTCAGCTAAAGACAGCTTTTCAATCTCCAATATTGTCAATCCCTCACTTTTCATAAGCAGTAAGGAAAAAAAGAAAAAAGATGGCGGAGTTCCAATATGCAGCATAATGTTTGACTATCAAGCATGCGCCACTGCAGTAAAAAGTATAGAATAGCACCCATCGGATTGGTCCACACTTATAGTGGTACTGAAATGTGGAATTGACTCTTGCTCAGACGGTTGATGTGCCGTGCTTTCCACAGTTTTATATCCGTATATAGCTATATTACACACAAAGTCAAATTTAAAAACCAAAAAAGCAAACAAAATCCAACACAACAGTTCACTCGAAGATCATCCCTGAATGAAACATACAATGTGTTGCAGGTTTCTTTAATTGACGGTCTTTGCAGCATTGACCTGTCATAAATAGATAGCTCAGCCTGTTTGCTCTGAACTAATCTGCATACATATTTTATCAAGTCACCTTTAAAACTGCTGAAACTTCTATGTTTAAACTGTTGAAATAAATGCTGTGAAGGAGCAGGGTGAGAGTGTGTGAAAGTGTTAAAACATTGAAACCTCATACAAAAATGTCGGTGTTTATTTGACTCATTTGTTCATTCACCATAACAAAAATTAGAGTTCTGCTATAAACTACTCAGTGATTCCCTCAATTGGTCAATATCTGAAGTGCAGCAGAGCTGGGACCTGTTTTGAGAGCAAACAGCTGACCTCATTGCAAGAGACACAAATCCAATGAAACAAAATAAATACCTTTAAGAGGTTATATACCTGCTTTTTTTCTCCACTTGCTATCTAAGTACTTGACTTACTTGTGCTTTTGCTATTTGTAAGTTATTAAACAAAATCAACCAGTGGGAAAGTCACAAATTTAATCTTTAGAACTCACAGAGAACTCTGTTTTGGGCCCCCAAACCAAATAAATATTTAGGGGAGATTTTCAAAGGCCCAAGGACAGGCACAATTCCCATTGGCTTTTAACAAGAGTTAGGCACCTAATTGCCAGTTATGCCTTTGAAAAGCTGTCTCCCTTCATCTTTTAAGTATTTAAATCAAGCATAACTGTTTAGACCAAGTATAGCACCATTTAATATCTGCTATGACTAACTGAAGGATTAAATTATGGCTTTTCAGGGGATGGACTCAGTCTAACAGATCATTTCCTGTACTACACAAAAATATTTCAGTATCATACTGAGACAATTTGGGGAATCTATGTATAACTTATGAATTCCAGTTTGATTTTTATGAACTGTCTGTATTCTTATGTCTAATGGCTGTCTTTTACTATATTCTTAGCTCACACGCCTTGTGCTAAGGGGTAGGGCATGGCATTGGGGCATCTGTCTATGAATAGGTTAGTCATTAATGACTATCAGTACCAGAATAGATCATGCCAGGACATCCTAGATAAAACTAGTTTTTTTCAACTTCTCTGCAGATGGCTAGGGTTTGAAGAAATGGAATTTCCCCAGGAAAGGGAACAAAAGATGAGATATTGGTCCAGCTCTTTGAAAAAAAGAGAAGACTGGGTGGGTGAGAGAACCAAAGAAGCTTGAGGCAGGAAAAAGGCACAGAGGGACAGAGTTTTGGAGAAAGAGAGGACTTGGACCCCTGGCTCTGGTAATTGGCAGTTGACTCCTGTGCTGACCGTTGGCTTCATTCCCCTACCTGGTTGTCTCCTCCACCCACTAGACCTGACTCCTGCTCTGACTACTAGGCCAGACTGCCTAAATCTCAGTCCATAACACTAGGTTTTTGCACTGACTCATTACTGTGGCATCTGAGCATGTGTATATTTAGTGTAATATTTTAGACACAAGCAAGTTCTACTAATTTAGTTTATTCATGTAAATGTATACATTTTCAATCTTGTGATACAAATGTGATACCTTTGTTATGTGTTACCTATATGGAGATCATTAATATCTTATGGGGTTAAAGTCATAGGCTAAATTCAAGACCTTTTTGCAAATCTGGAGGAAATTATCTTTCTGCTGAGACATGAGATGACCTTCAAGTCCTATTAGTCCTAGAGGAGTTCAAGGGTGAGCATTTTTGCATTCAGAACACCCAAATTTTATAGATTTATGACACCTCTCCAGCAAACATCAGAGTGCCGTAAAAACTCCACATACTGTGCACTTGATTCACTTCAAGTATAACTTCAAGTGCCAGAAGCTGTATTTTTACTCTGTGTATGGAAGGAATCCAATATTTGCATTACTACTTCCTTCAATTAACTTTATGTTTAATCCTTGTAGACGAACACGTCTTATTGTTACTCAATGTCAGAAGACAATTAGCCCATCAACATGTAATAGATATTCAACGACAAAAAGAGTAACCCCAGAAAAAGTTCCCTAGCTATTTCTTTCTTTTAACCCATTTCCTAACTGCCAAGCCTAATTCTTGTTTTTCTTTGTGCATTTTTATATCCCTTTGTCGATTCATTTGTTCTGCCAAGATAAAAAGCAAACAAATTAATTCCAGAAAATATATTACTTACAATCTAGCCAGACATATGCAAAAACCCAGCATCTGAGGTCTCAGTTATCTTTGGAGAGTATTTCTGGTTTTTCTTGGCTCCCTGCCAGGAGCTGGGCTGCCCCCTCCTCAGCTCCCTGCTGGGAATGGGGCAGCTGCACTGGGCTTCTTGGCTCCCTGCTGGGAATGGGGCAGTCAACTGGTCTACCTGCTGGGAGCCTGGCTGCCCCATTGGGCTCTCGGCTCTCCACTGGGAGCACGGCAGCTGACTAGACTCTGGGTACGGAGCTCCCCACTGTATGCACCTATGCTCTCTGTGGGGAGCTGAGAGCCCGGGGGGGAAGGAAAGGGAAAGCAGTTGGGCTGTTGGCATGGAAATCCGTGCCCAGAGTCCAGAAAGAAACAGACACCTGTGTTAGAAACACTGGCCATGAAATCCAATTAATAGCTAAGTTTGTGACCTTCAAGAGAAACGTTCACAAAAGAAAAACTGTGAAATAAGAATGCTAACACAGGAGAGCAAAATATGCAATTTCTTTCTTTCCATATGTATTTATTATTAATGCTGCGGTACTGCCTAGGGGCCTGAATCTAGGATCAGGGTCCTACAGTACTATGTACTGTACAAACACACAGTCCCTGTCCTGAACAGCTTATTTTCTAAGTCGTGTATACAATCTATATAGTCCATAGAATTACCACTAAGAACTGTACTATTACATAGTATTCGGAATATACATAGTGTGAAACATAAGGGATTAAATGAGTTTGAAGAGTGTATGGTATACACTGGTACTTTTCTGACAAAATACATTAAAGCCATTATGGTCTCTTTTATATAGACTTCAGATTTGAGTAACTATATATTTAAAAGTGTTTCCTTCGCTGAAGCCTAGCCTCTTCATGGTAGATAATGGGTTTTATATTAACCTAAGGGTGAAATTCACTCCTATACTGAGGCCAGCAAAAGGTCTTGAGCTAGCGGTACATAGGTCTTGAGCTAGCCCTACATGCAGGGGTGGATTTCATACTCAATGCATATTTGGGTATTGTGTTGATTCAAGAACATGCATTACTTATGCTTCTCCTTTGGCGTATTTTCTTTTTGCTAAAATAGACTGGTTTTCCTGGGGTACTGGACCCTGTCTGGCTTTATTGTTTTAATTTTGCACAGAGTCCCAAAATGCTGGGAGAGAGCACTTTAGAAAATACTATTTGCTATATATAATTTGCTTATTTTAAGTGCTGATTAATGGTTTATTAAGGTGTTTTAAAAAATGTTTTGATACAGTACACCAGTTTTTGGGAATGTGAATTAAGCTTGTTCCGATCCTGAAATATGTGGGCCTGCATAATTGTATGTCTTGTTAATTCAGCTACCGTACAGGCCCATGGTGGTTCCGACAAACTGTGAAACCTGCAGCAGCAGCAGCAGGTCCCCCCTATAAAAGTTCACCACACAGAGCTCAAGGAGAAGGAGCTGTGTGTGCACCTTGGGTAGTGGAAATGCTTATGAGAGGGTGCTGCACGGCCATACATCAAGCATGCTGAGATACCTCAGGTTAGTTTAATCTCCAATCCAAAGAAATAGGTCAGCAATACTGAACTCAATGCATGAGAATATATGAGTTGGAATTCACTTGAGAGTCATATTCTACTACGGAGCTGGGCTGAGGTGCCAGAGTGATGTGACTAAAAGAGTGTCCTACCTTATCTGCTCTTTGTCTCAGCCTAGAGATGAGGTCAAGGTCTGAAGAACCCCTTCTGCTGTCTGTCAGACTGGCAGGCTGGAGAGGGGTCTATCAGCTCTCCTTCCTAGGAGAGAATATGGAAACCCATGGCTTGGAATGAATGTGTCACTCCGGGGCTGCTGGTGAGTGTTAAATATGTGCCTTGATGCCAACAAGCCATTTGCTGTTGCTGAGGTGCCTCTCTTGTCATCCACAGGGCCAGGAAATAGTGGTGACTGAGACAGGAGTTATGATGGTGACTTTTAGCCTCTCTGTTGGTGGGTCAGAGTACAATGTCAGCACTGCCATTCAGGCAGTAACTGCAAACTCATTCATTTTAATTAGACTACAATAAGTTGCTGGGTAGCAGTCACCTCCAAGAGACGAGCCTTATTTCATAACCTTCCTTTCAGATTGTCCCTTCCTGAGGTTCTATGCAAGGAGAGGATTAATCTAATGCCTCAAGTGTATACTATTTTAGGGATTTGTTCAGAACCTTGACATGCCGGAATCAGATCAATCAGGAACTTGGTTTTCAAAATTTTTATTGGAAAGAAACACAATTTTATCTCCTAAGGAAGAATGAGGGGGCTGAGCTGGTGGGCTGCTAGCATTCAAACCTATGGTAGCAGGAGTACCAGACATTACAAACCTGACACTTCAACCACTAAACTATCCCCTCTGGCAAATCTTATAGATTTGAACATCGATAGCTCAATATCCTGGCTGGTGTATCAAAAAATAGTCCAGGAAGACTTTGTTTTCTTGATGGTTCTTTGTTAAACAAATCATACCAACTAATCACATCATAGGAAACAGTTTAGTCCTTGAAACAGTGGTTTTTCAGAATTACAACAGAGGAAGGAAGAACTAGATTAAGTGAAATATGTAGTAGACCGTTGCATCCATATTTGCTCAGTGAATCATTTTGTGTTCATTTCTATCATGGACTTTGATCTGGGTCTAATCCAATTATAAAATCCATGCTAAAACCTTGCATTTATGCACCATTGAGGTTGAGAAATGCCATGCGTGTATATGATTGCATAAGAAATTCCATTTTGCATATCATCCACTGTTTTATTATTTTATTTAATCTTGACGTACCAAATTTCCAGTCTTCTGAGTTCTAAATTTATCACCCCTAGTATGTGGGGCTTTCATACTCAAATAACTAAAATATGGCTGAACTGATTTAGTAAAACATTTTTAAAAAATCATGTTTGTGCTAAGATCACCCAGAGAAAATTTCATCCCCTTAGGAATTTATTTGAGCAAGTTATGGGCAACTGAGAAAGGAGAGGTAGAACAGTTATCAGAACACAACCTCAATTACAGGGCACACAGTTCATGATCATTATAACGTGTTATAAGGTATCAAACAAATCACTCCCACTGGCCTATCTAACCTCTAAAATCTTGGGTAAAAGAGAGAGACTGAGTGCTGGTCTATTCAAAAATCAGCACTTTGGCCCAGATTCTCAGATGCTCTGCAGTCGCTTTGTGCTCTACACCTGACATAATCTAGCTCTCAAGCAGGTTTAACTGGACCAGCAGAACCACCCTTTTGGAAAGGTTGTCCTCTGATGGTGCAGAACTGACATTAAGTGCTCCTATCTCCTGATTGTCAATATGGTAGAGGAATGGGTGTGTGGCCAGTCTGCCAATGTGCTGTATGCTGATCCTTGGTTGTTTTCTGCTTCTTGTAGTCACTGCAGCCTGGTATAAATCAGAGCCAATCTTAAGCTGCTTTAACTCAGCACAGGGGGGCTGACCTGCATGGTGGTGCAGTGGCATCAGGACAGTGTAAGGGAGCGCGTTAAGACAGATTTGCACACAAACCACTCACTTGTGCTTTGTGCAGTTTTAGCTACACCCCAGGTTCTAGCTCTTTATCTGCCTATAAAAACAGAATTTGTGCTGTTCTTTGATACTAACTCACACTCTGTGCCCTTTGAAGGATAATGCTAAGCAGCACTAAAAGCCTTTCTGTGGGGCAGATAATTGGGTAGACTTATTACCTTAAAGAAAGCAAACAGATCAGTTTATGTCTCTAGAGGGAGAGATTTAAAACCTGGAAAGCTATAAAATATCCTCATCAAAGAGGATAAATTAAAGGAAAGGGGGGAAAATCACCAATGCTTCTATATACCATGGTGAAAGCTTTTTTTTTTTTTTTCCAACTTGAAGTACCATTTGTTAGAACAAAATAAGTATTTGTTGCCAATGGCAGGAGAATAGAACAATATATACATTTGAGAGCAAGAGCTAGATAACAGTATCAGTACAATAATAGTTAACACAGTGGTTCGGAATTATGCTCATCATATTTTACTTTCAGGTTAGTTCAACTTTGACCTATGCTATTGGGCAGGGGACAATTGTAAGTTATATATGTCTAGATTAGAGGGTAGTAGCATTTCCTCGTATGGGAGGAGGCAGTTCTCAGAGCATTGTAAATAGAAGTGTGCATATTTTTTCAACCAAAATATTTTTGGAGAAAAAAAATGCAGATTTGGTGACACTGAGCAAATTTGGAAATCCACCTCAGTTTTGCTGAAATGTTCATTTAGAACAAAAACATTCTAATTTTTTTTTAATGTTTCATTTTGGCATTTTTAAACAAAAGGTTTCAAATTTTTGTTCAAAATGATGTTTTATTTTGAAATTTCTTTTAATTTAATTTAAAAAACCCAAAATATTTAAAAATACTCAAAATCAAAACATTTAGTTTGAACCAAAACATTTTCTCCCCTTTTCGATTAGCTGAAAATTCTGAAAATTTTTGTATTTGGTCCAACCCAAAATTAATGATTTTTTTTTTTTTTACTTTTCAAAATTGCCAATGGACTGAAAAACTCATTCTTCACCCAGTTCTAAGTACAAATATAAACAGTGATATGCTCTTTTTATAAAAATGATGTTTGGGTTTCTGTCAGAACAATGATAAGGAACATCCTAAAACTGATGTAATCCTCTACTAGCAAAACACCCCTACCTATCTCATTGAAACATACAGAGCCAAAAGCATACAAGGATGCTGAATACAAATGCTGTGGGGTTAAGCATGTTAAGGCCTTGGGAGATTCAGTTATAAAGCTGCAGTTTATTTCTCTGAGAAATTCTCAAGCTGTTTTCAAAATGTATGTGTCACTTCATTTTCTCTTCTTTGTACGGCTTTGGGCTCTGCGATATCTCCTATTCCAGCTGAACTTGAGCTTATAGTAAGCCATCAATTTTAGCTAAACTCACTCCCAGAATTAATGCCAAGAATACTTAGCTAACATGGTCTTCATCAAAAGAGATCATTGAGAATTATCCTAATAATTCTTTTTCCTTTGTAGAGGTATTAGGATATAAAAGTATTAAATAGCAATTACCACATTATCCAGGATGTAAATTGCTGCAATTTTAACTTATGAATAGGGTACATTTTTAATATGGCAAAAACGTATAGCCCCTTTAATTGAGCAAGTATTATAAATTGCTTGGGATTGTATGGTTCTTAAATGTTATTACAGAGAACTTAAATATTTGGAATTTCAGCAGAGACTGACAGAAGGGTGACATTTTTAAAGCACGACACAGAATTTTAGAATTATGATTCCTAAACATTTTAAAGGGAGGTGGGTGGTTTATTGGTTACTGTTGGAAGCTGAGGATGGCTCTTGTTCACATGCAAAATTTATAATAGATTATATTAGATTATCAACTACACCAAAGCAAAATATTGATTTTCAGGACATAGCAAATGCTAGCATATAGCCTGAATCAGCAAAACCTCTCAGGAGTAACTTCATACATATGTCTGTTTTCCTAACAGCCCTAACTTTTGAAATTATTTGCTCACTGACCATTTTCTTTGTAACAATCTGAGATACTGATATAGACATATAATAATCAAATGAGAGTACACTGAAGCAATATGCAGACTCCCATTGACTTCAATGAGCTTTGGGGCAGACCCATAGTGAATTTGATACCCCATGCTAGCAATATGCAATTCCTGTAGCATGGCAAGATTCTTGCTCAATCCTTTATCATCTCTTCCTGCATGGAGAACAATTTTTACATATGTTTGTTATATACTTCATAAACTTTATTGACTATGGACTTTTTTCTACTTTTAATTTACTGAGAAAATTCCCCTTTAGTGTTGACAGCATTTCCACATTTGGAAAGAAGTCTAGAATATATCTGTATAATAAGCACTACATTAAATATTGTCTGTTTAAAATACACCAGCATTTTAAATGAATTGAAATGTACATGAGATAGACAGTATGTTTTACCAGATGGTTTAATTAAGATAAAAGCCAAGCAGTTGTGCTCTTCAAAAACTTGTATCATCAGGGCTTGAAAAATGCATCAAACTCTACTAACCAGGGGAGTAAAGCCTCTAATCAGACTCTAATACAAGAGGAGAGGGAGGCTCACACCAGAGAAATTTTGGGGGAGAACTATGGTGAGTTACCCACTCTCACCACCAGATGCTAGAAAAGAGTTCTGTTACTGAGCTTTGCTTGAGGGCTCCATCTCTCCTATCAGCCTCATACATTGTCTGCTACATTGCAAGCCCTCTCCAATTAAAGGGAAGGAGAAGGAGCTGTGTCTTCCAATCCCATAGTTATGTGATGGGGAAGGGGAGGAAATCTACTTCTCTCCAACCTCCATGATTGAGGTCATCCTCCCCTCTAAATTCCTCTTCTGCTGCTCATCACTTTCTCAAGCATCAGCAACATGACAACTGACAAGATTATTAGATTAGTGATGGTTCAAAGTTTTGGTGACTTCACTCAACTGCTGCCTGGAAAAGCTATGAGAAGTTATACTGCATGCACCTAGCACTCCTTGTTGGCTTACTTACAAAATTTTGACATTGGCTCAGGAGAGAACTGCTTTTCTGTGTTCCTGCTGGCTGCCTTAAAGGCAAAATGGTAAACAAGAATTTTAAAAATGACATTACAGAACGGTGATACCAAGATACTTAGTAATGGTTCTTGCCAAGTGAGGAAAAACAAACACAATTATCTCGCTCTTTAGTACAGAGGCAAATTTGATGAGCAGTTCAGGCTATATGGTCATGGTACCTCCAATGTCTGGAAGTATATTTCCTGCTAGACTTCTGAATAGAAAACATGTGCAATACAATTATTTCTACCATGGCATTGCATTCAAAAAATCTCAGGCATGGTTGAACTGAATGGAGTTATCGGACTACAAAATGTGAAATACAAATGCATCGTTATATTCTTCATGACCACTGGTAGGGATTAACAGAGTTCATTTACTAAGCAACCCTGAAACTAAAATTAGATTAACTAAATGTATATTAAGGAAAGGGGAGGGGAAGAGAGAGTGAGAGAGCTGGACAAGTTACAAAAAGCTTCAGCATTTGAATTCTGTTCAGATACACACTGAAAACTTATCCAAACATCCACAGGCTACAAATGCAAAACTAGCATGGAAATCTCATGAGAACATCTCTCTGTCACTATTTCTGGTACTTTGGCTTATGGTCCCAGGTCCCAAAAATCCCATGCGAACTGCCTCCTTGGGGGTATTTTTAGCACTTATGATTCTGCCTGGAACCCAGAAATAGAAAACATTTTACTGAAGCATTTTAAAACCTTGACAATTGTTCAGTTCAACTATGAATGTAGAAATCATAGTTTTGTAGTCAAGGAATTATGATGTGATTGGAATAACAGAGACTTGGTGGGGTAACTCACATGACTGGAGCTCTGTCATGGATGGGTATAAACTGTTCAGGAAGGACAGGCTGGGGAGAAAAGGTGGAGGAGTTGTACTGTATGTAAGAGAGCAGATTGATTGCTCAGTATGAAACTGGAGAAAAGCCTGTTGAGTCTTTGGGTTAAGTTTAGAGGTGAGAGCAACAAGGGTGATGTCACGGTGGGCATCTGCTATAGACCACCAGACCAGGTGGATGAGGTAGATGAGGCTTTCTTTGGACAGCTAACAGATGTTTCCAGATCACAGGCCCTGGTTCTCATGGGGGACTTCAATCACCCTGACATCTGCTGGGAGAGCAATACAGCAGTGCACAGACAATCCAGGACGTTTCTGGAGAGTGTTGGGGACAACTTCCTGGTGCAAGTGCTGGAGGAACCAATTAGGGACGATGTTCCTCTTGACCTGTGCTCACAAACAGGGAAGAATTGGTAGGGGAAGCAGAAGTGGGTGGCAACCTGGGTAGCAGTGACCATGAGAGGCTGAGTTCAGGATCTTGACAAAAGGAAGAAAGGAGAGCAGCAGAATACGGTCCCTGGACTTCAGAAAAGCAGACTTTGATTTCCTCAGGGAACTGATGGGCAGGATCCCCTGGGAGGTTAATACGATGGGGAAAGGAGTCTAGGAGAGCTGGCTGTATTTTAAAGAAGCTTTATTGAGAGCACAGGAACAAACCACCTCGATGTACAGAAAGAATAACAAATATGGCAGGTGACCAGCTTGGCTTTGCAGAGAAATCTTCGATGAGCTTAAACACAAAAAAGAAGTGGAAACTTGGACACATGACTAGGGAGGAGTATAAAAATATTGCTCGAGCATGTAGGGGTATAATCAGGAAGGCCAAAGAACAATTGGAGTTGCAACTAGCAAGGGATGTGAAGGGTAACTAGAAGGGTTTCTACAGGTATGTTAACAACAGGAAGAAGGTCAGGGAAAGTGTGGGACCCTAACTGAATGAGGGAGGCAACCTAGTGACAGATGATATGGAAAAAGCTGACGTACTCAATGCTTTTTTTGCCTCTTTCTTCAGACAAGGTCAGCTCCCAGACTGCTGCATTGGGCAGCACAGTATGGAGATGAGTTGAGTAGCCCTCAGTGGTGAAAGAGCAAGTTAAGCACTATTTAGAAAAGCTAGACATGCACACATCCAATGCAGCTGAGTGTGCTGAGGAAGTTGGCTGATGTGATTGCAGAGCCATTGGCGATTATCTTTGAAAACTCGTGGTGATCAGGGGAGGTCCGAGACAATTGGAATAAGGCAAATATAGTGCCCACCTTTAAAAAAGGGAAGAAGGAGAATCTGGGGAACAACAGATTGGTCAGCCTCACCTCAGTCTCCAGAAAAATCATGGAGCAGGTCCTCAAGGAATCAATTCTGAAGCACTTAGAGGAGAGGAAAGTGATCAGGAACAGTCAACAGGGAAGTCACGCCTGATCAACCTGATTGCCTTCTATGATGAGATAACTAGCTCTGTGGATATGGGGAAAGTGGTTTGACTTTAGCAAAGCTTTTGATGTGGTCTCCCACAGTATTCTTGCCAGCAAGTTAAAGAAATATGGATTGGATGAATGGTCTCTAAGGTGGATAGAAAGCTGGCTAGATTGTCAGGTTCAATGGCTCCATGTCTAGTTGGCAGCCAGTATCAAGCGGAGTGCCCCAGGGGTCGGTTTTGTTCAACATCTTCATTAATGATCTGGATGATGGGGTGAATTGCACCCTCAGAAAATTTCACGGAGGACACTAAGCTGCTGGGAGAGGTAGATATGCTGGAAGGTAGGGATAGGGTCCACAGTGACCTAGATAAATTGGAGGATTGGGCCAAAAGAAATCAGAGGAGGACAAGTGCAGAGTCATGCACTTAGGATGGAAGAATCCTATGCACTGCTACAGGCTGGGGACCGACTAGCTAAGCAGCAGTTCTGCAGAAAGGTATCTGGGAATTACTGTGGACGAGAAGCTGGATATGAGTCAGCAGTGTGCCCTTGTTGCCAAGAAGGCCAACGGCATATTGGGCTGTATTAGGACCATTGCCAGCAGATCGAGGGAAGTGATTATTCCCCTCTATTCAGGTTTCAGAGTAGCAGCCGTGTTAGTCTGTATTGGCAAAAAGAAAAGGAGTACTTGTGGCACCTTAGAGACTAACAAATTTATTTGAGCATAAGTTTTCGTGAGCTACAGCTCACTTCATCAGTGAAAAACCCTCTATTCGGCACTGGTGAGGCCACATAGAATCATAGAATTATAGAATATCAGGGTTGGAAGGAACTAAGGAGGTCATCTAGTCCAACCCCCTGCTCAAAGCAGGACCATCTAGAGTGCTGCATCCAGTTTTGGGCCCTACACTACAGAAAGGATGTGGACAAATTGGAGGGAGTCCAGCAGAGGGCAACGTAAACAATTAGAGGGCTGGGGCACAGGACTTATGAGGGGACGCTGAAGGAACTGGACTTATTTAGTCTGCAGAAGAGAAGAGTGCGGGGGGGATTTGATATCAGCCTTCCACTACATGAAGGGGGATTCCAAAGAGGATGGAGCTAGGCCGGGGGTGGGAAATAATTTTTGCAGGGGGGCCACTCCACGAATTTTGGTAAGTCGTCACGGGCCGCACATTTCTACTATATTAATGGAGGTGGTGTGGAGTTTGTGAGAGAGTTTGAGTGCAGGAGGGGGTTCTGACCTGGGGCAGGAGGTTGGGGTGTGGGAGGGGGTGCGAGGTGCAGGATCTAGCCGGGAGGAGCTTATCACAGGTGGCTCTCAGCTGGTGGTGCAGTAGGGCTCAGGCAGGCTGCCTGCGTGCCACAGCCCCATGCCACTCCCGGAAGTGGCTGCGGCTGCCTGCTGTTGGCACATTTCTGCATGCCCCTTGGGGGAGGGGGACAGTGGGTCTCAGTGCGCTGCCCGTGCCTACAAGCACTGCCTCCACAGCTCTCATTGGCCAGTTTCTGGCCAATGGGAGCTGTGAGGATGGTGCTGGGGGTGGGGGCAGCGCACGTAGCTGCCTCCCCCCGCCAGGGGCCGCAGAGACGTGCCAGCAGCCGGCCACTTCTGGGAGCAGCGTGGGGCCATGGCAGGCAGGCAGGCAGCTTGCCTGAGCGCCCCGCTGTACCACAGGACTGTTAGCGGCCCGGAGTTCGCAAGGGGGCAGCCAAAGAGCCTGGTGGGCCAGACAGAAATGTTAGATGGGCCGTATTTTGCCCACCCTGAGCTATGTTCTTCTCAGGGGTGGCAGATGGCAGAACAAGGAGCAATGGTCTCAAGTTGCAGTGGGGAGATCTAGGTTGGATATTAGGAAAACATATTTCACTAGGAGAGTGGTAAAGCACTGGAACGGAATGGAAGCACTAGGGAGGTGGTGGAATCTCCATCCTTAGAGGTTTTGAAGGTCCGGCTTGACAAAGCCCTGGCTGGGATGATTTAGTTGGGGTTGGTCCTGCTTTGAGCAGAGGGTTGGACTAGATGGCCTCCTGAGGTCTCTTCCAACTCTAATCTTCTGTGATTCTATGAAATGGGCCCAGTAGTGAGAAGGGGTCTTACTTGATCCTGAGTGGAGCTTGGGAAGAGAAGGCATCTAACTTTTTTCCAAACTGGTTCAACTCATCCCTAATTAAAAGTTTTCAAAGACTAATTTGCTTCCATTTCACAACAGTTAGGGGGTCTGTTCTCCTCTCCAAACTCATGTAATTGTCATTAGTGTCAGAGAGAGTTATGCACAATGTGGCGCGAGAAGAATAGATCCCTAAATAGATTGTTTAACAAATATCCACCATCTGTGACCACAACTGTTGAGTCCACTGGTGCATCACGATTATGATTAAAAACTATGTTCTCAATAACAATGGAGCATCACTCTACTGCAATTAGCTTTCTATATATTCATCATAGAATATCAGGGTTGGAAGGGACCTCAGGAGGTCATCTAGTCCAACCCCTTGCTCAAAGCAGGACCAATCCCCAACTAAATCATCCCAGTCAGGGCTTTGTCAAGCCTGACCTTAAAAACCTCTAAGGAGGTGGGCGGCCAAATGCTAAGCATTTTCTGCACCAGAGTAGCATGACTATAACTCCATATGATGTCCTGGAGTGTGTTAAATATACCAATTGTCCCATCAGGTTTTGCTTGTTTTTATTTTTAATAAATGTGCTTCCTCATTTGCCAAATGGAGGATACCTCTCTCCTTTGAAGAGGAAATGCCCACAACCCCTTTGGATGTAAACATGTTTTGGATTTTAAATGCCTCTGCTCATGGAGAATGCTCTTCCTCAGTTAAAATGAAACGTTTAAAGCTTCAAACATAAGCTGCTGGAATACTCTCCTCAGCTACAGGAAATTCAAGATGGCACCTGGAAGAGAGGGAGAAATTTCCCACAGAGCCATATGTGATACTTTAAGAGCTTTCTCCGCCCCCAAGATCCCTTAGAAATATTTTAAAGTCAAAAGGGAAAAATCTAAAGTTTCAGAAGAGCCTGAAAACTTATTACTATCTACTATTGTGGATGTCTGCTCCCTACAGTAGCAAACGGTAACAAACAAAACCTAGACAGCATTTCCTCCAAAGTGATACAGCTGATATTTATGATGTCCCCATAAACACTGTAGTGGGGTGGTCACCCCGCTCTGGTTTGAAAGGGGTTAAAACCAGTGCTGGGAAAGGGCTGCCCCAAGGAGCCCATCAGGTGAAGGCAGGTAGCTACCAATCCAGGCCCAGTAGGGCTGGTATAAAAAGGGCTGTGAGCTAGGAGGCAGGCAGTCTCACTCCAGCCTGGGGGTGGGAAGGACCGGGCTGTCCGGGAGCACAGGGTACCTTCAATAGAGCACTGCTGGAGAAGGGGCAGGCTGAGCTGGGGAGCTCAGACTGGCGACCTCCCAGGCTGAGGTCTGACAGGAAGGCCTAAGGAGGTACTGGGGCTGCAGGGAAAGGCAGCAGGTCTAACCCCCTAGCCAATGATGAGTGGTCATTGCAGACTGAAGTTTGCCCCTGAGGGATGGGGCTAGATGAAGACTGGCAGTGGGTCACTGAGGCGAGGTGGGCTCAAGGGAGTGGGGTTCCCTGGCTGAGGGGCAACACCCCAAGGTAAGGGGACATGGGGCCTATACGTGGTGGAGATAAAGGGACTGCAGAGGGGTAGGTAACAGAGGGCAAGACACCGGCCCATAGAGGACGCTCTAGGGCTGAGAGACCTAATTCCCGGACAACCAGCAGGAGGTGCCGTGCCAGTGAGTCAGCAATCTGTTACAAATACAAGGATGTGAACTAAAGCCTTCTTTGGTTTCTGCTCCACAGGAAACAGGAAAAACTCCCACAAAACCTCCCCATGTTTGCCAGGCAAGAAAGGGGAAAAAATCACTTAAAGAAATGTTATTTTCAAGGATCAAAATATATCTTGCAAAATGAGCTAAAAACAAACTGCAGTTGAACACCAGAGTTAAATGTTCTAGGTCCATCTGTTGTTGAAAATATCATGTGAATATCATGAAAACATGTTGGTTTCAAAATATTTCCAGCATGGACCACTAGCAGGAAACAGCATTAAGGAAAATGCAAGAGAAATGAAAAACAGGCAGAAGAAAGTAATAAGTGTGATAGCTGAGTGGAAGTAAAAAGGGACAGATAAGTGTGTGAGATGAGAGAAAGAATGTGAAAATCAGAGAAAGAGGAAGGAAACAGAAAAAGGTTATAAAGAAAGAGGAAAGAGACAGATTGTAGTACAAGGACTGACATGTAGCGGAAAAGGAAAATCTATACATTCTGCAGACTATGAGAATAAAAAGCAAATATAAAAAAATGGACCAAATGTAAGAATGTACTCTAAAGAGACAAGAAACACCAAGAGAAAACAAACATTGGGAAAGAGCAAGAACACAGTAAAAAAGTGAGGACAAGAAATTCCAACATTAGAAAATTCATTTTTCAATGGAGCATTAACAGGACAGATATGATTCCCCACCCCACACATGCTGTATTGGCAATGGTTAAACCTGGATAAAGTCCACAATACCTCTGAGTCATAGAATATCAGGGTTGGAAGGGACCTCAGGAGGTCATCTAGTCCAACCCCCTGCTCAAAGCAGGACCAATCCCCAATTTTTGCCCCAGATCCCTAAATGGCCCCCTCAAGGATTGAACTCATAACCCTGGGTCCTTGCCAGACAGGTCCAAACCTCTTCACGTTTCCCACCTTTGTCTAAGAAGTTGTTCTAAAAACTGGAGAAAAATCCCATCCATCAAATGCCCTTGCCCCAGATTGTTAAAATACTCCACAACTTTGGGGTCCTCTAGTGCTCCATACTGCACTTGTATACCCTAATAAGCACAGAGATTGCACTTGAGCCTACCATAATCAAATTTGGCCACGATGATGCACACTTTGTAACATTTCAACTCAACTGTCCCAACATTATATATCTATAAAAAGGAAGCCCAATTCCCTAAGGTCAGGTCTACCATACGGGGGAAAGTCGATATAAGCTACGCAATTTGAGTTACGTTAGTAGCGTAACTCAAGTCGACGTAGTTTAGATCTACTTACCGCAGGGTCCACACTGTGCTATGTCAATGGGAGACACTCTCCCGTCAACTCCCCTTACTCTTCTAGTTCCGTTGGAGTATCAGAGTCGATGGGAGAGCGATCTGCGGTCGATTTAGCAGGTCTTCACTAGACCCGCTAAATCAACCCCTGGTGGATCGATCGCTGTCCACCAGTAAGTGGAAACAAGCCCTAAGAAAGACTTCCTGTTCAGCAATAGGGTCATTGGGATCGTAATATGCTGTTCCTGCATTGGCTCTTCATTGAGCAGAGTCCACTTCAAGATCACTATCTGGATTTTCAAATCCCTGTGTGTTTATTAGCCCTGGCTATCTGGGAAACTCACTCTCTCTCCAACCACAACCTCACACAGTGGCTACATTCCATTAGAACAATGAAACCAGGGATTTCCCCACACCCCCTCTAAGGGGGGGTCTACACACCCCCTGAATTTCCCCAACACCCCCGCCCAGTTTTGTGAACTAGTTACATGCAGTGTTGCCTGGTCAGTGATTGTTTGGAAATTTGAATTGAAGTTGAAACAGTAATACACACTTTAAAAGCATATACAGTGTATGATAAAATACGTGAATCTGAAAAACGATAATAGATTTGAAAAGTATAAACATAGACTAGCTTTCTTAAAGAGCTGTTGTTTTTTATATCAATGTCAGTGCATTCATTTCAGTGATGTTGGCCAACCTAATAATTTCAAATTATGATTTGTAAGCAAAGTCTAAATCAGCTCTCCCTTACAGCGAGTGATGAGCTAGGGGCTGGGGGGAAAGGCTTCAGGACCAAATTGTATTTACATTCACACCTAATCTACTAGGTTTCCAGCAAACTGAGCTGTGTTGCCCAAGTGATAGATTTTGGCTGGGGCTGGGTTACAAATCACTTGAATGTGTGTGGTGGGGAGGATAATGAAATGTTATTCTTACTGTATGAGTAAAGGGCAGTAGAACTGTACTTACCTGTGCTGATTGAGGGCATCAAGAGAGAGGGTGTGGACAGGTGTTTTGCTTGATGGGCTGCCTGAGTCACAAGAACTATTTGACCTGCCCCTCTCCACTGTTTCAAGACAGAGCTGATTAGGCTCCATAGAGAGTCTTTTGTTTTGTTAAGTGACCACTACAGCTGAAATCACTGATAATCAGGTCTAAGTGCCTAGACCTACTGTGGGACAGTGTTTCTGTGGAAGAGATGGCCCAGTCTGTACGAGCAGCACGGTTCCCCCACTGAGAGCTCAGCTGAAATCACTGAGAGCTGGGTGGAACCTCAAGAGACCAACTCGCAGAGGTCACAGTGGCAGGTGGCAGCAGAAGGTGACAGCGCAGGGCCATTGGCAACAGAGCGATGGAGTGAACAGTGGCACAACGAAAAACAGTGGCCAGAGCGAACAGTGAGCAGCTGGAGGAACGAGCACGGTGCCTTCTTGCCCACCACCTGGGACATGAACTCATGTGAAAGCACCTCTGAACTCTGACTCTCCACTGACCAAGGACAACATCGGTGAGTGTTAATGAGGCTGTTAAGAATGCTGGAGACACAACACTGTTCATGTGAACAAACATGGCTGTGGCATCATACTTTCAATTTAAGCAAGAGATACCACACACTACAAACTGGAGGCCAATGTTAAGTGCATTGTCACTTGTTCACCCTGAAGTTGAACACTGGTTCTGAACAAGGCCAGCAAATGCTCACTATCTTGGCACCTCCTACTGAGGTTCTGGCTGCACTTCTCCCCACACTTATTCATATTTGCACACCCTATCTATGGCCCCACTGAGTCACGAGACCTCCTCATCAACCTGCTCCTGGCACTAGCCAAAGTAGCCATTTAAACCACCAGGAAGAGGATGGTAGACAAGGGGGTGCTCTGTGACTGTGGGGCCTACTTCTGTTCCTCCCTGGTCTCACACATCCTGGCAGAGTTCCTCTGGGCGGCATCCACTGGCTCCTTTGATGCCTTCGAGGAGCAGTGGGCGCTGTCCAGGGTTCTCTGTGTGGTGTCCCTGTCCGGTTCCCTTCGTTTAGCCCTGTGACCTCGCTCCCGTCCCTGTTATATCTTTAGTTGTTCCCCATACTTAATTGAGATCCTGGACCTTGTGGATCCACCCCATAGGCTGGGGGAGGTCCTTTAGTAGTGGGCGGGCTCTGCCTGCCCATCTCCAGGATCCCAACAGACTCAGGGTCAGAGCCTGCTTCACACAGCCCTATGTCTCCAAGCCCGGGATGCAGCAACAGCGAGCGAGAGGGACAGAGTGAGTCTCTCTCACCTGTTCGCATGCAGGCAGGCAGGCGCCCAGCCCGACCACCTTAACGTCTCTCCACGGACACACGCAAGCACCCCTGGCCTCTCTCCCCCCTGCAGTGATCTGCTCCCAGCAGACATGCCCGGGCTGCCAGGAAGGGGCAGATGTTCCCCCACAGATTTCTTTGCTCCCCCATTTTCCTGTGGGGGAGCCAAGAAATCTGTGGAAGGTATAAATTATGCAGGAGCACAGAATTCACCCAGGAGTAATTTATCCTCCCTGCATCGCTGAGATAGGACTACTGGCTCCATTTTACAGCTGGGGACTTGAGCAAAGAGTTGCTGAGTTGTTCACACTGGAAGTCTATGGCAAAGCAGGGACTTGAACCCAGGTCTCGCAAGAGCAACATTAGTGCCCCAGCCACAGGATCTGCCTTCCTCTTTGTGTGAGAGCTGCGTAAGCGCTCTGGTGATGCTTGAAAGTACCACCAAAGATAAAGGTAATTCTTTATTTAATGTTGGGTGAAAAAGTAAAAACTGAAAGAGGTGCTGGATAATTAAAAATAATAAAATGAAATTGTGCAAAGGAAGAGGTTGAGAGGGATGATGGATACTAAAAAAGCAAGAAGAGGCTCTTAAAGTCAGTAAATAATTAATATTTTATTTCAATTATTCATGCTCCTCTATGTTAATGCATGTTTCTGAGAAAAAGGAACTTTACGTAGGACAGAATATAGTCCTGAAGAGAACGGGTGGAAGGAGAGAGATTAATAAGCCATTCTCAGCACTGGTGAGTAGGAATAGGATCATATTATTGCTTTCTCCACCCATCCCCACTCCAAACACTGCAAGAGAGATATAACTTCAATGGAAGGTTTTCACATTATTGTGCCTCGATCCTCATTTATAACAAAAATGGAATCTCTGGGGTTGATTCTATGCCTGGTGTAAGTGCACTGCCTTTAATGGAGTTATTTGTGGTGTAAGAGGACAATCAGGCACTCCTCACAGCTTTTCAAGCATGAACAGCACACACTCTGATTCTCCCTGCCCCAGACTATTAGATATGTATGAGCAAGTGGGGAAGATGAGTTATGAAGGACAATGATCCTCTTTATACTCATTCGTCTCCAATAATTAGCCATTTAGTAATGTTACATTTGCTTGATTTTGAGCCAAATGTTTCTAAAGTTTGACTGAGTACAAAGGTTCATCATTAAAATCATTACCTGCATAAATCTATGGCAAGAATAAAATAATAACTTTACATGGAAAATGATTCTGCACAGAAAATGTACTCTAATGCAAGAGAGAATCCAGACAATTAACTAGTCATGGGCCATAGATGCAGATAGTCTTGTAATTAAGGCAGTGCATGGACTGTGACTCGGAAGATCTGGGTTAAGTTTCTAGCTCCACCACAGACTTCTTGTGTGACTTCAGGCAAATCACTTAACCTCTCTCTGTTTCAGCTCCCAGCTGAGAAATAGGGATAATATATACTTCCCTTCCCTACTCATTTATGGGAAGCTCAAGAACTATGGGGATATGGCTATTTAAGTACCTAGAAACATACTCATCAGTGTCATGAGCTTCACAACTACAGAGACTATTTTATAGTCTTAGGGGGAAATTTCCATTCTCAAGCAATTTAAAGGGCCTATTGAAGCATTCTGAACTGCCCCTCCTCAGGGCCTGACTCCATCCAGACTGATTGCCACTGGAAACCTATGGCTATCTGCCATTTAAAAATGATATTGGGCAGAACATTAACAGCTGAGGAAGAAATATAAATGGGACATAGCCTTAAGGAACTGTGCTTTTGCTTAGCTTGAATAAGCCAGAGGCAGCACACAAGGAGCTACCTGATGCGATAAGTCACCTTACTAGTGCCTTTGCTATACTGCTGATTGAATTTTGCTTGTCATGTGGCTACAAGTGAAAGAAGGTTTCCAGAAACAGAAGCTTGTTGCATGATATGCCAGGAATCTGCTTCCACAAGTCCCCTGCCTGCAGCTCTCTGCAGGAACAAGTTTAGGTTTCGTCAGAGGCAGTGGTATGCATATTGTTGGTGCCCCCACACTGCTCAGACCACGGATATCGTCTGAGTTTCCTCCTCCCCCACTTCCTGTCATTTGTCTTTATTCTGAATTTGAGCTTTATTCTGAATTGACAAAAATGAATTTTCATTGTGGTCAGAAATTTTCTACAAAGTAGAAAAAAGGAAAATTCCAAACCTGAAAATGTTTGGCAATCAAACCCTCAAAAATTGACTTAAAATTTTCAGTTTCAGTTTTCGGCTGCCAAAACAAAAAGAACTGAAAAACATGAAACAGCAATTTCCCTGAGACATCTCAGTTTTGACAAAAAAAGCCAAACATTTTGAATTAAGATTTCAAGACTTAAGATTACTTAGAAACATAAGCTTTAGCTCCAATCTTCTTCCTGAGCAGGCTCATTAGGATTTCTTTTTGTAGGATTTACTGTCCTTTTGCTCTAGCTCTTTCTTACCTGAGAGAGGCTCTCAGAATAAAATCCTGGCCCCACTGAAGTCAGTGGAAGCTTTGCCATTGACTTCAGTGGGGCCAGGATTTCACCTTCAGCCTTTTATGTTCTTGAGTGGCACTAATGAGACATCCCCCGCCCCATCCAGCTACCAGACTGAGTTGTCTGAATAGCTCTGCATGAACATACAGGGTCTGACAGCTCAACAACCAGCTACAAGGCATTTCTCAGAGTAAGTTAAGTCTTCCGTAGAGCCAGTGCTTGCAGCCTTCAGAATTTGTATGGTTCAGATAAGGAAATGTTTCCTGTTGGAGCGGCATCCTGGGTTTGTGGTTTTATTTCTAGAATGATCTGGCATATTGTAATGAATCAAATGGTTCAGTGAATGATTGCTATGTTCCAAGTTGCAACTAGGTAAACAATGCCACCTCCACATGGACTCATTTTCTGTTCTAAAAACTAAAAGAAAAAGTAAGGTAAAAACCTACAATAAAGCTAATGACAGTACAAAAACATAAAACACAAAGGACAATCACAATTCAATCATAGTGTGTAATTCAGGCTTTGAATACACCTCATTTTATTTTCATTAACTCTCTTCAGCAGTCAGGCCCTTAAGTGACATCAATGCCTAAGCCACATTCTGTACAACAGCAGTTTTCGTAGACCGTAAGATTTGATTTAATGGATTAAGGGGAAGGTTATTAACATGGCTCCCATTCCCTCTATTGTCCCTTTTGCTCCCCCAAAGCTGTCTAGCAGTTTTTAATTACCAAAAGCAGAGTAAGCCATGGCTTGCTGTGTGGACATATGTCCATAAAAATGTGATGGGCGGGGAAGGGGCAAGAGGGTCTGATAACAGTCCACACTCATATCTTTTTTTTTAATTGGTTCCAGTTCAGCTGCTTTGCTGGAAGACGTCTGAGAAACATTCATGTCTTTATGGATAGTCTACATACATATATATATATGTAGACTATGTATAAGAGCTTGCACCAATTTACAAAGAACAAATTTGGGATGGCGTGTCACTCCAAACTCCTTTGTCTTTCTCAGTTGAGTGCTACCCTGACTATCACTCTAGCACACACTACACTATGCTGCTTTCATTTTTTTTTCAGAATTTGAAAAATGCCACATAAGCAGTATATATGAACCTCACCATAACAGACCAGAGTGACGCCCATTGTGCCAATTCACATTAGGACCTTTCAAGATGCAGATTATGTTAAATATGTTTTTAGGAACTTTTAACGTGGTTCTCCCCAAACTTCAGAGAGCCAGATTCAGACCTGGTATGAGAGGTCTTACTCTCAATTAAAGTCAGCTATCAGTACAGTGATGTCGCACCTGCTTACACTAAGTCTGTCTGAGCTACAGATCTATGATTTAAATATAATAGCAAATGGATACTTGCACCTTGATTTAGCACTTAAAAAATCCCAGACCCAAAACATGTGTATACACTAGGAATTACTCGAATATCATAGTAAAGAACTTTCATGCACTCAATCAAAACTCAAGGAGAACACAGAAAATTTTCCTTCCACACACAAGATCCACAAACTCTCTTTTCTGCAATAGATCCATTGGGCTGCTGGTACCAAGGCATGGGACCTTTGGGGCAAAAAGTCCACCAAGTCAAGCCACCTTCAACTTCCAGTCCACTGGGATTCCTATAACAGACTATAGCAGACCTCAAAGGGCATGCAGCCAGCTGGGATAGGTGGGGCCAGGACAGCCAGGAGCTGCACTGGTTCAGTACCTCCTCCAACCAGTGTTTGTCAGTGAAGCTCCAGCCGAGCACCAGCCAAAATTTAAAGATACTCTTCCTCAGCAGAACCCCTACAAGGCTGTAGCAGTGCTACCATCACCTGCTATTACTCAAGGTGATTCCCCCCTCTGGCGTTGCTACGTGTCTGAACATAAACTGCAAACCCTGCACCTCTTTACAAGTAGCTGCTTTGCTGCTCAGAATGCACCGAAAAGTGGGAGAGCGTCACATTTATAAAAGCTCAAGAAGGAAGAAATCTTACCCAGTGAAGTGGGCAGACAGATGAGAGCAAGGTGCTTGCTAGTCTGTTGTAGCTTTTGGGTGGTTTGTGATTGGAGCTGGGTCAGAAATTTTCCAGTGGAATGTCTTCAGTCTATAATGCTGATTCATCAAAGTCAAAACATTCTGCAGAAATGTGTTGACTTTGCCATAACTTTCAATGGAAACTGCAGGTTTCCCATGGAAATCTGTTTGATTTCCTGCACACGCGCTTCCCTGGGCTCCCCTACAGACTGCCTGCTTGGCAGCCCATTGGAGGGGAGCTTGGGAGCCAGGGCTTCCCAGGGTTCCAGCTTCCTTGGTAGCTTGGCTGGTGGGCTACTGAGGCTCCCATGGCTTCTAGGTTCCTTGCCACCAGTGCAAACCCACCTGGCAGGCTGCCCTGCTCCCCAGGCAGGTGGTGCCCTAATTCTGATTAGAGGTTTTTCTCCAAACACTCTAGCATTTTTTGGTGGGCGAAATACTGGTTTCCAGCCAGCTATATTTATGGTGCTTGTCTACATGATGAGTATTTCATCCCATAATTAAGTTGAACTTTTGGAACCAGAGAGTTCTTGACAATCAAAAGGCAGAACAAACTGAGCTGCAAGAGATAAGAATCAGCAGAACTACAGCATTTTACACTTCATTCTACAGCATTTAAGTCAATGGGAGTGTTTTCACTGGAAGGAAGATCTAGCTCTTATAGCACCATGATTCTGTCATTATATTGAAAGGAACATTTTACAAAAAAGTTTTTAAAGCTCTAAAGTGCCTTAGATCTTTATTGTACAGACTTACTGTCCTTTTTTGTTCTCTTTCTTCTGACTAAACTAAAGAAAGAGAGGTTTCAGAGGAACAGCCGTGTTAGTCTGTATTCGCAAAAAGAAAAGGAGTACTTGTGGCACCTTAGAGACTAACCAATTTATTTGAGCATGAGCTTTCGTGAGCTACAGCTCACTTCATCAGATGTGAGCTGTAGCTCACGAAAGCTCATGCTCAAATAAATTGGTTAGTCTCTAAGGTGCCACAAGTACTCCTTTTCTTTTTAAAGAAAGAGAAACTACTTTGTGGAACCTACTGACCATAATTTTCTGGCTTTATCTCAAAGCTTTTAATAATTCTCTAAATTTTGTTTTAGGAATAATGTATTTTTCTCGCACACATTTAACAGGCATAATCAGCAAAGCAGAGTCTTTTGGTCTCCTAATTTGCAATGTGATATGATGGCACTATTTGACAATAACTGAAGTGATCTACAGCCATAAGGAGATAGTCCTACAGTGAGAGAAGAGATTTATGATCCTGGTTATAACAGATATTTTATTCTTCAGCAGCAATAAAGGCATGGCTGAGAGCCCCACAAAATCAAAATAAATGCAGAGAATGAGGTGGCTTGTCAGGTAATAAAGGAAGTTCTTCAAATCAATGGTAAGGTTAACAGTAAGGTGACTGAAGTTTTAGAACAAGAATTACATAAGCCTAATAGTATCGTACAATTTGCTTCCAGTGCTATATACTTAAACCTTCCTGAGTGTGTGTTTGGGGCAGGCCTGTACCTGTTTTGTAAGAACATTTACAGATTTTAGCTTCTGTAGGATAATTTTACAGGCTACATATATATAATTCCATAGATCTTTATTTATGTTTATGCTAGTGGAGATATCTGGGCAAGATCCTCAGCTGGTGTAAATTGACATTGCTCCACTGACATCAAATGACTCAAAAATCATGACAGCAGTCTTGTAATCTCTGTACACTGAATACGCTTGTTAACATGGAATTAGGTGTACATTTAATAAGTAATAGAGCTCAAAGCACTGTACAAACATTAATTAATCCTTCTCACCTACAACAGGCTGGTAGTTAACTTGCCACCTCAACTCAACCACACCACTTTCTCCCACATTTTTCAATTGCTCCCAGTTTCTGTTAATAACCCTCATTGTCCTCTGAAGCCCTCACACCTTGTAATCCCCTCTACACCTTTTTCTAAATATCTCATCCTCTTAACCTCTTCACTTTTACCATCTAAATTCCATTTCCTGCTAACCACCATCCACTTGCTCCTAAACCTTCCCCACTCCTTCTTTGTAGACTTTTCCTGTTCCCCACCCCCTTCTCCTTAAATTCCCATACCAAGGAATTGATGGGGTTTGGAGGGGAAGGAGCTATTTTCCTCTGTTCTAGAATTCACAATAGATGCTGATTAGAAAACTCAAGGACACTTTAACTGATCTCGAAGCCACTGTCCAGGAAAGTTTCTCATTAAAATGCACTGGCTGCCTGAGGGAATATTTGTTCTAATGACATTACTCTATAATGAGCAAATGCAAACTAGCTAATTCCATATTTCCTCTTCTGTGTATCAGAAAATGTCTGGCCCAAAGACTAATTTTGTAACTAAATCCCTACCATCAGATTACAATAAAACCACAACAGAAATTCTCTATTGTAACATCCTCAATTCACTTCTTTGGAATGCTGCTTTCTAAACCAAGAATAATGGAAGCCTATCAGCTCAGGAGTAGCTCCCAACAAATTTTTAATGTGAGCTGGTAAATTCTCTGTGGCCTCATCTACAATAGGGACATTCTGGAAAAAATTCCCATTAGAAAAACTGGCTCATTGGGTCTGGTGTCAATAACATAAAGAGCCCTAATGTAGGTGGGCTGCTTGCTGCTGACATTGCTTTCAGCATTGTGTCATCTAACGTTGCTGAAAACAAGTCTAATTGACATAGTGTTGAATATAGTGTTGACAGCTGCAGGCTGTCTCTCTCTTGGTTTTTATATAAATTTGAAAAACAAAACAAGCCTTTCTATTTTATTCATGTTGTTATAGTGCCCTCATCATCATACCATCTGCATGCCTTACTAGAACCACCAAGATATGTGCACATGCCTTCACTTGAGCAAACGTGATATTTTTGCTATCACCCTAATTTTTCCTCACCACATCCCTTCCTACCCTTTGTAACCCTCACTGGCTCTGTCACATCTACTGGTTAGATTGTTAGCTCTTTAGGCAGGTGAGTAGTCCCACTGACTTCAATGTAAAGTTAAGAACATTTATATTTGAAAGATTGGGGCCCCTGGCAAGAAAAATTATCTACAAGTTCACTAAAGAAAAAAATTAAGCCAAATTAAAAATGGAGGGCAGCATAAACATGAAGCAAAGAATATTTCAGGTGCCATTCAACTTTTAACTTTTTCACCATTTACAGATCTAGTCCATTATAAAGCTTTGATGGCAATACTAACTGTAATGCTGTCTAAAGTGGAAGGTGACTGTCTACACTAATATGCTCACCACTTGTACAAAATTGTGATAAATCTCGTACAAAGTATGCTTTGTGAGGTACCATTGGAAAACTTATAATCTGCTGAGTATTATCATCTTGTTGTAATGTGTGTATTAACATTGTGTGTGGAGTTATGAAATTTTGCTGTATGTTTTGTGGAACGTTGTGAGTCTGAGAAATGCAGACAGGTTAGCTCTTCAGGAATAACAAAAGAACTGTAAACAAGAGCCTCTGCATGTCATTCCTGAAGACATCTCCAATGGCACGTACGCAGAAGGTGCAAGCAAAAAATTGCAATTAATATAAAGGACTGATGGGCAAAGCATGTACACCATGGAACTGCCTGACCCCATGACACAGCAAGGATTATTCCAGCCAAAAGGGTCAAGAAATAAAAAGGGATAACATAGGCCTCTGGCCACCTCTTTCTTACCCCATTTTTGGACTGGTGAATTCTGACAGGAAATTTTGAACAAAAGGATTGAGGTCCCCAAAACCTATTTGGGCAACCCAGAGAGAGTTATAGAAAGTTAGCAGATCTAACATCCCTTCTATAATTTTGGACTTGCAAACTCTAATTCACCTGTAACTTATTTTACCTACTTTAACCTCTAAATAGCTCTCACTTCTTTTCCTTAGCCTAATTATTGTAATATGCACTAACTGTCAAAAGAGCTGTTAGCTATGTATTGCAGGATATATTCTGGGGTAATTTTCTGGGATGTTACATGTTTCATTTCATGACAAAATTTGTATTGTTAAAGCATACATTTTCCTTGAATTGAAATACAATATGTATATATTTTAAATATTACAAAAAGTTTTTGAAAACTAAACTGGACCCACATAACTTTTCTTTTCAAGTGTAAATTGAAACAGTGTTTGAATTTCTTCAGTCTAAGCATAACTAAAAAGTTAGTTTCCTTCAACATCCTCACATGAATTCTGAAAACATCTGACTTATCTCTGTAGATAAGTTGCCCTTCTTTGTTGGGTATCTGCATCATAGTTAAGATTATAAATTGTTATGTATCCCTCTTTTGGAGGTTTGTTCGTTGGTTATGATTCACCTAAATATCAGATCTGACACTGAAATGTTTTTCTTCTTAATATAGCAAAGACAACTGCACTGGCTGTTTATAATAATGCTTTCCACTTCTAGGACTTCAGAGCATTTTACAAACATTAATTCAGCATCACAAAGCCGCTGTAAGAAGCAGTTGATATAATCATTTTAGAGATAGGTAATGTAGGCACAGAAAGATTAAGTGACTTAATGCATAAAGACTCATTGACAAAGTTGAGGGTAGAACTCAGGAGTCATAATTCCCAGTGACCTCCTTCAGACACTAAATCAAACTGCCTATAACATCTTTAAACTGTGCAGAAAAGTAATACAGAAATTAGGGATTATAATACATGGAAGCTCAGGAAGAAGCAGTGATTGTCCATCATGTCCATGATATGCAAGCTAATTAGTCCCTACAGAGACTGTGACCCAAGGGTAATTTTTTTTACCTGTTTAGTTTCTCCATGTTTTCCTATGCCAGCCCTGATAAATCCCTTCCAAAAGTCAAATACAGTTGTGCACTACAGTTTGCACTTCAGAATAATTGAGAGGGATCTAAACAGCAAAACTTAACCAGCCATACAGGAGAAGTCTCTGCACTGCTCCAGGAGACTGAAATAAAACAATAGGTAAGAAACACCACTCTCTTCCAGCATTTGTCTTATGGAAGTGCAGACAAAAATGGGACTTCCTGGCAATGCGTGGAGGAAGGATGGTCTAGAGGCTAGGGCCATTAGTTTCAAATCCATGCTCCACCACAGACTTCTTGTGTAACTTTTGGTAAGTTACTTAGCCTCTCTGTGACTTAGTTTCACATCTGCAAAATGGAGATAATAGCACTTTCCTATCTCAGAGGGATGTTGTGAGGGTAAATACATTAACGAGTGTGAGATGCTCACATACTACAATATTGGGGGCCACCTAAATACATAAAATAGACAAACAGAATATCTGGACAAAAATAAATGACAGGAAGCACCTGAAAAATGGATACCTGTGGCACTCTGTCCCCAAAAGCTGCATCCAAAGATGCCACTACAGCTAATCTGTAGTTACTTGAGAAGTAATCTAGGGGATCAAATGGCCTCTTTGCTTGCTTGGGCCAATAAGCAGCGACTACTGTAATGGAATAAAACTTTAGGCCAGCCAGGGGTTCACTATCAGTGACACAAGTAGATTGTCAGAATACTGTTCTTGATACAGTCCCCCTCAAAAGACTGTAGTCCCTTCTTCTTACTAAAAAAAGAAGAATAAAATTTCCTGAACTCTGTATATGAGGTAAATGGCACAAGGCCCTTTTCTCATTTTAGAAGTAGTAAAGTCTCTTTTTCTTGTTACTAGGAACAGGACATAGAAGGATTAAGGAGGCTTTCTGAATGAAGTGAAAAGAAAACAAATCTTAGCTAAGAAACATTCTGCCTTGACAAAGTTTGATTACCACTTTGTCAAGGCAGAATGACAGGTAGGGCTACACAGTAATACCAGTAACTTCTCCATTCTTCTAGACAAACAAGAGGTCATTAAACAAACCTAGGATCAAGAGATGCAAGTGAACCTTCTCAAGGTGCTCAAAAGGTGGTTCCATTAATGTATTTATTACCAGAATCAGATCAGATAGGACTTGAGGGTATACCATGCTTCTTCACCCTAAGTGGTCTTTATCCAGTGGAAAATATCCCTGGCTTTTCAAGCATTGGAAAGCTATTAATATTGGCTTTTATGAGAGCTGGTCTGTTTTGGAAGCCCTCTATTAAGAAAATTTCTGATACTATCCAAGAGTTACAGTTGTGGCAGGAAGGCAGCAAGCTCAGACAAATGAACTCCTTGCCTTTCACACTGCAACAATCCCAATTCTGAAAATCTCCTCAACATAATGAATCTCTAGGCTAGCTAGGGTAACTCTCGTGTGTTATACTGGAAGGGGGCTTAAGACAAAGGAGACCTTGGGCTTTGATATTAGGCTTTTTTAAAAAAACTAACATATATAAATTCAACTCAAGTCCAGGGATCTTTCTTTCAATTGCCAGCATCTCCCTGGTTTCTGAAGACTGCTAACAGAAGTGGGGAAGAGACACCCGAAATTACATGTGTAGAAATTTGGTTATAGTGTTTAAGAAAACTGGATTTACACCATAAAATATAAATCTGTAGGAATATAAATCATGGGAAAGACATGTATATACCATGAACTATAATGCATCAGTGTAAACAAATACATAATCCATCAAATATTTATACAGTAGAACTCTATACAGGCACAACTACCATTGGCTTTTCAACACCATAGAACAAAACAAACAAAAAGGTGAAAGTCAGTACCAAATTGCGGGGGGAGGGGGGTGTCGCGCAGAAAGGGGGGAATCAAAAGACTGCACAAGTGGGCTACATTTCCCACCTACCTCTCTCTCTGTCTGACCTCCAGAATGGAGCTATGATCCAAGTAGAACCCAGCATATTCTAGATGTGCCTCCTTAAAAAGCTGCTTCCCTGTCTGATAGATACTTATTTACCTAGTGGTAAACCTGCCCCCAGTGAATCATCTGATGTTATTCCCAAGAACCTAATTGCCATATGTGTCTACAAATAGAGGATTAGAATACACCATTCATCATTTGTGCTTTTAAGAAGTACAGTGTGAAAATAGCAGATACTAAATCTTACATCTGCATATTCTTTATGTCATTTATACTGCAAAAATACCAAAATGGGCATATTATATGTATATAAACACATTATCGTGCCATACAATACATGGTGATGGATTTTAATATGATGCAGTTTAAGTTAAAACAAGGTAAAATGCACACCAATAAGATGAGGACACCATAAACTGTTCAGCCTGACAGAAATACAGAGCTTAGAGGAGAAAGGCAGTGCTCCTGAGAAGTAAGATTAAAGTGCTCTCAAACTATAACAAAATCTAGTTTGCCAAGCTGCAATATTGCATATGTATCTGTATAAATTGTGAGCTGATAGATACTTAAGAATTTCAGCTCTGAAATTACAGATAGTTTTTTTTTATTATGCTCATGTTTTCCTCCTCCTCAACATGGACCATATCATAGTCAAGTTTATTAATCCTTACCAATGAGACAATTGGGCATGTTCACTAGCCATACTTTAGACAAGAGAGTTTGTACACATCCTCTTAAATACTCTCCCTTTAATTAAACAAGACACTACAGACATCTTTGGGTTTTCTATAGTGACCATCATCACTCTAAGTGCTTCCCAATTCATGATGCATCTCAATAGATCTGATCACCAACCACTCAATACACACACTTCACATTCACTAACCTATTTTCGCATTCCATTATGCAAAACAAGCGAGACAATTAAAAAAAAATCCTGTTTTTGAAAAGTAGTGTGTATACATTAGATGTTCAAAGAAAAGGATAATGTCCTAGCCAAATGCTTTCACAGCACCTGGATCCTGAAATCCAACTCCCTGCTATTCTCTCTTCTGAGACTGCATATTGGCATAGTGTGTGGTAGTTTTGTGGTATACAAGGCCGAATAAAGGATGGTCTTGTGTTTAAAGAAAAGGAGTGGGAGGACAGGAGCTATTCCCAGCTCCACCACAGATTGTGTATGCAACTTGAGCAAAATTACATTTCACTGTGGTTCAGGTTACACCATTTTTAAGATGGAGAATAAAAATATTTACCTATCTTTCAGGGGAGATGAGATCATTATTGCACTGGTTGTGAAGTACTTTGAGATTCTTGGAGAGCGAGTACTATAGAAATGCAAAATATTATTTCTTATATAGTGAACTGCAAGGATCAGACAACTTTCTGAGAAATGTGCTTTCACTTTTTGGTAGAGTTAAAGTTTGTATCCAATTCAAGTTAAAGTTTGTATCCAATTCCAATCCATACACTCTCTCACACACACACACCTGCCTTGAACGACAGCTGTATGGTTCAGTCTGGATCTGATTTTCCCCAAGGTGTTTTGAATTCAAGATTTTAGTCTCTGCTCACATACCGACTTATTGAAGTGTCAGGATTATTACAACCAGGGACTAGGAGTTAGCAGAGATGGTTTCTGTTCTCACTTGTGCTGTTAGGTTGCTATGTGAACTTTGGCAAGTCACATAACCTCTCTGTGCCTCAGTTTCCACTTCTGGAAACCTCTTGGAGATCCTTAGAGAAGATGCACCATGCAAGTGCAAAGTATTATTATTACCTTAACTAACTAGGACCTGAAGAAGAAATTACAAGCTAGTACTCCATTTTGCTGTTAAGCCCTTAAAAATGCAAGACAAACTGAAGCTGTGGAAGTGTCATTATTAAGGATTTATCCTATATAAATGGATGCACCTCAGTTTGCACATTTTTTCCTTATTGATATTTTTGAAAAGCATTTTATTTTTCTGGCAGAGCCCTAAAGTGCAACTCCTCCAGCTGACCAGCGGGGTTGCTAGAGAGGTGACATGCTCCCTCCTTCCTTACAATAATGCTAACTGCGCCTGTCAACTTTGAGTGTAAAGGATCAAATCCAGATCCTGAACCCCTGTGTGATAATGTGTTAAGATGCTCTTTGGTCACTGGACCATCACCCTGCTTCCTTTATGTTTTTGTTTGGATGCCTGATTTTAAGCAAACACTATTACTTAGCTTAATTTCAAACACGTTAGTTAAATATTTTTGTAGAATGTGTTCATCAAAATTCAGTTTATTTATTTTAGAGTTAGAATTCATGAGGCTTCTATAAAACTGTCATCAGCAATAGTAACAATGCAGTCCTTAGGATTAATCTTCTGTTGATATCTTCATTACGGAGCTCTTCATGTATAAAACTCAGGATTGGATATTCTGCTTCATATACAGCCTGTTACAGTAATGAGTTCAGAGACAATATTTTATGAAAGCAACGTGTCAGGGCCTTTCTGTTATTGCTTCTTGTTTTGAAGTGTTAGTGTTAGTTATTAAAGAAGAGCATGCATTTTTTCCCCTTGATGGGAAATGTTCCTATCAGTAATAGGAACTAGAATATGAACAGCTGGTGTAAATTTAATGATGCATTGTTGCATTGTTAACGTAAAGCTGTTACACGCCTTGATAAACATATAATAGGCCTTGAGAAATTAAGAGAAAATTAAAGTGTAAATGTTTATACAAGACATATTTGCCCCCCTCCCCGCCATTTTTAGATAATAAACAATCTTACACCTGCAATCTACGTGTAAATAAAATGCAAGGTTTGTACAATAAAACACTAGCTTTAGATTATTTGAGTTTCAGTGGCTATACAGTTTTAAGAACTGACTTCTCAACAACCTCTCAGTATTGGTGATGTATATGAGGCAAAATGATACCCATGTGGTCCTGTTAAAGTACATTGTATGCTGTCTTTGAAATTAAATATACAACTTTAATGAGGCATTACCCCTTGCTGTATGTTACACCTTGACACATACAGGGATAAGGATCTGCTCATGAGAATGCAATTATGACAGGCACTCCTGACTGAATTTTTGGATAATTAACAGTGGAGATGGTTGAAATGTGTTGTCCCCAATTAAGGAACAGCACTTTACAGGAAAGGTGCAATATATTACACGCTTTCCTTCAGTTAAAAGCCAATATACTCCAGCCTTGTTCACGTAGATGACTTATTAAATTTGCACTTATTGCATTAATTGGAGCCCGAGTTGCCATGTATGAGAAGGAAATAGAATGCCAAAAGGACCAGTCTCTGGTTTATTATGTATTTAAATGTTTATAGTGAAAAAGAAAGGCCAATGTTTTTTTTCCCTGTTGTGTTGACTTTTGCTCCCCCCACCTCTTTATTAAGAGGAGTCATAAATTATTGTTGCTCCGGGGCTGACAGACTGACAATCTACACAGGTTTTCTTAATGCGATTACACAATTCACACGCACAAAAACAAGCATAGTTGCCTTAGCAACCTCTACAACACATGAGATTTTGCCAGTCTGAGTTGCACAGCAATTTCCGAATGAAATACAAATCAAAATGTAGGTTGGGGAACAGGGTAAATTAATGTAGGTACACAGAGTGATGTACTAATCATATATATTTCCTCCTATATTCAAAAAAGTTTTGCATAACTTTTTAAAAAATACAACGTATTTTGGCTAATTTGTTTCTTTTTTGAAATATTATATTATGGTTATAAATCTGTGGCCATCAAGCACTTCCTGGTTACCAATATGCTGCATACCACAATCACTAAGAATGTCTGATCTTCCTGCTCCAAAAGTACAGGCCTCTACCACTCTAGCTACCTATAGACAGTACACCGTCTATAACACACACTGAAGCAGTTCTAATTTTATCCAGTAGAAAGCAATTCTAATTCTCTCTGGGTAATGACTTGGCAGGTAGCCAGTTAGTGATACATTAATACCTCTTTTTCATTTACCTTATTTTAAAATCATCAACTATGAAGGCTTGAAATTGTGCACTTAGTAATAGAAACACAAGATATAATATTTTAGCTATCGCCCCACCCCCATCTCCTCCTCTCTTGTATTCTACATGAAAATATCATGTCTTATTCCTGTTTCATTCCCATCCATTGGAGCTACATGGACAGACACTTCTACCTGTACAGAGCCCCACTGACTTCAGTCAGATTCTGTGCAGGCGTAAGTGTCTGGCGACAAGGATCTGTTTGCAGGATCAGATATAGATATAGATATAGATAGACATAGATATCAAACTTCTTGGCACAGCATGTCCAGCACACTGAGGTCTAATCCTGACTGGGGTCCTTGGAAATACTGTATGTCAAGCTGCCCTGCAGTGATTCAAAGGCACGAGTACCCCATCTCAGGGCAGACTTAAGAACCAGGGCACAAACCCCCAAATTGGTTGCGAGTTTAATAGTTAGATTTCAACAACCAATTATCAAGTGTCAACAGGCATTAGAACAGCCTTACCACGGAGTCACAGATAGTCCCCTTGCTACTCCAAATCTGTCTTGCCACCTAGATAAGCCTGCCTTTGTGATAAATGGCCCCTTAGACCAAGGTTCACAGCAATATTCAGGTTACTCCCAGTCCCAAAATACCAGCCACTTATTCCAGGTGAATTGAACCTTAGATCGCACACCAAAGACAATACTTGTAGCCAGTCCTAGAATAAACTACCGAAAGATTCGTTAAATAGGTAAAGGAAACAAGAGTTATTGACAAGGTTAAAGTAGGTAAATATATATACACAAATGAATTACAATCTTAAATTTCAAAAGGTAATAGAAGCTTTTATTCTAAGCAAGCTCTATATGTCCTTTAGGGCTAACCCAGGCTAAGCAGCTAGGGATCCCTTCCTTATGCCTAGAAAGCTTGCTCCCCCCTCCAAGTGCAAGCAGAACAGAGATATATTTCCTTCTTGTTAGGGGTTTGTATTCCCTTTCCCCCATGTGCTCTGAGCTGCAAACTCATCTTCATGGGTGGGGTCAGGGGTGGGAAAGAACAGAGCAGCAAAGTTTTTTGTCCTGTTTAATGTTCCACAATAGTCCATATGGTATTGATAGGCCTTCCTTGTTGGCCAGGACATAACACCTTCTGTTGGAAACCAGCACTTTACACTAGTTAATGTCCCTCTCTTGTCAGGTGATTTACAATATCACAGAGGCTTACAATACAAATGCTTAAGTATTACCTTACAAGATGGGATACAGATACTGTAAGTGTGATTAATGCAGGCAGCAACTCACAAGCATTCAATAAAGTCTAAATTCTAAACACATTTTTATAGTTCTAATACCTATTTTAATTATACTAACCCACAGGTGAGTCAGACTGATTCTAGTGTTCAGTTGAAACATGGGGACTGTGGCATGAGCTGGAACCTGGTCTGCCAGCATCACACTGTACAAAAACTATAATATGGTAACGAAATATAAATGCACTAGTCAGCTCATTGCTATATTTTCTTACAAGGAGGATGGCATTAAAACAAGTAGAAGGTTTTCACCAGAAGGGTCCAGTGTGAGATTATCTGTTGATTTGGGTTGAATACTGATGATATCCGCCTCTATCACTCTCTTTATATTGGTTAAAGACTCAAGCTGCAAGTTCAGATGGCTTATGTGAGATGCAACATTGCTACCCACGACCAGCTTTATGCCAGCTTGCCTCAGCATGGGTATATATATATATATATATATATATATATATATATATATATATATATATATATAGACATAATCTGCCACTAGTTGAAACCCTTATTCATATTGGAAAGCACCTTACTTCACGAGTTGTCCCACTGACTTCAATAAGACTATTTATGGAGTAAGATATGATTAATTATGTGTAAAGGTATCGGAATGTGGCCCTTAGACAACATCTCTTTTACTGTCCAGACTGTTATAGCAAAGTGGGTGATACACTTGTTGCAGTTCTGTCACCTAATGGTCGTTGTTATAAATTTAGGGGTGGGCAAACTTTTTGGCCCGAGGGCCACATCTGGGTGGGGATATTGCATGCAGGGCCATGAATGTAAGGCTGGGGTAGGGGGTTGAGGTGTGTGGGGGGGTGCGGTATGCAGGAAAGGGCTCAGGGCAAGGAGTTGGGGTGCAGCAGAGGGTGCGGAGTGCGGGAGGGGGCTCAGAGAAGGGGGTTGGGGTATAGGAGGGGTGTACGAGGAAGCGGCTGGCACCATGTCCCTGTGGCCCCTGGGAGAGGAGGGGCAGAGGGCTCAGCACGCTGCCCTCACCTGTGGGTACCTCCCCCAAAGCTTCCATTGGTCCTGGTTCCCAATTCCCGGCCAATGGGAGCTGCGGGGGGAGGCACCGACAGGCAAGGGCAGAGCACAGAGCCCTCTGCCTCCCCTCGCCCAGGGGCCATAGGGACATGCTGCCGGCCGCTTCCGGGAGCAGCATGGGGCCCGTGGCACCACAGGGGTGGCAATCCTGCGGGCCGGATCCAAAGCCCTGAGGGGCTAGATCTGGCTGCGGGCCGTAGTTTGCCCACCCCTGTTATAAACTGTTAGAGTTGAGTGGATAGTGGAAAATATTTCCCACAAACATTTGTTCAAATGCATCAGTGAATTTTGATTGAAGAGTTTACAATCCTTTTATGTTCACTTTCTGTGAAGATTTCCCTTATGTAAACCCTCACATTTTTCTCATGTGGTTACTTACAAATAACTACATTTAAACTTGAATTCTCAGTCATTGAGATGATGATTTAAGTATTGCTAATTTCTTGGTTATGTCGCAGTACTATATGGACTATCAAGTAAAACACTAAACAGACGAACTAGAGGCAGAAAAAAATCATTCCTCTGAGGCTCTTTTACTTGGATATATTTTTCAGACTGTATCTTTAAAATTACATGTTTACATTAGTTTCCCATTAGCTGTGTTATAATTTCAAGGTATAGTCAGAAAGAATGGGCCAGCTGTGCTGCTTGATACTTTAAATCCTGACATTCCATTGATTTCAATGGAGTATTAATGAACAATGGCCTCACAAAACCTATAATGGACCAGCAGAAAGACAGCTGAATTTGGAAGTGCATACAGAATATTTGTTGTCTTTGAAGTTTTATCTATGCCACAAAGAAATAGCTGTTCCCCTAAATATTCTTTCTAGATGTGGAAAGGAATATTCCTATTGCCAAGAGTTTCTTGTGAATCCTTAAGAAGATAATAACATCCCCGTGATGTTCCAGCAAAGAGATACACTGCATTATACTGTCCTTGAAAACACCTTCAGGTATCACATGGGGATCATTATCACTCAAGAGGTGGAAAGGGTCACTGTGAGGTTAAGAAAGAAGATACCTAAATGATGGGCCCTTATCTTGAACTTGTATAGGACTTGTGTATGACAAATACACTCTCTTGTTAGAAAACGTTCAATCCATGCAAGGAAATACTCATTAGTCTTGGATCCTCATTCTGAGGTCATCACTGAGAGCAACGAGATCCCAGTGTATGACACCAGCTGTATAAGAGACTACTTTATCTCTTACTTATTTGGAGCCCTCAGACACCTTCCTCCTCCTTGAGGAGGAGAGCAGACATGGGAGCCTCAGGACTTCTACATTCAAACCTGTCCTGAAAGTTAAGTTCCATTTTCAGCCTTGCCTCAGCTCCATGAACTAAGCATCTCTACACCATTCGAGAAATCATCTGTTCAGGGGGACTCCACCCCTTGCTGGATCTACCAGTTTAGGGCAGCTTTGTACAAGAAGAAAAGTTTAATGTTGCCCGAAAGCACCAGAGATGTTAGGCGCACAACTTTTATTTTCAACCTTCTGCAATATAGTCAAAAGTAACATTTAAAAATGAGACAAGGGACTAAATTAATTTCCGGAGCATAAATGAATAAACAGATATGTCTGTAACAACAAAACTCCCAAACACACGAGTTTAAGCTGTTGGACCCTAAGTATTATATTGTACGTTTTTTATAATATCGAATAGAGTCAAGTGTAAAGCTATTTAATACATCTTTGCGTCTAAGCAGTAAATTATTGAGGCTGTCACATAAACTGCATCTGAATGCCTAACTGTAACTTATAGGCTACAGTTCAAGTTTTCCAAACAACTATGTTTTCCAAGTATTTAATAAAATCAATATCTCTGGGAAAGGTAGACATCTAATCAGCAGCTGGGCATATCTACAACTACGAAAGGCTTAATGCAACATGTACATATTAAGTGGCAAGAGCCGATCCCTCAACTATATTTGCCTTTTACTATTTTGATTAGTGATCCCTATAATTATGCAAATAAAGACACTCTTCCCCCATGAAGGTAAGGCAATTCTTAAGTTTTACTAAAAGCAGCCATTCTGACATGACAAGCCTTTTATTTTTTTAAATCCAGAAGGTCTTTCAGGTGTAACACTTATAATTACAAGTAAATTATGTGTTATGCTTTCATAAATTTTCTTTTGAACAAGAATGCCTAATTCTTTTGCACAGTAACATGGATAATCTCCTTTGATCCATGAGAGGACGTGGATTAGATCACAAAAATGATAATGTTTAATAATTTGTCTCAAGAGGTAAATGAGTTTGTGCCTGTTGGCATTTGTACTCCACATCACTTTAATACAATATGCTGTGAATTGCCTTAATTCAATACATTGATTCATTTTGGTTATTAAACTTTGATACTTAAAACTGATAATCAGTAATTCCTTCTAAATCCCTTGTGAATGTTCTCTGTGGTTACAATAAGAAACTTTAAATTTTAGGGCTAAAGCTCAGTCTATACTTTTGTGCCCCATTTTCCTGTGCATATCAGATTTGCCAATTTCAATTTATGGTTCTTCACATTACAGTTTAAATTCAGTGGCCCTCATGGGTGTAATAGGGTGACCAGATAGCAAGTGTGAAAAATCGGGACAGTGGGTGGAGGATAATAGGAGCCTATATAAGACAAAGCCCAAATATCGGGACTGTCCCAATAAATCGGGACATCTGGTCACCCTAGAATGTCCCTATAAATTGGAACAACTGGCTACTTAATCTCAGCATCTTGTCATCATAGTCACCTTCAATCTAGTATTCTAAGTTATTGGAATGAGTACAGTAGTCATTTTTGGTTTGCTCTAAAGCATAACTTGTTATGAGAACTACTGTGTGCCACTCTTCAGTTAAGATACTAGAGATCAGGAATTCTCAACCTCTCTCTTTCTGAGGCCCCCCGAACATGCTATAAAAACTCCCCAGCCCACCTGTGCCACAACAACTGGTTTTCTGCATAAAAAAGCCAAGGCCAGCGTTAGGGGCTAGCAAGCAGGGCAACTGCCCAGGGCCCCATGCCACAGCTAAATTGCTCAGTCTTCAGCTCCAGGTGGCAGGGCTCGGGGCCCTGGACATTAGCCCCATGTGGTGGGACTTCAGCTTTCTGCCCTGCGCCCCAGTGGGTCTGATGCTGGGCCGGCTTGGTGGCCCCCTGAAACCTGTGCATGGCCCCCCAGGGGTCCTGGACCCCTGGTTGAGAACCACTGCTATAGATAGTATTTACTGTAGCAGATTAGCCTGCATAACTCTGATGCAATCAATATGTTGCTCAATTTATATTTACTATAAAAAAAATCTACTCTAGCTCCAGAATACAATAAGGTGATTTTGCACTGACATTTAATAATAAGACTTTATAGTTATTTAGTGCCTTTGATCCCCAAAGATATCACACACACACACACACAGAGATGTGTAATTTCACCTATAGCTGAAATGTAATGATGCTTGTGGGCACAGCCTATTTAACAAGGCATAGCAACACTACACAATAGATTAGGCTAGGAAAAGAAGTGGAATAATGTCTGCAAATGAAACTTCAGAGGCAATTTACATAGACAATGTACAGCAATTATCCAAATTTGAGTTTGGCTATGGTACTTAAATAGCATGTCCTCTGCAAAGGTGACCAAAAGATTAATGTGGACTGGGGAAATAACCAGATCTAGTTTTAATGAGCACAATTCACTTTCTGCCATTAAACGCAAATTGCATTCATTTTAACCTTGTTGTACTCCTCTCTGACCAAACTAAAAACACTTCTAATGCCCCAAGCAAAAATGAATTTTCACTGAGCACAGTCAGAAGATGAAATCATGGAAATCCTTAGAAGATTCATCTTTTCAGTTGAAATGTGTACCTCAATTAAAACATTTTTCGTGGCCCCTGCTCAACAATGGGTGAAATATATCAACAACTGATTGCCTATTACACTGTTGAGATTGCACTGGAATGACGAACAGTAAAGTGTCCAAACTCAAAGTGCTTTATACAGTCAATGGGCGATACGCATTTTACTTTCACATTTTTAGGATAAAGAAATTTAGAAAACAATGGCATCCTCTAACCTCTGAGACCTTTGGGAAGCTGCCAAACCCATTCTCACTAAAATTTACTTTAAAGTAACAAGTGAGGAACAGCATATAACTAGAGCCTTCAATTGCTTTAGTGTCAATTATCAAGTAATGGGAGTTACAGGATGGGAATTTAGCCTAAGGAGAGAGAAAGTAGTCACCAGATTATCAAAAATGGAAATCAATTTACATTATTTTCCCCCCTTACTCCAAGACCAATGCTGCTTTACCCTAAATCTATTTTCCCAGGAGCATAAACTGCAATAACATTATACAGATGGCTCTGCACAGATCATATTGTAAATTTACATTTGTTATTGTTTCATGAGACAATTTATTTCAGGGAGATGTCAAATAAGAAAAATACTGAACAGAAAGATTGGAATGCTTCATGTTGAACTGGCATGTGGTGAAGAAACTGCACCACATGGGACCAGAGTTTGATTGCTGTTCTTATCTTTCACTTGATTGGCTAGCAAGAAATTAGAATGTCATAGAGGCAACGGTATCAACTCCTTGAGCAAGGGAATGTTCACTGACATGCTACCATGATGATCTTCAATGGCTGGTAGAGTGAGAAGCTGATATGAAGGAGGCTTACTTCCTGCTCATTCTCCTTTCAGCACCCAAAAATTACTTAATTCTCCTTGGAAAAAAATGCCCATTCTAGCTTTTGACTTTATCATTGTCTACTTTTTGTAATGATGTGTAAAATGTAAAATACATTGTGACATTCATTCTCTGCCTCCTGCACCAATGAACAAGAGGTTAGCCAACAATAAATAAGATACTCTTTTATTAAACATTGGAGAGGAATTATCAGAATTACATACTGTATTGCATTTCATCCCATGTAAATACAGGTCCCCCATTGTCACAGTAGTGTTGACACAATTAATGGACAGCTACTTACCTAGTTTTATCTTGATGTTGAAGGTGAACATCCAAAAGTAAATGAATTAGAGAAATATTTGCTTTCATCTGAACAATGTTAAGTTTAGTTCCAAGCTCAAAATAGTTATAACTATTTGGTTCTAACTGATATATTTCTGAAATAATAAATTTCTGCATAAAGCAGTTAACATATAACTATGCATTTTTTCCAACAGATGTATCAAGACTGACTTAAAAACAGGGGTCCCACAATTATTCTGAAATCCACTGAAAGTGGTCATCTTTTTACTACAGTCATTACTTTACATCAATATCACTTATTTTAATTCAGGCCTCTAATCAGTTTAAATAGGATTAGCAATGCAACATTGCCAATTTCATACACATTGTATTAAGGACACTACATATGAAACATTTATTTCCCTACATTACAGGAGTGTTGTGAGGCTTAACTCATTAATGGTTGTGAGGTGCTTAGATATTACAATGATGAATCACCATGGAAACTTCATAAATAAAATAAGTAAAGGGAAGGGGTGTCAGAAGGTTCTTCCTCCTTTTGACCTCACAGTGGGAACTGAAAGCTCAAACTCCACCAGGTATTGGCAGAGTGCCAACCACCAATTCGCTTGCTCTGCTTAGTGTATTGTGTTTCAAATAGTACTTTATCTGAAATCCTTGTATTTGTACTGAAATATGGTTTGGTCCTCACTTGGAGTTAAATTGGTTAACTTTTATTTAACAGAGTTTCCTAAGCAGCAGTCTAATGAGGTGGAAAGACAGGTCACTTCAACAACAATCTGTTCAGTTCCAGACCGTTCAGTTCCATCTGCCCTCTGCACAGCCAGACTAATTAAAACACAAGTGCAAGACACAACAACAGTCACAACAATAGATATATTCCCATTAATTTTTTTTCATTTATAAAATGAACCTAGTATCAAAGCCCTTTTGATGCACATATATTTTTAGATGTCTTATTTGCCAAGATCAACACAGATTTTCTGAGCCAAACAGCTATGCCCCATACAAAGGTAATTCTACCCACTAAAAAAAAAAAAAAAAGTGTTGCAGAACATGAGGGAGAAAACCTACAGATTTCTATACAACCCGGGGAGCGGGAGAGAGAGAGCCAGGGGAAGCTACACTGCTTCCTGCAGGCAGAAGAGCAATCCTGGAGAGCACTAAATAAATATCCTGTGGAGGAACATGACCTGGTTCTCCCCATGGAGAAAACACTGCCCTTGAAGAATGAGATGTTAGTGGGAAAGTAAATTCCTATTCCTGCGAGGAGTTGGATTCCCTAATATAAAAGACCTATCCAGCAAGATCCTATTTAAGGCGATAAGTCTATAAAAATGCCTCTTAGTACTGGAAGGATTCTGCTCTGGAGACATAACAACAGAAGCCAACATTTCCAAACGTGGATATCTAAAATCAAACACCTAAATAAGTGATCTTAATAATCAGAAGTGCTAAGCACCTACAACTCCCATGGAAGTCAATGCAAACTGTAGGTGCTCAGCACCTCGGAAAAGCAGGCCACTTACATTGTGGATATGTGTGACTTTAGGTACTTATAGCTGAAAATTCTAGACAGAAGCTTTATCAAAATTGACCACAGCCAGATACTGACCAAACTTGCAACAGATTCCATTCTTTGAGACATATAAAAACACAAAGGACCAAATTTCCAGAAACGGTTCTGACCTGAATATTAAGGAGGAAACTTCCATCAGATATTCCAGGATGGTTACAGTGAACGAGGAGCTGGCATGAGACCTCCCGGAGAGAGAAAATTGCAAGTTCCTTCCTTTTTACACATGCTATTGGTTGCTAGCATCTTTGCAGGATTACAGGATCTGAAGGATTTTTCTGAAAACTCCTGTCAAGGTTCCTTCCCCACTCTGAATGCTAGGGTACAGATGTGGGGACCTGCATGAAAAACCTCCTAAGCTTATCTTTACCAGCTTAGGTCAAAACTTCCCCAAGGTACAACATATTCCACCCTTTGTCCTTGGATTGGCCGCTACCACCACCAAACTAATACTGGTTACTGGGGAAGAGCTGTTTGGAAACGTCTTTCCCCCCAAAATACTTCCCAAAACCTTGCACCCCACTTCCTGTACAAGGTTTGGTAAAAAGCCTCACCAATTTGCCTAGGTGACTACAGATCCAGCCCCTTGGATCTTAAGAACAATGAACAATCCTCCCAATACTTGCACCCCCCCTTTCCTGGGAAATGTTGGATAAAAAGCCTCACCAATTTGCATAGGTGACCACAGACCCAAACCCTTGGATCTGAGAACAATGAAAAAGCATTCAGTTTTCTTACAAGAAGACTTTTAATAAAAAATAGAAGTAAATAGAAATAAAGAAATCCCCCCTGTAAAATCAGGATGGTAGATATCTTACAGGGTAATTAGATTCAAAAACATAGAGAACCCCTCTAGGCAAAACCTTAAGTTACAAAAAAGATACACAGACAGAAATAGTTATTCTATTCAGCACAATTCTTTTCTCAGCCATTTAAAGAAATCATAATCTAACACGTACCTAGCTAGATTACTTACTAAAAGTTCTAAGACTCCATTCCTGGTCTATCCCCGGCAGAAACAGCATATAGACAGACAGAGACCCTTTGTTTCTCTCCCTCCTCCCAGCTTTTGAAAGTATCTTGTCTCCTCATTGGTCATTTTGGTCAGGTGCCAGCGAGGTTAACTTTAGCTTCTTAGCCGTTTACAGGTGAGAGGAGCTTTCCCCTGGCCAGGAGGGATTTCAAAGGGGTTTACCCTTCCCTTTATATTTATGACAACTCCTCTCTCCTCATAATCCACCTCTCGACAGCTTTCCAAATTACTTTCCAAGAATGATGAATATGTTTGGATCCTCTGTCAGAGGAGTGGAACAATGGCTGTTAGCAGGATAAGTCAGCGCTTCTTTAGCTATTGGGTACAATCAGGCTCTGTCAGTTGAGCTCAAATGTAAGTTTCTGCAGCAGTCTGAGAAACATCAGAATCAATGATAAGGTAGGGATTTAGGACTAGATTTACAAAGATTTTTAGGTACCTAAAGATGCAGATAAATGCCTACTTATTTACAATGGCACGAAGCAGGCTAGGCATCTAACTACTACTGAAGTCAATGGGACTCAGGTGTCTAACTTGCTTGAGGCTTTTGTAAATTCCATGAGGCCCCTATCTGCATTTTTAGGCACCTAAATATCTCCATAAATCAGTAAAAACCAGTTCTTTGTACTTGTTTGTACAATGGTTAGGACAATGGCACACCCATAACTACTACTAGCTATGACACAGAGTAGCTCGTGCTGAGTCATGAACATGATTGAACCCAATGATATGAACCATTGCACCTTCCACCTTGTTTCAAGGAGGAGCAAAGTGATCTATCACCCAAGTCCCTCAAATGTAAACATTCAATGTACCGCGCTTTCTAATACCATTGGCTGGAAACTCATGATGCAGTTCTGCTGATCATCTTGTTCCCATGTGCTCATATTTTTGACCTCTGGAAAATAACTAATCATCATTAGATGAACACTGGGTCTTATGAAGTGCCCAGATTCTTACTGCCTCCTGCCCAGTGGCTCACTCCCATATACTCATTTGTCCCTATCAACATGTTCCGAGCAATACTGTCCAGCTGGCTGTTGGAGGGGCCCAATAAACAGCCAGCAGTCAGAAAGGGGTTATTAAGTCCTGCATGAGTTTGTTAAGGACCCAACAGCTAGGAGTCTCTCTCTCACACTAACAGCATTCCAGCCAGACAGGAAGAAGTCTGCACTTACCACAGATTGCATATCTCTTGGTCACAAGGGAAATCATGAAGACAGTTTTTGGTGTACCATTCTGTTTGTGAGGCAGAGAGGTAGGCCAATGGATACTATATTTGGATCATGGATCAGTGACTTTCCAGTGGAAACTGGAACTAGACTCATTTGGAGTCAGGCAAAATAAAACCTACCAAAGCTACAACTCTCAACAGTCCGACAAAGGTGCACGCAACAGTGCCAAAACCAAACCTTGTGTTGGGGAAAAACTGTCCTTTGGTATGTGGGTAACCTGTGCCTCACTGAATCAGCCCTGTCCTATGTGGAATGAAAAACTCCTGATTAACAGCATGGTGTGTGCTATGCTTTAAGGGTTACTGCTTCTGTGAACACCAAATACACTGTTGTCCAGGCTGCACATACAAGCACCTTCTCAAACACTGTCTATGATGTGAGAGACATGCTCACACTAATGCTATGTAGCAGGGTGCTAGTGCAGAAGAACCTAATTAGACCTGTCCGGTCAGCTCCAATCAAGGGAAGCAGATTGGGGCTGATGGAAAAGGCCTGATGCCGGCCTGAGGATTGGCAACATCTGCTGGCCTGACAAGCCAAGGGCTATAAAGGCTGGGAGGGAGCCAGAAGGAAGGGGCGCTGCAAGGGAAAAGTCAGTCAGGGAGAGAGCTGGAGGTCTCCTAGCAGGAGGCTGACTATGCCTGTAAGGGAAATAACCAAACCTGTAAAGCTTGTATATAGCTGGACTGGTTGTGGGACAATAAGTAAATAAAGACATGGATGTTGCACAACCATGAAGCCTCTCCAGGCCTTACTGGGGAGGGCAAGCAGGCTCCAGGAAGAGGGGCGGGTCGTGAATCCTGTTACATGCTACCATTGTCCTGTGCAATGCCCCACACAAGAGCTGGTTCCAAATCCATCTCTTGACAGCAGGCATTAGTGGCAGCATAACCCTTCCTGAACCCATAACAACTTGAGAGACTGGAGCTGTGGTCGCCAGCTGGTTGACCTTGAAGGCTACTTGTTCCAATGGACACATACCTCTGGAACTCCCCTTCCTCCTGGGACCTGGGGAGGACAAGTCCCTGGAACTCTTGGAAGCAGGAATTAAGTAGCCTACAGCAGTGGAAAATTCAATCTGTTATGACACAAGGGAGAAAGCATTTACAGGGTTATCCTCCTGGCTTTCTTCACTGTTCACAAACAATTATATTCTCTGAAGAGCTCTTGCACATTTTACATTTTTGTGATGCTCTTCTGCAAGCAAGAATCATTGTGCACAAAGAGCAACCTGGACAAAAAGTACAAACCAGGTACTACACCCTCCTACTTCCTGAAAGGAATCAGACCTTGGAGAATTAGCGCTAGAATGTTCCCATAGGCCCGGACTAGTCCATTTAGACAGAGGAAGGGATGCATACAGTGAACAACAGCATATCAGTGCTCTGGACTTTTAAAAGCATGTAACATTCTGAGAAATGAGAGTGCAGTTGAGGAAAAGGGTAAGATTAGCCATTGCCTACTCAGACCAGAACCGCAAACTCCATTTTATTGATTATAGTCATGGAAAAGATTCGAAAAAGAATCTGAAAAGCTCAGGAACTGGTTTTTGTACTTCATTTTGAATTTTTTTAAAAAAGTCCCTTTGTAGAAAATCTCATTTAATTTTATAGGGCTTTTTGGCTTTGAAATAAAATCAGAAATGTATTTAAAAATTTGAAACATGAAATTGCATTTAACCAAAAATAATTTGGTCTTGAAAACTGCAAAAATTTGAATTCTACATGTTCTTGGTGAAAAGGCTAATTTACAGAAATTTCATGAAAAAATATGCAGGAAGTAGTGACAATATTTTGCATGAAATTTTAAGGGGGAGAAAGTTTCACTCTCCTGTTTGCACTAATTAAAATAGTTTAGTTTCACTCTGTGCTAGCACCTCCATTTCAGACCATATCTCTGTTGTACAAGCTTCTAGTGGAAAAGTCGTTTTTAATTTCTGACAAGCTTCATCACGTTTGGCAACATAGTTTTATCTTGCTATTTGTAAAAATATAATGTAGCCCAATGCCACTCATTAGAACTCTAATAGAGGACCTTAGAACATGCAAGCAAATCAGGTAAGCATAAAAGGATCATTTAATTCTCAGTGATTGCTTTTTCATGAGCCCATGAATTTCTCTTCTATAATTTACTGGCTAAAGGAGTATTTCAAAGACTTTGGTATGCCTGCATTTGACAAATCATGTCTGCTCCCACAGTTTTTGGAACATTTCAATGTCATTGTATTCTGGTCAGGTACAAAGCCATCTAAGGATCTTAAATGCGTTTAGAGAGGAGCTTCAATGCATGTGTTTCCTGATTTAAGCTTAGAAGTGGGCATGAAGGCCAAGTGAAACGAACACATCAGGCACATAATATTTCATGTATTAAACAATTTTTGATGTTTGATGTCTCTAATGTATTTTATATTGCACAGTATAATAGGTACAGTCAGTTTGTCTTTTTCTCTACATTCATTTAAATATAAAAGACCTTTTAAACCATATACCTCTCTTCTTACCATACAAATCAATATAGACATACAGAGAAGGTTATGAAAGAGACAAGCCTTCACACCCTGAACTTTTTGGGTATCTATATTTTTCTATAGCTTAGTATGAATCGTCAATATGCATTTAAGCAATATGCATCAGTTTAAAAAAAATAGTGAAAGTCCCATTTCCTCTAATAAAGGTGTGTGTTTGTTTCTGCCACTGTGATTTGTGCTGCTTCCCTGAGAGAGTTTTTACAGTCTTTATTCTGCATGAGTTTATGTCACAATAAAAATGACACTCAGAACACCTAAATATTTCATGTTGCTGTTTTAGCTTCAACACAAAACCTTCTAGATAGCTGGGAGGATTCTATCCCAATGAACAGATATTTTGTTACCCAAATGCCTTTCTGATTCTAATGGATTGCATGCTATTCCTTCCACGGGCAGGTGGCAAACAAGATATTTGGGGGTTAATTGTCTATTACTTCTTAAGTATGTATATTACTTTCCTTGGGTAGATTTTTCATTTTAATATACAACTCAGAAATGCTTTTAAATTGATTTCAGTATACGAGATAAGCAACTGCTTTAATTCCAAGGCTTTAATTCCATTAACAGCTTTTGGCAACACCATAAACCAAGAGATTGGAGGTTAAATAGGTAATTATCAGAATCCAAAATGAAATTTCCAAATACTGCTTTATTTTCTTATATACTGCAAATCAGCAAACTATCCAGCACTCACAGTGCAAGGCACATCAGCATTCTCAGATGTAGCTTTTGGTTATCATCTTGTAAACAGCTCCCCTGAAAGCATGTAATTCCAGAGAGACAGATGTGAGAGCCCTTATAAAACATACAGATTCTCCCGTATTGAAGCCTCTTTGCCCCTAGCAACCACCTCTGTTGTAGCTCTGCCCCTAGGCTTCCTATCCATTAATTTTTCAATGATTAACTGTTCTCTTTAACCATCTGCCTACAGAGGACCATCCTGACATCACTGTTATTGAACACCTGTTAACCTTCCAGAAAGAAAATAAAGGGAAGTGTAGAGGGTCAGGTTCGGGGAGAGGGTTTAACCTTTCCTCATCCAGAAGCTGGGGAAATTTACACAAGCTTTTGTTCATTTTTTCCTCTTTTACAGGAAAAAGCCCAGACATTAAATGGACCATTTAATTGGACGCTGAAAATTAAGACGAAAGCCAGCCTTTTACAACATTAAAAAAAAAAAAACCTTTGCACGGCTGAGTGGATTTTTCCTTTTCTTTCCCTTTTCATATCCTTCTCTTTTTCATTTGCATCTTGAGGGCTCTTCTCTTTTCAGTATCTGTTTTCACTCTCATCTCATTTTTCATCATGCTTAGCTGTTTGTCTTTTTCTCCCCCTGAAATCCTGTTCTCTCTGTAATTTGCACTCTTCATAACTCTGGGAATCTTGAGTAGTTAAACAGCAATTCTGTTTTGTTTTTCAATCCTAGAAAATATAATTTTTTTTTTTTGGTTCCCCCCTAAGAGGGCCCTTGTGCAGACTATACCTACTAGTGGTGACGTAGGAGGGGGATCCACTTCACGCAGCAAGCAGGTGGGGGTTCTGCAGATGGTCTTTTGAATTCTGCCTCTTCCAAAGAGAGATCTAGGACTACAAGAAGCTGGCAGGGCTGGGGAAGCCACTACTAGTAAGCACAGAGGTTACTCCTGCTGCATTAGAGGAGGGGAACTGAAGACATACTTCACTGGTCAAGGGGCCCTGTTATTTGATATATGGGAGAGGGAAGGAACTGAGGGCAGTATGATTTGACCCTGCAGCAGGACAGAGACTTGGAAAGAGACGACCTCAGAACAGAGACTTGAGAGAGCTGCTGTATGGACTAAGGCAGTATTGAGTGGGAGGTGGCCACGGAGAAGTGACTGATGTTTCAGGTTGGGGTGTTTGCGTATGCTGTGGAAACTATTTGTGGAACCAGGAGGGAGCTGAGAAAGCCACCCTGATCAGGAAGAAACTACATGGGGCCAAAGGCCTTTTAATTTAGTAGCTAGAACAAAATGCAGCTGTGCTGCAAGATGAATTCAGAGCAGGGAAAGAGGGTGCAGCAGACTAGACCAATCCCCACAGCTCCTAGAGCAAAAGGTCTCCATCTGGTTCCAGTTACTCAGCATAGCTTTGTCTCTACCATCAGCACCCTCATTCAGCAGCCTCTAACTGTCCTTTCGTTTGGCCCCAGGTCCCTCAATTCATCTGCCTTCCTCGTATCCATCTCCCTCCTCTGCTGATTAAATTGTTTATTTTTAAGGGGGTGCCTAATAAATCCTGTCATTGTATTTTAATCATGTTTTATGTGTGAGGATGGCAGGAGGAAGAGAGGAAAGAATGCATTATAAATAAAGACTATTATATTTTAGTCTCAGTGACAATATCTGGACGATAAGGGAATACTGCAATGAGTAGCAACCTTGATATGGACTTAAATAATTTGTTTTCCGTGGAACAAAACACAAAGATTGATTTAGTAATACAAAGGTATTCTTTTGAGGAAAAAATATTCTCTAAACCAATACAGTGCCTAGTATGATGGGTCCCTGTTCTTAAGTAGTCCCTCAGCATAACAAACACACATGATAAATAACAACAACAACTTATTCATGTTCTGTGGTAAAATCATGCTTTGTTTAAAGTCACTCTTATTTTCTGGCATTTTTTTACCTTGATATCTGTTGAAATAATATGATCTGAAATAGTTCCTGACAGGATTTATGAGAAAAGGATGGTTTATTCTCCTTAACCAGTTCCCCTCCATGTAAAATTATTTGAATTGCAATCTGAAAAATGTTAAAAGATTTTAAAAAGCAACACCAGTTTGTAGATGTTTTTAAAAAACCCTACATTACCTATAACTTATTAATTGTAACATTATTGTTAAGCTTAGGTAACTTTTTCATATTAGAGTTTCATCTGGGCCCAAGTAATTCAGAGCACCATATTAACACCTGGTGGTCATTTACTTCTTAGCAGTTATTCAGGTTTGGCTCAGAAAGTGAAACAGCAGTTTATGGTCCTGATCTTGCAAACAGTTAAGTGAACATCACTTTATTCATGAGTAATCACTTTGATTTCAATGGGATTGTTCTTGTAAATTATGCCTGTGCTTAAGTGCCTGCAGAATCAGAACCTTAATTAGATGAAGGGCCCAGTCCACAAAACATCTTGAAGTTAATAACAGTTGAAGGTAAACACCACCTTTCAGGATTGAAAGTTTTTAGTTTGGTGTTGAAGTTTCATAGATAAACACACATGGTGAAAGATACTGTGGTTACCATTAAAATACAACAATTATTATATCCTAGTATCTGAGATACATTATTTTCCTATACTTAGAATATCCTGTATTTAGAGCACTGTAAAATGTTACATTAGTTTCATCATGCAAGGCATATATCCTATGGACCACCAGAATGCTTGATTAAAATTTCTACTTCAATCAATGTGAAGCCATTCTTCTTATGGTCATAAGAGAATGGTTAAAGATATTAAAAACTGCAGAAAAGATAAATTTTAAGCCAGACCAAAGACGACAAATGTCTGAATTTACCATCTGCGATGACATTTATTCTTGCTGCTGCTGCTGCTGCCAACAGGGTCAGTGTAATTGTGTCTGGGTCACAGGAAATTCTTGGAGGCATTTGTTTCTGCTGAAGTTCGGACATATATAAAGTGACCTGATTGTAGTAATGTGATTTTTAAAGAAACATTAAAAATGCAATGAGGAAGTCTGGTATGAATAGAACAGAAATACACCTGTCATAGCACCATATTGTCATATTACAGCAGGCTAGTGCAAGTCAGAATCCCACAGGTTCTTTTGCATGAAAAGAGAAGACAATTTACCTCAAATTATTCTGCATAAGCAGCTATTTTTCACACTAAAACGTAGTAAGATCTGTGAAGATGTTGACTTATACAGATTACTTATTTCTAGACACAAAACAAGACTTTCAGATTCTAGCGATATTTATGGTTCCGATAGAACTGAACCCAGGAAACTCCTCAATCTGAACTATTGATGCACTGTGTCCCCCAAGCTGGAACAACAACTTTACAGAGGTTATGTGACCAGTATCTGGAATAGGTCAGCTTTACCTCCTCCCTATTGTACCACCTTTGTTCAACCCAATCAATCACTTGTGTAGGGGCAGAGAAAAGCAGAACAACATGTGGTATAGCTAAATGCAGGAGCTCAGAGCTTTTCCATGCCCTTTCCATAGGGGTACCTTGGCTTCTTCACACAACAGAAGTATGGGTCTTGGAAGGGAGTGGAGCCACAGGTTGTGTCTGTCCAAACCTCTGTAATCCTCTGGCTAAGCTCTCTCAGGGTGGCGATTCATGTCCCTACTATGTACTACCCTGAGAGAGAGAGAGAGACTAAGGTGAGAGGAAGTTTTTTTTTTGGGGGGGGGGGAAGGGGGCGGAAGGGCGGGGCAGCGGGGGGCTTTCAGGATCATACATGACGTGAGGGGATCATACATACTTGCCAAACACTGATCCTAGACCACACAAAGCGAGGGGGGGAGACGGACGACCTCATTGCGGGACATTTCTGCCTTTGCTATAAATTGAAATAACTAGTATATTAGACAACTGTGTTCCTCTAAAAGAAGAACTGACAGTGAATTGTGGGTAATATCAAAACCGGTGGCATTTTAAGGGCAGGATGATATCTTTGTACATAATTTAAATGACCTTTATGAATAGTACATCTGACCTAACTACGGTAGGGAAAGGAAAGGAAAGGAAAGGAAGAATGTTTTGCTCCTTAGGTTTCCACATTAATAATATGTTTGTACAATAAATGCTTTTGTTGTTGTACTTGGGGGGCGGGGGTGGTACAATGAAGAAGACAGACATCATATATTTAACTAGTGCAATCGTTGATTACTGCTTGTAGCTAGTCTGTACTTTTTTAAACACCTATTTCTAATCTTCCAATGTAAGCTGAATTTCTAGGACTGCAGGTAGGATCAGAAAAGCAAAGCAAAGCAACTTGGATTATTTAAAGCCTGTACATAATGAGTACATAAAAAAACACTGAGCCATGAAAAGGCTATTTAGGCCAATAATAGCCTGTTTCCTTATTGAGCAGAACCTGGTTACCAATACTCAAACAAACAGCACTGCAGGGAAAGATTTTTTTAGACTGAGTATTCTGAAAAAGAGAGAAGCAGATTTTCTAAGTGTTATATAGCTGTGTGGTTCTGTTATATAGCTATGATGTTGATGGGCATCTTATGGCTAAATCCCCTCACATCACTTAGAAAATTTAACTCATCTTTTAGTGATCAGTAACAAGAAATTGTGAGATAGGATCATTTTAAAAAAAGTTAATCAGTTACACAAGAACAACAATGAACATACACAAATACATATTGCTAGAGATTCTCTATAGTCAAAGGTTTCAGAGTGGTAGCTGTGTTAGTCTATCGTCATCATGAATAGGTCGGAATATGAACGAGAGGCTGGTAGGCAGCTCTCTAACACCACATTCTAGAGGCCATTACCCTATGATCCCACTGAGGGCTATCAAAAGAAACTACACCATCTGCTCAAGAAACTCCCTGAAAAAGCACAGGAACAAATCTGCACAGACACACCCCTAGAAACCTGACCAAGGGTATTTTATCTACTACCCAAGATCCATAAACCTGGAAATCCTGGACATCCCATCATCTCAGGCATTGGCACTCTAACAGCAGGACTGTCTGGCTATGTAGACTCTCTCCTCAGGCCCTATGCTGCCAGCACTCCCAGCTGTCTTTGAGACACTACTGACTTCCTGAGGAAACTACAATCCATTGGTGATCTTCCAGAAAACACCATCTTGGCCACTATGGATGTACAAGCCCTTTACACCAACATTCCACACAAAGATGGACTACAAGCCATCAGGAACACTATCCCCGATAGTGTCACGGCTAACCTGGTGGCTGAACTTTGTGACTTTGTCCTCACCCACAACTATTTCACATTTGGGGACAATGTATACCTTCAAGTCAGCGGCACTGCTATGGGTACCCGCATGGCCCCACAGTATGCCAACATTTTTATGGCTGACTTAGAACAACGCTTCCTCAGCTCTCGTACCCTAATGCCTCTACTCTACTTGCACTACATGGATGACATTTTCATCATCTGGACCCATGGAAAAGAAGCCCTTGAGGAATTCCACCATGATTTCAACAATTTCCATCCCACCATCAACCCCAGCCTGGACCAGTCCACACAAGCGATCCACTTCCTGGACACTACGGTGCTAATAAGTGATGGTCACATAAACACCACCCTGTAGAAACCTACTGACCGCTATACTTACCTACATGCCTCCAGCTTTCATCCAGACCACATCACACGATCCATTGTCTACAGCCAAGCTCTACGATACAACCGCATTTGCTCCAATCCCTCAGAACAGAGACAAACACGTACAAGATCTCTATCTAGTTTTCTTAAAACTACAGTACCTACCTGCTGAAATGAAGAAACAGATTGACAGAGCCAAAAGAGTACCCAGAAGTCACCTACTACAGGACAGGCCCAACAAAGAAAATAACAGTACGCCACTAGCCGTCACCTTCAGCCCCCAACTAAAACCTCTCCAGCGCATCATCAGGGATCTACAACCTATCCTGATGGACGATTCCTCACTCTCAGAGATCTTGGGAGACAGCCCAGTCCTCGCTTACAGACAACCCTCCAGTCTGAAGCAAATACTCACCAGCAAACACACACCACACAACAAAAGCACTAATCCAGGAACCTATCCTTGCAACAAAGCCCGTTGCCAACTCTGTCCACATATCTATTCAAGTGACACCATGATAGGACCTAATCACATCAGCCACCCCATCAGGGGCTTGTTCACCTGCACATCTACCAATGGGATATATGCCATCACGTGCCAGCGCCTCTGCCATGTACATTGGCCAAACCGGACAGTTTCTATGTAAAAGAATAAATGGACACAAATCAGACGTCAAGAATTATAACATTCAAAAACCTGTCGGAGAACGCTTCAACCTCCCTGGACACTCAATTATAGACCTAAAAGTCACAATTCTTCAACAAAAAAACTTCAAAAACAGACTCCAACAAGAAACTGCAGAACGAGAATTAATTTGCAAACTGGACACCATTAAATTAGACTTGAATAAAGACTGGGAGTGGATGGGTCATTACACAAAGTAAAAATTATTTCCCCATGCTAATTTTTCCCCCCTACACCTTCTTGTCAACTGTTTGAAATGGGCCATCCTGATTATCACTACAAACGTTTTTTTTCCTCTGCTGATAATAGCCCACTTTAATTGATTAGTTTCGTTAGAGTTGGTATGGTAACACATATTTTTTCATGTTCTCTCTATATATCTATCTATCTTCCTACTGTATTTTCCACTCTGTGCATCTGATGAAGTGGGTTTTAGCCCATGAAAGCTTATGCCCAAATAAATTTGTTAGTCTCTAAGGTGCCACAAGTACTCCTCGGTTTTTTTGCTGATACAGACTAACACAGCTACCACTCTGAAACCTGTCTATAATCAAAATGGTTTGTGGTCTGAGTAGTGGTGTGATGCCACAGATGACATCGAAGGATTAGATGCTTCAATGATCCAACATTTTAGTGATGATACAATTTTGATGTCAAACTAGAATTTATTCTACAATCTTTCTTGTAATAATCAGGATAATTAACCAGAAAAATCTGTATTTTGCTGGCGCTAATCTAATCACTAAAATCATTTTACTCTAATAAAATGATAATCATGTAATATACAGCAGGGAGAAAACACATATTTTTAAATGCATATGCCCCTCGGCTCTTATGCTAAATAGTCTATTTTTAGGTATGATCAGATACATATTCATATTTAATTTGCCTGGGAGTTTAGATCTCTAGTTCATGGTGGGCTCATTTCATTTATGAAAGTCAGAGTCAGCAAATATCTTAATTTTCAGTCCTTATCTTTAACTAACATTACTCAGCAGTATCAAGAAGAGCTAACATTTTCATTCATGAATATTTGATAACCACTAATAGAAAGTTATAATAGTGTCATGGGGTATTAACGATGCCATTTGCATTTAATGTACTTATTGCATTGTGCAAGATTGCTATGTGAAAGTCGTAGAGTGCCTGGCTCAAACCCTGCTGGAGTCAGGGGAAAGACTCTTGTTGACTTCAGTGGGCTTTCCATCAAGCCCAGGGAGAATGTTAAACTTGAGCAAAGAACAGACTCTAGTTGGAATATATTGTTCAGAGAAGTACCAATATATAATACATTAATCATAAAGCTAATTTGACTAAACAGCTGCATGCCACATACTGATTGTGCCAGTATAACTGATCAGTAGCTAAATCATATAAACATCTCTATAGTATTATCAACGTGTACCATAGCATTGTCATGGGAGTATCTTAAAGTGTTCCATAACAAAGTTTTATCCCGTATATTGTGTGAACCAGGCTAACAGCTTGATGGACGCATTTTCCAAGGATAAAAATGCTACACTTTGCCTTGACAGCACTAATCCAAGCAGGAAACAAATGCAGTGAAAATAGATTTGAGTCTTAATCACTATCTGTTGTTTGCTGGATCCAAATGCCATAGAGGAATGGCCAGGAACGTCAACGAGTGTGAATCAGGCTAGCTCTAATATAGTTAGGACTTGTCTAACAATACGGCAAAGCACACGGGAGTGTGCTTTACAAATCACACCCCTAACTAGCTGCACTCTAACTGTCCCATGTAGACCTTGCTGGGGTCCCCGATCCTGTGCTAGAAGGTACCTAGTTCACATTAGCATAGTAATGTATGAAACAGGAGTGCTTAAAATGTTAGTTCATTTTACAAGTCACACTCCCCTGGTGCACTTCACCAGCACTGCATAGACAAGCCTGTAGTGTTATTATAGGCAGACAGTTCCTTCAAGGGAAGGCTAAGAGTGTTCCTTACCCCATCCCACTGACATCTCTGGCCATTTAATAATCGGTATTGATGGATTCTGAACGGAGTCCTGTCTTCCAGAATTTTGCTTAGGAGAGGCCCACATTACCAGCCCAGCTGCCCCTATTTGGCTAGCGTTGTGACCCGGTGCATAAAGTCGCAACACCACTCAAATGTGGCTCAGCCTCCCCGCCGTCATGCCAGCAGGGAAGGGGCTTTGCTGTTATGCCATCTAGCGGCGGTCAAGGGCCACATGGGGAGAAGGGGGCTTGGAACCCCAGGCCTTCCACACACACCATTCTACTCCTGCTGTCTGCTCGTCCTCAATCTCAGATATGATGGAGCATCATCGCACTGGGGAGGTTTAAAAAATGGGAGAGCATCAGCACTCAGACAGGGATGGAGAAACAAAACAAAGAACCATTCCTCCAACAATGGATAGGAGATAAAAAGAGATAAAAAGGGGTTGCCAGTGGAAGTGCTAGCACAACCCTAGCTATGGGTGTGCCTGTACTATAATCGATAGTGTGACTGCAGCTCAGATTAGCTTTTATGTAGCTAGCGTAGCCAAACATAGCATTGAAGCCATCACAGCATGGGCTGTAGCACAGCTACACAAGCCCACCTGCAAGCCTGGGTACGTATTCACGTTTGTAGCCCACACTGAAGCCCATTCTGCCACATCTTCACTGCTATTTTTAACCATGCTTGGTAGATTAAAGCTAGCACAAGTATGTCTACCTGAACTGAAATTACACCTTCAGCTGCAGTTTTACCTTCAGTAGACATATTCCATAATGTTGCAAATGCGCTGCTATAACAAACATGAAGGGCCATGTTCCACAGTCCTTATTAAAGCAAAATAATATCCAACAAAAGCAGTGGGAATTTGGCTCAATACAGTATTGCAGAATTTGGCCCATATTATTCAGAACTATTTAATGTTTCTCTCAAGGAAAATGGTTACTAAGCTTTTAGTTTATCATTATCACCTTCTGCCCATCTAAGGCTACTATCCTTTAAGGTAGAAGAAATTACTGGGTATTCTCCTTTTGCTTTTTATTTATACTCCTGGGTAGAATATTACTGCCTTTTCATCAAGACAACTATTCACTAAAAGCCAGAAATTGGTTTACTTTCCCTATGGTTCTGGAATAATTATCGAAACAAAATTTTAAGATACAAGTGAGAAAACAACAGCATAGCAGAAGCTGTAGGTAAAGTTAATTGCTTGATCTGTTTATGTAAATCTAATTTAGAACACCAACTGAACCTTTGGAATTTCCACTAATAAATAATCCTCAAAGAAAATAAGCATACTATATGTAATTTTAATGTGCAGTATACATTTTGTTGCCCATCCCCACAGAGGGCCTGATTCTATTACTCATGTATGTGCTACTCATTATGCACAAGAGGTTGCATACATTCCTGACTGCATGGTTTAATTGTAAATGATTGACCCTGTAATGCATTTTTTCATGTATTATGTCATATTTGGGCTTTCATTTTTCAAATGTATTAAAAACAAGCTATTAAAATGCAATTATATATTACAGATAGAAAGACACACAAACTATCTATAATTTTTGTTTGATTAATTCTCCATCATTAAAAGGATGCTCCTAAATAACATCCTCTTTCTGAGAACTGTAACCATTTACATTGATGTGAAATGTTTGTATCTTTGTAGTGCAGCTGTGTTTAGCATCATCGCCCTTGTGCTCTAATTCTGGCAGGACAAGAAACTTGATGTCTTGTGTGAGCTTGTTTCCTGTGCAGCAGGATACAATATTGCCTGTACAAAACTTATTGAAATTGTAAGCCATTTTTAGTTTGTATGTTGATTTATAACAGAGTAACAGGCTGGCAGCTTTTGCCTGAAACACACCATCCTGTTAGCAGGTGTCGAGCATTGTAGGAAAGGGTTAAATGGATTCTGGTGACTTACTAGGGCAGGTGGCTCCCATCTAGATACAAAGAGAGATGGAAGGAACTCTCTAGAAAAATCTAGAGAGGATCTAGAATATGGGCTGAGCAACCCAGAGGGAGGAGCCTTAGAACACCTATGCTTGGGGAAAAGGTTTTACCTGACTTCATGTTTATCTCATTATTGATTTCTGTATTAATAAAACCAAGTCTCATGTAAGGTATGAGTTTGGAGCCTACAGTTTGTGGACTGTATTTGGGAGCAGGTTGGACAAGGCAACTGCTAATTATTAGTTTAACAGTTTTGTCATCAAGGGACCTTAAATTTAAAGTACCATCAAAAACATAACTGGTTGCTAAAGTTGTTTAAATTTTTTACCTTTTTAGGTAATTTCCTGGAATAAATGCCGAATTCTAGCCTCGCATTTGCATACACTATATGTGAAATTCATTGGTCACCATCAAAAAGCCAGTATTTCCCAACAGATACCACACAATGGTATCGAAGACATCATGGTTCATCATTCTTTTCACTGGCAAGCACTTCAGTTGACATCATCACATACACAGATCATTTAATACTCTTTTCAAAAGTTTACATAATCTCTGACCTCTGACTTATTATACATGTATTAATGTCCAACATATAGATAAAGTTGTGCCTTCTTTGGTGGATAAAAATCAAACATATTTACAACTTTTGCTTTAGATTATTTTCATATGCTCATTTTTAACTACATATCAAGGTTTTTTCCCCCCACACATGGCAAATATGATGAAATATTTTGGATGGTTTATCTTATTAGAGGCATTTATGAAATGCCCATCACAATGTGTATCTGATGGACAATTATATATAGTTCACATACAAAAGGAATGCCTCCAAACTTCTTACACAGAATATTAGAATATATAAGTACAGCATGATTAAAATAAAATATGGGCTGAATTTTCATACATCTTAATCAAACTGTAAAATTAATCCGTGTTATGGCTCACTCTATACTTCTGCATACAGAGGAGCAAGTCCAATTAAAACATTACATTAGCTCAACAATTATGAATTTGGGCAATAAACATGTACAAAAAAGACCCTTGAGATATATGGCTGGGTTCAGAATTGCTGTTTTATTCAAGATGAGTTTTATTATCTTGGGAATGAGAAGAACAGTAGCAAAGCTATCACAGTCAGGCTAATTACTTTAACAAGACCTGTTTTATTTAAAAATAAATGAAAAAACAGGCACTTTGATCAGGCCTTGTAGCAATGTTTATCCTTTACATGGCATTCTCTCTTCTCAACAGCTTTACACAGATCTGTTTATTTCCTATTGAACTTCCTTAAAACAAAAAATGAAAACATTCTCACTTGATAGAAATAAGGCTACTTTTCTTAATTTCCATGGATCACTGCTGAGTGAAGGTTTTTCATATTTATGGCTCTGTTCTGACTATTTTAAGTTTTGGCTGAGGTGATATTTGAATTCAGATTTCGTTTTTGACATGGAATTCCTTTTTATTATTCTTTATATACTGTCATAGAATATGAGTCCCATAACCAGTAATGAAACATGGCTTTATTCTGGACCTTCTCTGTTTGTTTGACCTAGTATTTACAGGTCCAGCTACTTTTTAAAAATACCTTCACTGCTCTAAATCCTATTTTTTCTCTTCTTTTTCTCTCTCTCCTGTTTCCTAGTACTGATGAGGCCAGTCTATATTACAAATGTTCACTGGTATAACTACATCACTCAGGGGAGAACATCTCCCGTCGACATAGCTACCACTTCTTGGGGAGGTGGATTATCTCCCGTCAGCATAGCAGCATCTTCCCTATTAAAAATTCTGTGCTTTTGATTTTTCCTTTTTCTCAGTTTCTCCTCTGTTAATTTCTCCTCTTTTTTCCCCTACCATCCTTCAATCTACTCCCTTTTCCTCCCATCTTTGCTTTACTCAACCCTGTCGTTAGTTGAAATGTTAATTTGTTCAAAGGCAATGAAATTTGACACAAAGGTGAGGGTTTTTTTACATTACGCACAGTTGTTGTTGCTAGATAATACCAGAACAGAGTCAATGAAATTATAATGTGAAATGAGTGTGTCTGGATAATTGATTATGGGTTTTCAAGGCTTCTGGTGAGTCTGCAGAATTGTTATAACAACAGACCAGAGTTGTCGTAAGATGAGAGGACGTGCCCATATATGGATTATCGGACTTTGTTTTGATTGCACAAGTTTGCTGGCACAGTGTTGCCACCTCTTTTGAGCATTTGTTTTCAAGGGAGCACAAGACACCTTACTGGAGGAGATACCGGAACAGCAGCAGCAGTAGCCGCATCCCTCAGAGTAACTGCTAGGTGCCAAGTGGTAGGATCCAAATATTTACCATCAGATCAGTGAGCAATCCATTCCCTGATCAGACATGGCGAGGGAAGCAGATGATGATATTGCCATCTTCAAAATCTACAGTAAAGGTCCTCATTTACATAAAATTGGTTTCCTAACACATCATTTGATTTTTTTCAGATTAGAAAAAAAATAAAGGAAAAAACAAACCAACAAAAACCCTGAATTACACCCAGGTTCATAATGCAAGACTGTTGCAAAGGTTTTAAATGACTAGTTAACAAAAACCCTAGATGCCAGATTATTGATTAGTGTAGCATGGAGCAAAAAAAGGTTGTGAGCCATCTTCAAATTATTTTTACACTGACTGTCTAAGAGGTAGCTATGTAGAAGCACTGGACAGTATTTTTTAAATTAAGATAAATTCTGTGTGAAGAATTTCTTCTTTAAAAATATGATTCAATAGATCTTTTGGAGTCCATTTTCTAGTAAAGTGAGAAATGTACGCAGCATAAAATAAAACGGGTAAATGCACTAATGTAACAGTCACAGATTAATAAAAACTAGGAAACGTAAGAAAGCGTCCAGTATGTGGTATATTTAATGACACTGCCTCTAATTTCCTAGGTATTTTGTGCATTGGATGGGTAAGTGTCATGTTGCATCCTTACAGCTCTGCCCCACAGCTCCTTACCCAAAATGTGCACTGGGGTGGATACATCATGCACCTCAGTTTTACACACAATGTGATTATGGTGGCCATACTCCTTTCTTTTCCTGTGCTGGAAGCTGGACTGTTGCTTAAAGAAACAGGAAGGCACAAGCCTACAGGCTTTGTGGTATTAGCACCATTACCCCAAATTCAAGGGGAATTAAAAAACAAAACAAAACAAAACAAAACAAAACTGCATCAGGACACCACAACCCTGCAAGATCACAAAGGTTGGCTTGGAGTGCAGACGTACTCTGAAAAGAGTGACTTTGTAAGAGCAGCATTGGGGGCTTCCATATTTATTGTATCTCAATCACTGTCAAAATAAATCGGCTCAGTTCACAGGTGAAAAAAATACTTCTTTTGCTAACTGCCCAACAACTAAGACTGTAATCAGAATTTATTCAGTAGCTTTTCAACCCCATAATGTGAGGGTCCAGAATTGAATTGAGCTCCATCTCCCATACCTATTTTGGCTGTGTTGAGTTAACAAGATTCACAAATAGGAAAAATGTTTCTTGGTCAGTAATGTCAGCAGTTATTATTTGGAATACATGCATCGGGCAGGTCCACTGAGGAAAGAGGTGCCATTTCTACATAATTTTTCAGAGAGGAGCCACCTTTTAATCTCAGCCTATTCATTATTCACTCGGATTTCAATAGTATATTTCCATAGGCATGGTAGATCCCCTCAGAGGCAGAATGGAAAAATATATAGCCATGTACCATTGACACAATCATTACAATGAAGAGCATCGATGTCCAAACAGACCTCTAGGAGACACCGCATGATTTTCATACAGGTGACTTATTTACCTAGCATGACCTATAGGTATTGCTCTATCAGGCTTAGGTGAAATCATTCCAGTTGTCTGTCAGGTGTCATAGCAGGATTTATTGATCTACCTCATTACAAATCACCCCACTAGTTATATTACTCAAATTTCGCTACAGATTTCCATTAACCACCATTTTCTTTAAGATATGGGAACATGTCCCTCCTGCAAAAACAATTTGGTTATATGAAGATCAGCATTTGATATTCCAACAAGAACTTTGTCAGGCAAGGATTAAAACTGCAGGAATTAGGAAAAAGCTCAGATGGGCTCACTTCATCATTAATTCAACCCTTTGTGTCTACATATTGGAGGGGAGGGGGTAAAAAATTCCTAACATTTCACACCAACTTTGCACTATTGTAAATTAATATGTAAGGTGCAGGGCACTGGAGAATCAGGTGACCTTAATTTCAATGAGAGCATGGTGGGGACTTTAGCCTGTGGTCCTAGAGTGATGCTGGAAAGTATTTTAGAACATAACTGTTTCTGGAAATCAGCTATTTAGAAAACTCGACTGAGAACCGAGTTATGGGAGTTATGCATAATGGGAGTTATGCATGGGCTCAGCTGTAGTAAGAGCTTAAATTTGTTGGGAAAAGTCACAGCCTATGGAATAGGTTTATGTGAAAGCAAAGCCCTCCAGTGGGTGCATTAGGGGGCATGGTGCCTCAGTTCAGGGTGCAACATACTTCCCCTTTGTGGGGGGGGACAGCTCTATAGGCCAGGAGAGGAGGGGTGAGTGGAGGCTGGCATTACTTTAAGGGAGAATCCATTGTATTACATTGAAGTTTTCACTCATTCCAAAGAGATTTCCAACAAGCGAATATCTTCCTATGAGCAGGCTGTTCGGCCATGCCGAAGAAATATGATTATTTTACGTTGCTGACAACAGAGCATGTCAGCTTAACAGTAACAAGTTACTGAGTAGGGAGTCTATTTACTAAATAAAGTGACTTAAGTGCAATAAATGGTATCTCTAGTATCATAGTAACATGCATTTACAAGGGGCATTTTCCTGGACTGCCTTTTGTTGATAACTATTACATTAAACAAACAAAAATGACCAGCTATATCCTGTTGTAAAGAGAAGAATTTAATTGAAGCATCTTCAAAGTAAACCATGTATCCTGAAATTAAACATATTTACATGTGTCTGGGAGGTGTTCACTAATAAGGTACAAAGCAATTCATTTCTCCTCTTTTGTGAATCAGCCGCTTATTTTTTTTTACAGAGATGTAATTAAGCCTTTGTTGAGTTTGAATTATTTACAAAGATAATTTTACATGTTAATTAATCTATCATATTGAAAAAAGCTGCAATTAAAACACACATTCAAACTGTTTAGACTGTAAATTCTTTGGGGGAGGGGCAAGGCTCTCTTTTTGTTTATACAGGGCCCAGCACAATGGAGTCCAATGCTGATGGAGGCCTGTGAGTGCTACTGTATTACAACTAATAAATGATCATAATAGAACTGTAAACACATACTTTCTTCCATATGAACACCAGCTACTTCAACTTCATTAAGCCCCCTTTTAGCATTTCTCCCTACAAGTTAATAACACCAATGACATCTGCTAAGTTCAATTGTTCTCTATTACATACAGTAGTACAACCTGCTTCATTTCTTTTTATTCATATATTGGAAAATATGCAAAGTGGCATGTAGGTAAAGAACATTGCTTGAGACTATGGACTCTACTCCCTATCCTTGCTCACACTATTCATTTGTATATTATTTTTTAGGAAGTAAAATAGCAACACAACTGAAATATATCTAAAACCAGGTGTAGCTGGATTTTCCAGAAGCACCAGTACAAAAAGTATGTGTGCCATTAACTGTTCTGAACAAATGTGAGAAAGCTTCAGTTCTGGGGTGGATTCCCATTTCTAAATTGCTTAAATACTCATCTGAATTTGATGCAGCAATTTCTGTTACTTACACTTGTTTCACTGGAAAGTCTGTAGAAAGGTAACTAATTTCAAAATATTTCTAAAATTATTAATTGAAAATAACCAGTTCAGCTTTGGTTCAGATCTTCCCATATTTATCCAATGTTTAGACATCTTTCTCAGCTTACTCAAAGCCACAATTACTTAGAATAGTCAATGCATTCTTATTGTAACATTGCACCAAGTGGAATGGTTTTATCACCTGTAGTTATCAAGCTAATACCACAAAGGGATTAAAATCCATATATTATATTATGCAAAAGCAGTAGTGAGACCATAGTGAAGGTTCTGTCATGGTTTTCAAAATAATATATATATGAATGTTGTCTGCCTATCCACTTTGTCTGTGTATACTACCTGGTGTATCTCACTCTATTCTGATGTAACAATGGTACCATGCACTCTCTCTTGCCTGTAAAGCAGGGGTGGGCAAACTATGGCCCAGGGACTGCATCCGGCCCTTCAGATGTTTTAATCTGGCCCTCGAGCTCTCGCCGGGGAGTGGGTTCTGGGGCTTACCCCACTCCCACGCTCCAGCCGGGGAGCAGGGTCAGGGGCTTGCCCCGCTCCATGCATGCCATGTCTCTGCGTGGCTCCCGAAAGCAGCGACATGTCCCCCCCTCTGGCTCCTATGTTTAGGGGTAGCCCCGCCCCAACTGCCACCCCCAAAGCTCCCATTGGCCAGGAACCAATGGGAGCTGCAGGGGCAGTACCTGCGTCAGGGCAGGGCACAGAGCCACCTGGCCATGCCTCCACATAGGAGCTGGGGGGGGGGGGGGGGACATGCTGCTGCTTCCGGGAGCTGCTTGAAGTAAGCAACGTCCGGAGCCTGCACCCTGACCCTCTTCCGCGCCCCAACCCCTGCCCGAGCCCTGATCCCCCTCCTGCCCTCTGAATCCCTTGGTCCCAGCCTGGAGCACCCTCCTGCACCCCCAACCCCTCATCCCCATCCCCACCCCAGAGCCTGCACCCCCACCCAGAGCCCTCACCCCCTCCTGCATACCAACCCTCAATTTCATGAGCATTCACGGCCCACCATACAATTTCCATGCCCAGATCTGGCCCTCAGGCCAAAAGGTTTGCCCACCCCTGCTGTAAAGTCATGTATTTACCTGTTTTGTCACAGCTAGAGATAGACAAACTTATTTTTCCAGATATTTGCTTATGGGGAAGTGTGATGGGTTCGGTCACAGAGATCCCCTTGAGGTTGTCACCTGACATGCTGGAATGACCTCTGAGCTCATTTTCCACTGCCAGCTTGGGACTCCAGAACCCTGCCTTGTTGAGCTAGACATGCTAATCTGCTGCAACACAGACCCAGGTCTGGTCCATGACCCCAAAGCATCCCACTTTAACCAAAAACTGCTCAGCAAGTACTCCTGCCTCCAGCACCCAGACACCCATTTCCCAATGGGATCCAAACCCCGAATAAATCTGTTTTGCTCTATATAAAGCTTATACAGGGTAAACTCAAACTGTCTGCTCTCTATAACACTGATGGAGAGATATGCACAGCTGTTTGCTCCCCCCCAGGTATTAACCACTTACTGTGGGTTAATTAATAAACAAAAGTGATTTTATTAAGTATAAAAAGTAGGATTTAAGTGGTTTTAAGTAACAACAGACAGAACAAAGTAGGTTACCAAACAAAATAAAACAAGACAAAGAGTCTGTTAGTCCTTATAGTCTAACAGACAAAAGCTTATGCTGCAATACGTCCGTTAGTCTATAAGGTGCCACAGGACTCTTTGCCGCTTTTGCAGATCCAGACTAACACGGCTACCCCTCTGATACTTGACAAAATAAAACAAAACACACAAGTATAAGCCTAATACATTAAGAAACTGATTACAGATAAAATCTCACCCTCAGAGATGTTCCAATAAGCTTCGTTCACAGACTAAATTCCTTCCTAGTCTGGGCCCAATATTTTCCCCAGTACAGTTCTTGTTAGTTTCAGCTGAGGTGGTAACTAGTTTTTTTTTTTTTTTTTTTATGACTGCAGCCCCCTTTGTTCTGTTCCACCCCCTTTTATAGCTTTGGCACAAGGTAGGAATCCTTTGTCTCTCTCTGGGTTTCCACCCTTCCTTCTAAATGGAAAAGCACCAGGTTTAAGACAGATTCCAGTATCATGTGACATGTTCACATGTCCTGTGAGACTTCATTACTCACTGGCTGGCACCCACTATACAGGAAGGCTTACAAGTAAACAGAGCCATTTACAACCAATTGTCCTAGTTAATGGGAGCCATCAAGATTCCAAGCCACCATTAATGTTTCCAAACCATCAAGATTCCAAACCACACTTTTCATAGTTACAACAGGACTTCAGAGTAATACTTCATATTTCTAGCTTCAGATACAAGTATGATACAAATAGGATGAACACACTTAGTAGATTATAAGCTTTGTAACGATACCTTACAAGAGACCTTTTGCATAAAGCATATTCCAGTTACATCATATTCACGCTTATAAACATATTTTTATAAAGCATATGGAGTGCAACGTCACAGGAAGCTCTGGGGCTCCCAGAACCAACTTGTTAAAATTCTATCACCAAAATGAGGAGAAGATTGGGGTGATTTTCTGGCCTATGACAGAGTCATCCTATCTCTTGATTCTGCTTGATTACCCTGCCAGAGATTAAGTAGTCCCAGGGCTTGTAAAAATACTAATGAGCTAATTTTTAGGACCAGCTACCAGGAAATGGCAGGTGTTTTCACAAAATTTCCTAGGACAGTATACTCAGGAAATCTCTACCAAGTCTTCATCCCACTTTCATTTCAAGTCATACAGGCTGAATGCTATGATATCAATTACTCTGCACAGTTTTTAGGAATAAAAGTATAAACATTTCCTTAGGCCATGTCTATATTAAGAGTGCTTTGTTGATAGAAATACCAGATTATTATACCAACAAAAAGAACAGGAGTACTTGTGGCACCTTAGCAACTAACCAATTTATTTGAGCATGAGCTTTCGTGAGCTACAGCTCACTTCATCGGATGCATACTGTGGAAACTGCAGCAGACTTTATATATACACAGAGAATATGAAACAATACCTCCTCCCACCCCACTCTCCTGCTGGTAATAGCTTATCTAAAGTGATCACTCTCCTTACAATGTGTATGATAATCAAGTTGGGCCATTTCCAGCACAAATCCAGGTTTTCTCACCCCCCCCCCCATACACTAACACGGCTGTTACTCTGAAACCTCTTATACCAACAAAGCGCTCCTAGTGTGAGGCAGTTATAAGGGCAAAACTGCGCTTTGTACCAATATAGTAACACCACCCCTATGAGCGAAACAAGCTATGCTGGTAAAAGATATACTGGCAAAACTGCACTATGTCTACACTAGGGACTTGTGAGAGAACAGCTGTACTGGTCAGAGATTACACCTCTTTACATCCATGACCAAGACAGCTGTGTCTGCGGAAGTCTGTAATGCTTCAGTCTTGTTTATGAAGCAGTTCTGCCTCCCTACTTGGTTTCTGATCCTACATACACTTAAGCTTGTGCTTTAATTTAAGCACATGAGTACTCCCATTGACTTCAATGTGACTAGTCACATATTTAAACTAAAGTGTATGCATAAGCACTTGCAGGGGCAGGACCTTGGTTCTGAGACAGCATTTTCTTTAAATGGATAAACAAAGAAGTAGGTTCCCAAATTCCTCAACCATCTTCGAACAGATATTTCTGGGCTATGTGAGACTTATAACAAGCCAGGAGGGGGAAATATTGTGGGAGCCTCATTCAAGGTATTAGCAGATGTGATGGCCTGCTTTTGAATCCATTAGCATTGTGAGTTTGAAACTTCAGCATGAACCCAAGCATTAGTCCAGTTAGGAGAAACTGCAGGAAGGGGGAAGAACAAATATTAAAACCAAAAAGATAGTATCTTGCCAGCCTAGCTTTTGAGGCACTCGGTCCCTCAGTCATTGCTGATGTTTCCTTTAAAGTAGAAAACATGTATGCTTTTCCCCCTTTCCATTTAATTTCTCTTGGAAATAGACATCAGTGTAAAATAACAATAAAAAAGGCCTACAAACAAAAAAACAACCAAACTAGCTCAAGATATTCAAAAAAATCTTGAATTCCATGAAATTCATCCACTCTTTGCCTCAATCCTATGAGTCATCAACAAGCTGTCTATATAAGAGCAGCAGCAGTAGAGGAGGGAGAAGCAAGCTACCACCGATGTTACTGGAATTAACATTTTCATGTGAATTTTCCATGGATCCCTGCTAATGAAGGCTTCAGAATAGATCCCTGACTAATAGGCTTCAAAATAGATCAATCTATTTGTTAACAGCTCTGGGCACATAAAGCATTGCTGCCCTTCTCGGACGCCAAATAGTCAGAAAGTGCCATCTTGCTCCATATTTTGGAAGACAGCTAGCTATATTGATACCAATGTGGAGAAAATCATTATGTAAAATAATTATTGACAATAAAATAAACTAATTCCTGCAGCGGATCAAACAGTAACTGCACTTACTTTCTAATGAATGTTTGACTAATTTCCGTACAATTTATATTAATATTTTCTAAGGGGTAATGTCAAATGAATAGTGCTTGCCAGGGAACCCAACTCCTATGGTTGTCAAAAGACAAAACATGGCTCTCTATGGCAGTTACAGAAAAAGTAAATGTACATGATGTAGTGTAATTGCTTTAAAATATTAATATTTTATTATTTATAAAAAGAATAACAATTAATAAAAACTGAATTCCAAAAGATTCTGCCGAACAAAATCCCTGTGATCAACATATATAGCTTGACGTGATTCTAGGATTTCTTTAATTCATTTTTAGTATCTGAGTTTCTATCCCTGTTTCCTGCAGGATAACATATATGAATCATAGGCTTCTCTGTAAATCAGCAACTTACCCTACATTTAAAGTACAGTAAGACAATACAATGGGTAGTGGTGTGCTTTATAAGTTTATACAACATAAGCATTTTTCCTGTTACTGTATAACAAATCAAACAAGGTTCTTCTATTTACAAAAGATAAAGTCCTTTAGAAACGCAAAACAATCTATAGATAACAAAGGGACTATTTAATCCACAATTCAAACAGAGCTAATTCTGGGGTGACTTGTGATTGTTTAAAATCTGATTGGGTTCCAGAGGAGACCTGCTGTAAAAGACCCCTCAGGAGATGTCCAAAACCTTTATCTGGGTGGCTCAGTCCCTCCCACTTTCTTGACTGTACTGGCTGGCTCTGAGACTTTTTCCAGAGGAATTTCCACTGTGAGGGCCTGTCTGGACTCCACTTGCCCACTGTTAAACTGGTTCTCTGTACATGTTAAACTGTTCAGCCTCATGGCAGCTAGGGTGTCATAAATATAAAGGGAAGGGTAAACCCCTTTGAAATCCCTCCTGGCCAGGGGAAAGCTCCTCTCACCTGTAAACGGTTAAGAAGCTAAAGGTAACCTCGCTGGCACCTGACCAAAATGACCAAGGAGGAGACAAGATATTTTCAAAAGCTGGGAGGAGGGAGAGAAACAAAGGGTCTGTGTCTGTCTGTATGCTGGTTTTCTGCCAGGGATAGACCAGGAATGGAGTCTTAGAACTTTTAGTAAGTAATCTAGCTAGGTATGTGTTAGATTATGATTTCTTTAAATGGCTGAGAAAAGCATTGTGCTGAATAGAATAACTATTTCTGTCTGTGTATCTTTTTTGTAACTTAAGGTTTTGCCTAGAGGGGTTCTCTATGTTTTTGAATCTAATTACCCTGTAAGATATCTACCATCCTGATTTTACAGGGGGGATTTCTTTATTTCTATTTACTTCTATTTTTTATTAAAAGTCTTCTTGTAAAAAACTGAATGCTTTTTCATTGTTCTCAGATCCAAGGGTTTGGGTCTGTGGTCACCTATGCAAATTGGTGAGGCTTTTTATCCAACATTTCCCAGGAAAGGGGGGGTGCAAGTGTTGGGAGGATTGTTCATTGTTCTTAAGATCCAAGGGGCTGGGTCTGTAGTCACCTAGGCAAATTGGTGAGGCTTTTTACCAAACCTTGTACAGGAAGTGGGGTGCAAGGTTTTGGGAAGTATTTTGGGGGGAAAGACGTTTCCAAACAGCTCTTCCCCAGTAACCAGTATTAGTTTGGTGGTGGTAGCGGCCAGTCCAAGGACAACGGGGGGAATATTTTGTACCTTGGGGAAGTTTTGACCTAAGCTGGTAAAGATAAGCTTAGGAGGTTTTTCATGCAGGTCCCCACATCTGTACCCTAGAGTTCAGAGTGGGGGAGGAACCTTGACATAGGGAAATCGATTTATTGTGAACTTGTGAAGAACTGTATCTCACCAGACCAGGTGACTGTGCTGTTTTTATGCATTTTTACTAGTAATTCTAATAAGGCAAAATTATTAGACGCACCATACAGGTTTCTCTCTCTAGTCTAGTGATAGCTTGATCAGGAGTGATTTAAGTCCAAGATACCTAGGTTTGTGCTTTTGAAAGTCAAGTGAAATCCAGTACTTAGCAGGAGGAAGCAGACTGGTGCATTTACATACACAACTGCAACTCTCAGCTTCCAGTAGCCAGACTAATACAATCTGTTTTCCCCAAAAGGTTCTTAACCTAATAAACTTGAAAGGAATGGATGCTGAAAGTAAATATAGAGTATTTATAAAATGTTACAAGGCCACAATTAGATCCTGTGGTTTTACCTCTCTGTATGGATGCTTCTAGGCTTTGTGATGACAGAGGTCACCATAATATCAATCTTATTTAGAAATGTTGTAACATATTTACTCATTGCTTCATTTGCAGAGGTTGCAAATGGTTTACATGACTCTTAGCTAAATTAGCATAGATAGTTAATATTTGCCCTCTAAAGACAGAAACCTTTTCTAACCAGTTAAAACAAAGAAAATGCAAATAAATCTGAATCACATACGCAAGGCCAATAAAATACTGTCAGGGCAGAGAACCCTAGTCCCAGAGTCTCTCACTGTTAAAGGCCAGAATGTGGCCATCCCTTCTGTGGATGTGCAATGGGAGGGCACAAACAGCTTCCCTTAGGTAGAGGCAAGGCACAAGTGCAGTCCCTAGGCTCAGTATAGAGCAAGAACTTCTCCATCCCTTCTCCCTGTGACCAAACAAGACTGGGGAGATGGAAGGAAGCAGTGGGGAGAGTAAGAGGTACCCCGTAGGAGGTCCAGCAATGGGTGCACACCCCTGTGTGCTGGAGAGCTCCCAGGCGTCAGGCAACTCTGCATCATCCCCTGAATGGGGCACACTGAACACTAAGCATTTTTCTGAAAAGTCTGTTCTGCACAAAGCTGAGGGCATTTGAGTAACAAGCCCTTCAATATAGTCATTTATACTTTTGACTAGGTCCTAAGGGCCAAATTCTGCCTCTGGTGTGTCATGTACATAAGGGCAGATTTGGCTACAGCTAAAAGACAAGAGAATATAATCTCTCAGAGGAGGGCACACCTGACAAACAATTCAAAGCTGCTCACTATATTAGTAGGTGTAACCAATGTGTCCTGCTAAAGCCAGCCACAGGGAAAACAGCAGCAAGATTTATTGTGATAATAAAGATCAACCATTTGTTTACAAATTTACAATTCCTCTGCAGAGCAGTCACCTCCTGGCTACTGTGTAGGTGGAGCATATTAGCTGCTTCTAAACAAATGATCAGGACTGAGGCTCACCTTGTTTAAACTCAGCTGAATTCTATAGTCTTTTTCATTTAAAGGGGAATGTTAAAACTAGTTTGGCCAAATGTCTTCTACATAAAAATATAAAAACATTTTTATTTAGCTTGTACCAACCTCCTAGAATACAACTGTCTGAAAAGTACAACTGAATAAAAAAAGTCAAAATGAGAAGGTACGTTTCAGCCATATTTATAAGCAGGCCCAATGAAATGATATTATTATTAATTTGTATTACATTATGATAGCACCCACAGACCCCAAAGAAGATCAGAGTCCCATGGTGCTAGGCAATATCCATACACTTAGAAAGAAGGAGATGGTTCCTGCTTCAAAGAGCTTACAGTCATATAGAAGACAGTAAGGAAGTATCTATTACCCCCATATTACAGATGGGGAAATGAAGACCAGAAAGACTAAGTGACTTTCCCAAGATCACACAGGTAGTCTGTGGCACAGCTGGAAACTGAAACAAGATCTCCTGAGTCACAATCCAGTGCCTTAACCCCCAGACCACCCTTTTGATCCAGTATAGGTCTAGGGGATCATCAGATCATTTTAAGAGACTGTTCTGTAATTATGAAATACTGGATGGGTAAGATGTATTTGCAATCAGCTGTGCAATGCAGAATTATAACTTTTTTTGAAAGTGTCCAGTACCATATTTATATATCTGAGATATTTCAGATAATGTTGTAAAGTTAGATCAATAGCTTTCAATAAATACCAACTGTGACACCCTGACACCCCAATATGCATCACTGTCATGTAATTAGGACATGTTTTGTACAAAGTATGTCTTGTGAGGTATCACTCTAAAAGTCTTGATCTGCTGGACAGTAATATCTCGTTGGATTGTATGTGCTATCGTCATATGTGAAGTTATGAAGTTTGGCTATGTATGTATTATTAAAACATGTTCTGAGGTTGAAAACACCCACAAGCAGCCATTCAGGTAAATGCTAATGGCTTATTGAGGAAGGCCAATAAGGATTACCCCAGGAACTGTGTACAACAGAAACTTTTCAGAGACAGCACTACACAATGGGAACTGTTTGACCCAGGTAACAGCAAAAGAGCTTTCCATCAAGTGGGAAGAAGATATAAAAGGGGGACAATGACATCATGGGGGGACCTCACTCTCCCTGCAACAACACACCTAGAAACACTTGAAGGGCAAGGATTGAACTGTGGAAAGTGATGATCTCAGGCTAGAAGGATCTTTAGCTTGTGTATGAAAACCTGGGAAAGCCAAGGCAACTTGTGCTTTAAGAGTCTGCCAGCTTGTTTATCACTCAGGGTGAGAATTTGCTAATATATATCCTACCAATCTAGTGTGTTAAACTCAGTTTGTGGTTTTTCTTTATTTACTATGGTAATCTGCTTTGATCTGTTGGCTATCCCTTATAATTACTTAAAATCTACCTCTTGTACTTAATAAACTTGTTTTTGTTTTAAACCCAGCTTGTGTAATTCATAACTGGGCAGAGGGGAGAGGAGAAGTATCTCTCTCCACAGTGAAGGAGAGGGCGAATTTCAATTAGCTTACGCAAAAAGAAAAGGAGGTGAGAAAACCTTGATCTATGCAGGAAATAGCCCTACTTGATTATGTAAAGAGTTGTCACTTTGGATGGGCTAGCACCAGCAGGAGAGTGAATTTGTGTGGGGGGTGGAGGGTGAGAAAACCTGGATTTGTGCTGGAAATGGCCCACCTGTTGATCACTTTAGATAAGCTATTACCAGCAGGACAGTGGGGTGGGAGGAGGTATTGTTTCATATTCTCTGTGTGTATATAAAGTCTGCTGCAGTTTCCACGGTAAACATCTGATGAAGTGAGCTGTAGCTCACGAAAGCTCATGCTCAAATAAATTGGTTAGTCTCTAAGGTGCCACAAGTACTCCTTTTCTTTTTGCGAATACAGACTAACACGGCTGTTCCTCTGAAACCTGTCAATTAGCTTACGCTGTACAGTTCACGGTGCAGCACAAGACAATACAATTTTGGGTTTACTCTCCAGAGGGGGAGTGCCTTGGGTGCTGGGCAATTCCTTAGCTGAAAGCCTTCCCATGCAGTGTTGATTTCAGTGTCTGTGTCTTTCTGCAGCTGGGTGTGTCCCTACCTGGTATGTACTAGAGCAGGTTCGAGGCCCTGACTTAGCAGGACAGGATGAGGGGAGCCCAGTCTGGTGGAATAGGTGGGCTCAGTGGTATCCCAGTACATCAGATGGAACCCCGGAAGGGGGGGGGGGTAACCTGTCACACCAACTACTAAACGATATAAAAATATATTAAACAAAACCACTAGAAAAAAAGGTGACAAACTAACATTGAAAAATCTAGATTAAAAACTGAATTTCTAAATTTTTGGTCAACCTTTTTCATTTCTGTATATATTCTGTAACTTTTATCTCATTTGCACCATACATATTCAGGTAGATAAAGAAAGCTAACCCACATTAGCACAGCTATTATATGTGCAGTGGTCCTATAGCTGAACATGCAACAAAGTAAATAGATGAGCTTTGATAAATGAAAATCAATAAACTAGCAAAGGCCTCTCTCACTCAATTGATCCAGCCCTGCGGGTAATAGGAGCACAAGAATGTGAAATGTTGTTAATATGGCAAAGTGTAAATTCCATTTATCGGGAATACAGTAACCAAAATGAATAGTTACACAAATGCAATTCAGAACATCATTGATCTTTAAATATTAGATGAAAGCATGAAATAATTTAATGAACAATGAAGATCTTTTAATTGCCACAGCCCATTGTTATAAACTTTTTGATATGGCTTTTTTTTTTTTTATCATTTTACCATTTGAAACTGCATCATGCAGTATCTTTCATTATTCAGTGTGTATATAAACCCATGGTTTGATCTATAAACTATATTTGGGCTTATAAATTCTTTTAGTATTTTCATAGTAAATTTAAAGTTATTTTTACGTGAGATCAGTGGTGGACTAGCCACTGGGCCGACGAAGCCCGTGCCCAGGGGCCCTGGCCAATTGGGGGCCCCCCTGGAAAAATGGGTACCTCCATACCCTGACCCACTCCACCGGCCCGGCACTCCTGCTGGGGAGCGGGGTCGGGGCGCAGGGGCTTGTCCTGCTTCACCTGCCTGGCACTCCCGCACCCCGTCCCCATTCCCCCAACAGGAATTTCTTATTGCTGGAATTTCTTCAATAAACAGCAGACATTGCAATATTGTTCAGTCAGATCTACATATGCTCACCATTAAAAGTAACATAAGTGATGTCTCTTGTAGACCTAAAACAATGATCCATGGCTAAAAGTTTAATTTTAAATTGACAAAATTATGGACAGATAAAAACATTATGTCTGGTATCAAAGTAAAAATTTATGAAGTCAGTATACTAACAGTACTAGTTTATGGTCTGGAAGCAGCTGCATTACATGAAACAGACATCAGAAGGATAGAAGCAGTAGAGATGAGAATATTTCAAAAGATGGCAGGTGTAAAGTGGAATGATTTTCAGACAACTGAAGAAGTCAGGAGGGTAGGATGTGAAATCAGGGTACTGGACTGGGTAAAATCAAAAAGATTACTGTGGTGGGAACATGGCAGAAGACAAAGAGATGAGAAGATATCAAAGAAATTAATACAGACACAGCCAAGGTCAGTCCAACCTAGAGGCTGGCCACTGACTAGATGGCAGGACATTGTACACAGGGACATGACCAGGCTGGGCTAACCTGAGAAACAAAGCCATTGACAGGAATGAATAATGCTGTATTGCTCCTTCGTTTGGAAAGATACTCCAGGATGAAAGAGAGACTGCATTTCAGACACCGGTTCCCCAAAGAGAGGGTCCTAAATGTGCCAACTGTCACATTTTAGACACCTGAATAAGAGCATAGCAATAAGGAGGCCAGCCTAAAAAAAAGCATCCACATATTCTGGAATCTGATCCTGCTCCCAATCAAAAAAAGAAAAAAGAAAAAAAAAAGAAAAAAGATTGGGCCTTAAGTATGCAACAATATTAATGTTATTAGGCACCTACACACAATTGTTTAAGGTCCAACAACATTGGATTCTGAAATTATCCTGAATGATTATCTTTTATAGTTTTACAAATCTTAAAAAGCCACCCCATGAAACACACACTAAAAGTACTTAAATACACAAAGTACTGAAGGTCTGGGGGGCTCTCCTTTTGCACACAAATTATATGAAGTGTAGGAAATGAGACATGATGAGCGTAGGCAAGAACAAATTCTGACAAGGGTGACTAGATGTTCTGATATTAGGGGCTTTATTTTATATATGCAACTATACCCCCCCTTATCCCCCCCAAAAAAGTTTCCTAGTTTTTTACATGTGCTATCTGGTCACCCCTAATCCTAACTCAAATGAAGTCAGTGGCAAAACCGCCATCCAATGGGGCTAAGATTTCACCCTGTATCAGAATATAAAGAATAGAAATAGAAAGATATAGGGTGAAATCCTGGCCCCTTGGTTGGCAGTTTTGCCACTAACTTCATTCAAGTCAGGATTAGATTAGAAAAGGTTAATCCAAGAATTGTATACACCAATCATTCTGGATTACAAAGATTTTACACAAAATTTGTGCACATCCAAATGCCTATTACTCCCAAAATGGTGTTGAGTTTTGATGATGGCACAGAATATGCAGCACAGAGTTAATTTTAAAAACAGCCAGCAATGAACTGCTGAGGAATGCAAACTATCCAAGTCATCAACCAGCTTTCTCTCTTCATTTGTTGAATTAAGACACTGGATGAGATCCTCAGTTGGTTTAAATTAGCACAGCTTCATTGAATTTATACCAGCTAAGGATCTGACTCAGTGTTTCACTAATGGAAGTACATTTTACAATTGAAACATTGCAGTCATCTGGAATGATGCACATGAAAATAAAAATATTTCTCTTACAATGGAGTTTTGGGGAATGCATAGTTAATATTTCCCTCTGCATGTCAGTGCCAAATAAAATATTCTTCTTCTTTCATTTATAAAAACATAATGATTTCTAAATATAAGTTGTATTTACTTTTATCTTTCCATTCCTAAAAAGCCCATTAAGAGGTTTGTGGAGTTGTACAGATTTAATTTTCTGACTTCAACTACCTTACATTCTTTACCATTTTCTATAAAAGACATGATCATCTTTACATAGAGAAGGCTGCTTTCTTTCTAGCAAAAGTGAAAATGATGATAGAAAAAAACACATACTGTAAGTTTATAACGAGAAGCCAAAAATAGTAAAAAGGGGGAAAAATGAACATGCATTTCATTAACATTTTTTGATTAGCAATTTCTGAGCCGTAACCTAAAATGGTGGTAATTAAATCACTGAGCTCTAATACAGGCATTATAAAATCACTGACGTGCACTGGGGACTAAATACCTAGGAGAGCAACATTCCTATGCAGCTGGAATTGTTAAGATGTTGTAAAGAACATCAAGGAACAATAAACATGATTGAATGGCTTGTTTGCAGGAACTGTTAAAATACTCTCACCATACTGTGAACAATAAAAAGGGAAAACTGACTTAATTGTCTTCATTATGACCATCAGACAGACTAGCTACTCAATAAAACATATAGTATTTTGTAAATTTCCAGTAAAATGTTGAAATAGCCTCCTTCTGCTTTAGTTTCCAATTGTTATTTTAAGAAAAGATGTGTTCATAGTCCTAGCAAACATATACTTTAATACAGCAGTTCCATTTTGTGCCACTCAGATGTACCCATTTAATCCTTGGGGTATGAGCTCTTAATTCCTTAGTGACAGGTTTCAGAGTGGTAGCCATGTTAGTCTTATCAGCAAAAATACAGAGAACATGGAAAAATGGGTGTTGCCATACCAACTCTAACCAGACTAATCAATTAAGGTGGGCTCTTATCAGCAGGAGAAACAAAACTTTCGTAGTGATAATCAGGATGGCCCATTTCAAACAGTTGACAAGAAGGTGTAGGGGGAAAAATTAGCATGGGGAAATAGTTTTTACTTTGTGTAATGACCCATCCACTCCCAGTCTTTATTCAAGTCTAATTTAATGGTGTCCAGTTTGCAAATTAATTCCAGTTCTGCAGTTTTTCATTGGAGTCTGTTTTTGAAGTTTTTTTGTTGAAGAATTGCGACTTTTAGGTCTGTAATTGAGTGACCAGGGAGATTGAAGTGTTCTCGGACTGGTTTTTGAATGTCATAATTCTTGAGGTCTGATTTGTGATAATTTATTCTTTTGCGTAGAGACTGTCCAGTTTGACCAATGTACATGGCAGAGGGGCATTGCTGGCACATGATGGCATATATCACATTGGTAGATGTGCAGGTGAACGAGCCTCTGATGGTGTGGCTGATGTGATTAGGTCCTATGATGGTGTCCCTTGAACAGATATGTGGACAGAGTTGGCAACGGGCTTTGATGAACAAATGGACACAAATCAGACGTCAAGAATTATAACATTCAAATACACTCAATTACAGACCTAAAAGTCGCAATTCTTCAACAAAAAAATCTTCAAAAACAGACTTCAGCGAGAAACTGCAGAACTGAAATTAATTTGCAAACTGGACACCATTAAATTAGGCTTGAATAAAGACTGGGAATGGATGGGTCATTACACAAAGTAAAAACTATTTCCCCCCTACTGTTACTCACACCTTCTTGTCAACTGTTTGAAATGGGCCATCCTGATTATCACTTCAAAAGTTTTTTTCTCCTGCTGATAAGAGCCCACCTTAATTGATTAGTCTCATTACAGTTGGTATGGCAACACCCATTTTTTCATGTTATCTGTGTATATAGATCTTCCTAATGTATTTTCCACTGCATGCATCTGATGAAGTGGGTTTTAACCCATGAAAACTTATGCCCAAATAAATGTGTTAGTCTCTAAGGTGCCACAAGTACTCCTCATTCTTTTTGCTAATTCCTTAGTGTAATCCATCCCCTAAGAACTTTTATCTTTCATTATCCAGCAGGATAATGGCAGCATTTCAGTGCCTTATCTCTAAATTTTTCCAATTTGTATAAATTGGAGCCAAGCCCCTTATGTTATTTCACAAAAAGTTTTTGGACACAAATATAGTGAACTGTATTCTTCCAGAAATAATAAAGAATGCTTTAGTAAATTGCTGTTCTGCAGTCTATTCCACTGGAACATATTCAGGGTTCTGCAAGTTCATCACAAAGCTCTTTTACATCTTATTATATATTAGTGAACATTTGGATAGAACAAAGCAGTGTGCATCCAATTATGAACCAAATTCTAAAATCTTAACTCAGTTTTTGCCTATCCTGATTCAGGTAAAACACCAAATAAATTCAGTGTTTTGACCTCTGTGAGAATTCTGCTTGAATAAAAACTGAGAAAGGACTCTAGGACTGAATCATGAAGAATTTAAGAGGCTACAATTTTTCCCATTTTTAAAGGCAACTGAGCATCAAACTTTGCCTCATTTGGCCTGCCTATTCTGATGTACCAACCAACAGCATGGAACCATTACTTCAGTTTGGTTGACCAGAGTAAGCACAGAGACACATAGGAGAAAGTCATTGAAGTACCAACCCCCATAAACATCATCTGTACGCCAAATTCCTACTGAAGTCAGAGGGAGTGGAGTGTGCAGACAGATGGCAATATATGGTAGGGGTTGCATACCATACCCCATAGTCCACAGAAGAGTAGAGAAGAGTGAGGGGGAACATGATATCAGTCTTCACCTACATTAAGAGCTGTTGTAAAAAGAATGGTGACCACTTGTTCTCCATATCCACCAAAGGCAGGACAAGAAGCAATCAGCTTAGTTTGCAAAAAGGGAGATTTAAGTTAGCTATTACGAAAAAGTTTCTAACTATAACAATAGTTAAGCATAGGTTACATAAGGATGTTTTAGAATCCTGACATTGGGGATTTTTAGTAACAGATTAGACAAACATCTGTCATGGATGGTGCAGATATACTTAGTTCTGCCTCAGTGCAGGAGGATGGACTAGATGATCTCTTGAGATTGCTTCTAGCCCTTCATTTCTATGATACTATATGTGATATATATATTTAGTATTCTGGTCTTCATCTTTTTGTCATACTACTTTCACTTCAGGATACTGTCTCAAAGTTGCAAGTCAACCACCGTGTCAACATAGTGAAATTAAGTGTAACTCATTCTTTCTGCCTCATAGATAAAATGATATTTTGTTGGTGATAAATTTTGTGACATGCTTTCCCACTTCATTAAAATAATTACTGTATGCTTTACTTACCTTCCTAATCTAAATATTGCATTTTATCATGAAATTATTTAAAATGATTGCTGAGGCAAAACAACTGAAATGGTTCATTCTCTCAAGTTATTTTATTGCTCCAAGCACAGAGCAAAACTCTTCTCTCCTACGATGTGATTTCAAAATTGCTTTAGCTTGATTTTTTTCATGGCAGAGTAGAAAGGATTCATTGGCTTTAGGGTTCTTGCTGTCCTCACTGAAGTATTTCAGAGTCATTTCAATACTTACTGAATGAATGTAATTCATTCCCCCACAAAGTGGTACAAAATTCAGGGGGGACTTAATCTAAAAATAAATGGGCTACCTGGACTGTCACTATACACAAGATAGAAAACTGAAGACCCAACTATTATAATTAAAGAGGCCACAGCCCTTTTACAGTGGCTGTGTATTAATGCTGGTATCCTGTCCCGAGTATAACATTATGTTAGTATTAGAGTGCACTCACTGGCAAACTTCTGGGCCTGTGTATTCTCAATAGCCACCATCTATAAAACATATGGTGTAGGACTTTCAAAAGCACTTGAGTTAGGTTCCCTGCTCCTGCTGAAAGTCATTGAGACTTAGGCACCTAATACTCCTAGGCCCCTTTGAAAATCTTTTCCAGTGACAAATGTAAACTAAAATAAACTCTCACAAACACAACTGCAGCTCAACCCACTCAGTCACAATCTCATGCCTGGCAAAAGCCTGACTAAGGAATAAGCCTTGTACCAAGCCCTTAAAGTCAACAGAAAATGACTGGTATCGTCTTTTCTTTATCATGGGTAACCTAGTGTGATTATGGGTTAAGACGTTGCATTAGTTCAGGACTTTTTTGGAGAGCTATTTAGTGGGTCCTCACTAGACCCGCTAAATCGAGCCCCGCTGCATCAATCACAGCAGCATCGATCCCCCGTAAGTGTAGACACAGCCCTAATGAAAAAAAGTCACCTAAATTCTGCTGCACACAAAATGAGCACCTGTCAGCATGATCCCACTGACTACTTCCCTGAACCTAGATAGATTTCATAGTAAGCATAATGATAAGTGTGAGATTGAAAACCAATAAATACAACATGTATGATTCTAAAAGGTAATTATACAGGGATTCAAAGGAAACCCTGATCTGATGAGTTTCCTCAACTCCCCCTGAAGTTAATGGCAGTTCATAGCATTCAGTGATTTAGTTACTTTCCTCTCTGTTCCTGCTTTCACCTGACTAGATACAGAAAATGCATTTTTGAACAACGTGATTTATATATATATAAAAAAAACTATCCCCAAGATTTCCAGTATGACGCCTTTATTTTTGGAGGTGGTAAAATGTATGTCCTATTTCAACCTCCTTGTTATTTTGAAGGAAAGTTACAAATTTAGGCTCTGATCTCAAGAACTTTTGAACCATCCAGTACTCATGGATAGCACCTCTCAGTATCAAATTTAAGCAGGATTATTCTTATACAAGAATCAAAGATACTATTTGCAGTACATTTAACATCAGAGCACCAATCAGCATCTTCATATCCATTATTGAATTATCATAGAGGTGAGGGGGTGTGTATAACATCAGAGGGGATCAGCCTAGAATTCTTCCCAGTAAATCCAAAGTGCTACTCTGTTAGATAGAAAACAATTGCCACTAGGGCCTTACAAATGAAATACATCAAGGGCTCCATATTAAAGGGAGTATGCTACTAATTATTATGCCAATTAATGTCCCGATATGTGGTCACATTCAGCATTTAGTATTTCTGCTCCTTTTTAGTTTTATCACCAATAGTGTTCGTATTAAACATAATTACATGTCTACTGATTAAAAGGTAGCTGCATATACTGTATAAGAAGGCTTCTCCTGAAAGTCCCACTATTACATCCACATAAAGAAGTTAGCACTAAATGGAAAAAAACAAGCAAAACAAAACAAAGCAGAAACTGATCCAGGATGTCAGGATTCTCATTCCATCCACACCAGAAGCCTTGATTCCTCTATTAACAATTCCTACAATTATGGTACTATCACTATTGACAACATTCAACAAAAGGTACGATAAACAGTTTGTTTCTTATGTCTATAAAAATGAATCAGTCAGTTCTATGGGTTTGATCTCTAGCTGAATAGAGCACTTGACTGGGACTCCTGAGACCTGGGTTCTATTCCCAGCTCTGTCACTGGTTTACTGGGTGACCTTTGGCAAGTTATCTTACCTCCTTGTGCAGTTGTGGGCAACCTGTGGCTCGCGGGCCACATGCAGCCTATCAGAGTAATCTGATTGCGGGCCACAAGATAGTTTGCTGACATTGGCTGTCCACAGGCACAGCTCCCCCACAGCTCCCAGTAACTGCAGTTTGCTGTTCCCACAGCTCTCATTGGCCAAGAATGGCAAACTGCAGCCATCGGGAGCTGCGGGGGGCCATGCCTGCGGATGGTCAAAGGCAGCAAAATGTCTTGCGGCCTGCAGTCAGATTACCCTGATACTGTATGTTTTATTGGGCTGCAGGTTGCCCATCACTGTCCTTTATTTAATCAAACTTTTTCAGCAAATTTTTAATGCAGCAGAATGGAAATTTTGCAGCTGCTTCACTTAAAACTTGGTGTTTAATGCATATGAAAACTAACAGTTAAATCAGTAAAGTAGCCCCCAGTGTTATTTTGATCTTTAATTCCTCACCTGTGGAAGTGTGGGAGGCAATCTGGGATTGGGATAAACACATTTGCTGGATGGGTCTTCTAAAATAATAAGCAGTGAAATAGTTAGCAGTACTGACATTTAAACTGTCATGTCTAGGTTCCAGAGATAACCCAATGAGAAAGCACATCTCTGTGAGCTATAGCTGCAGGCTTTCTGCAGCCTCAGAAAGACAACAGAGCACCAGTTTACATTTGGGTCACATTATCAAGGTTTCCTTCACAAGCATGAGGAGACACTTTTGCTGGGGAGGGGGAGTGTATGTAATGAAAGCTTAGATTCTGGACCATAATTCTGTGGGAAAAGGTGGATTCTGCAGCAAGTTCTGTAGCTTTGAAGTCTCAGACTATACTGAAAGCTATCTGTAGTTCTTTTTTACACTGTATTGGCCCCATGCTCATAGAGGACTATATAGGTGAGAAAATCCATTCATTTGGATCAGTGGAGTTGGTGAGGAGAAAAGAACATTAAAAGAGATATTAAAATGTTCAGAATTTTTTTTAAAAAAAAACCATTATTGGTTATTTACTTTTTGCAATGTACTCAGCATGGAAAACTAGGACCAGTTTGTTCTGCTTCTTTTGTTCCACTCTCAGAGTCACTAGCACAATTCTTCAGCGGTTGGGCTGCAAATGCTACAGGAGAATGGCAGAATCAAAACAAAACATTATTTTTACTGCAGTAGCATTAAAACATTAAAAAAATTACAAGACCTAAGTTCACCTGTAAACGAAGCTTAAATTTGGATCTAAATTAACCTGATTTAGAGAATCCCTTCAAACACAGAAGAATTGTATATTATACTTGAAGGGGAAAAATCATCTCACAAATCATGCTAAAGGGAAAATATATCAGTGTAACTGTCTCAAGATTAATATATAGGAATGTACAATGAGGGTCAATTAAAGAACAGCCCATAACTTTATAATTGACCTGCTTTTCCAGTTTAACCTAAAATGGCAAAGTAAATATTGACAGATGCTCACAGGAGCATAGAGGATGCAAACATTAACAGCACTATATTGTATATAGGCAAACAGCAAATTTTCAATTTTCCTTTCCTATAACCCATAATTTGGTTTTATAAAGGGTATTTACCTCTCGGTAAATTTGTTATTAACATAGGGCCATATATGTGCATGGAGATGTATAGATAATAAAGACAAAGGGTGAAATCCCAGCTCCACTGAAGTCACTGGCAAAACTCCCTTTGACTTCAATGGAACCAGTATTTTATCTAAGGTCCCTGCCCTAAGAAGCTTGTACCCTAAGGCTCCAGTTTTGCAAATATTTATGCACATGCTTAACTGTCTGCACATTAAGTATGCAAAGTTAAACACATCCACAAGTCTTTGCAGATCAGGGCTAACTTATACAGTAAAACTGATGAGGATAATGGGATGCCACACAGATGCATCAATCCACAGTCAGCTGCAGGATTGAGGCCTATGTATTTACCAATATGTTCATAAACTACTCTAATGTTTCATAACAAATCTGTATCAGATATCTGCCTGCTCACTTAGCTGAACTAATTGGTTTAGAAAAGTAAAAAATTTGTATATAATGTAAGAACCTAAGATACAAAAAACAAAACAAACAAAATCAAGTAAAAATAGCCATTCTGAGAAATACTTAATGACATGAAGGAATTTTATATCAATACAGGGGTCCCTGGTATACATTGGGGTTGCGTTCTTGAAAAGGGTGAAGGATACCAAAACTACAGAAACCGGGGACTTTTTCCCCTAAGAAATAATGGCCCGCCCTGTCTCCTCCCACCCCCCCAACCTCCTCCCTGCCTCGTTCCACCCCTCCTCCGAGCACGCCCCACCCCCGCTCCTAAACGCCAGGGGAAGCACCCACAGAAAAGCCACGCAAAATGTGAAGCGATAGATATTTGGATCGGGACCGATGTGAATCGGAACATGTTCCCCTGTTGATGAGTGATGGATTTGTGAAACGATGGATAAGGGGGAGACATATACTGGGGACCCCCTATATAAACAACATTTAGAGTTACAGTATATCTAAATTCAATTCATCTGATACTCATAGCTGGAGCTTCCATAACCCACATTTTCAGTTACTTTACAATGAAAAATATTAAGATATATCTAACACCCATCCTCAAAGCAGAACTCATTTGGAGAACTCTGGCACTCTGCTTCATTTTGCAGCTGTCCAACAGATAAGTCAACATGAATGCTGTTCAAATGTTCATAGCAGTTAGTGACATTTTATCATGTTTCCAATTGGCAATTCACATCACTGATGCAGCGTTAAAGATCTCTCATGCCTAACTCTTGATAGCAGTGCAATGAATGAGGCTGGCATTCTCCAGTGGTATGGATGGTTGTTTTAGGCTTAGGGGAAGAAGTAGAATTCTCCACAGATGCTGACCTCATTATACAAAATGATTGATGCTCAATCAGTGACTTAACAAGTAGACAAAGGGAATGAATTTCTCCACTATCTATCACAGGAAGAAAAACTATAAGGGCTTTTTGTCTCTGTTTGAATGCAACATGTAAACAAGTTCTCATCAATATGTAGATATTCTATTCTAATCAGGACACATTCTTAATCCAGATTTGGTACGCAACATTTTGTGTGTGCAGAACGTGTTGATTTATAGCTTGTTCCCTTAAGGAGAGTTAATATTGTACCTAAAGTGGTTTCAGGTCTTGTTTAGACTGAGGTATACATCTTAAATCAATTAGCTAAGTATTGACATACTTTGTGCAGTTTGTTGCTTTCACATTATCGTGAACTGACTTAATTAGGAATTCAGACTAAAAAATCTTTACTGACATTTTAATGTTCAACCATTAGAAGTGTTGATTGAAAACATGGTCATGGGCCATGGCAATTTAATGTGCAGTAAAATAAAGTTACAGTATGGAGACATTAAAAAAAAAAGTCCTAGTAGTTTTAGTGATATTTTTTAAAAATAAATACCACCATTCACTTACACTGTGCAATATCTTTGTAAGGATCTGCATGAGTAGAACCTCAGGCTGCAGAGCCTGGAACAGTTGATGTTCCCACATAGCCATCAGGAGGCCACGCAGAAGCACATCCAAGGAGCACGGTGGAGATTAGGCACTGTAGAAAGTACTACTCAAAAGGTCCAGAGACAGCACCCCGGGGCCTTCTGATTAGCCATGTTCATTATTTAACCCTGGAGAGTGCCCCAGGAAGTTGTTTGGGCAACCATGCAGATTTCTGACTTACTACCACTCCAGACTTCACCTCAGTTTCTGATCTCTGACCTTGGCCTGACTTCTGACCTGACTCTTGCCTATTGATCCTGGTTCTAGTGATTACTCTGAACCCTGCTCACTTATTTACCACCTTGTGACTGTCCTTGACTTGTGGACACCAGCCAGCCAGAGTGCCTACGCCCATCCCTTACAGTCTTTCATCCAAGAATTTTAATGTTCTTTACAATCAGACATTTAAGCCTCAACATCTCTTTTCAGTAGATGGCATTATATTCATTTCACAGATCAGTTAACTGAGGAAGGGAAGTTAAACTCCTTATTCAAGACCAAATAGCAAGGCTCTGTCAGAGTTGGAATTAGATTCCGGGGGTCCTGGTTTTCAGACCCCAACATAACCATTAGGCAAGTATTTCCTCTCTTGTAACAGTGTTGCTATAATGATGTAATTATCGTATTAGTCACATTAAAGGGGGGATTGTATCCTTTGTGGAGCCTGAAAACTAAAAGATGCTAGAAATTTCCAACCCACTGACTGAGAAGCAGCACACTACTTAGGGTGACCAGATGTCCTGATTTTACAGGGACAATCCCGATAGTTGGGGCTTTGTCTTAAATAGGCACCTATTACCCCTCCCTCCCCCCCCCGATTTTTCACACTTGTTATCTGGTCACCCTAACTACTGCAGCTGCAAACTGCAACATGGTCTGTTTTGGAGCAATGAAAGAAATCAAGAGTGCTGCTTTTGAACTGTAAATTTGTCTCTTCTCAAGCTTTGGTGGAAAGGAGGGGGTGAAGATCAAGCTGCTCGTGATACTATTCCTAATCAAGTGGCTGGTTACAATGACTCATTGAGCAGGGGCCTATAGTATCCATTTGAACAAAATTGCCGGTCCTCTGCTTGAGATATCTGCTCACATGGATCTAGTACCTTAGGCAACAGTGAGAGAACTGGAAAGAACAGAAAATCATTGTACTTTCTTTACTGACTGCTTCTGGAAGAAACGGGACCGGGGAGTGCTGAACTGAGCCCCCTTACAAAGTAGCTTGGCCTCAATTTCCCCAGGTCCCTGCACTGCAAATGTGTGCCAGCTCTCAGGGTTGGCTCATCTTTTCCCTGGCAATTATGCAGTAATTGTTTTCCACTTTATAATACACAGTTGACTTACATTTGTTTCTTCCTACTGTTCAGCATGTCATATGACGAAAGTCAACCATATTGAATCCAAACCCAAAACACCTGCAAGTACTGCAATGTGGCTTAGATTGCAATTAAAAACCCCCACAATGATTAATCTTTTTTGCCTACTGATCCTAATTTCCTTCTCAATTTTTATAAAAAAGCCATGTCTTTCTTTCAGCAGAAATTCTGTTCAGCACTTTCAGTGTAATGTAATCAAGAGATGTATTTTAGTACATTTTGTGGCTTACATTGTCAAAATGCAAGCAGGTTTGCAAATGCTGCTTCTTGGTGCAGTAGGTGGGGAGAAGGGGGCATACAACAAATTCATCCTTGCTTTTAGCAATGATAAGGAATTTACAGTATCACCACCATTTATTCATAAATTTATGTGTTCAAGTCAAAATACATCTTATTTCATATAAAGATCTTAAAAATGAAGTGTAAATGTGACCCAGCATCTTTTAAGTTTCTCTGCAAAGCTGCACTGTCTCTTATCAAACCCTTTGATTTAGAACTTTCCACAAATTAATTTATGTTTCTCTGCAAAGAGGAACACAAATATTGCCATTTGCAAGAGGTTTTCTTGCAGCTGCAAGCAGACTGCACATGTTCTAACAAGAGTCTCTTTTGACAGAGATGAGAAGTTATTTGAGTGACTGAACAGATAGAATATTTCAAAACAGAAGATGTGTACAGCAATCCCCAAACCCACCCTAAAAACAAGTATAAAGAAAATGCACCTTATGCTGCTCCTGAAGATTCATGATCAAGAAGCTTTCGATGCAACCTTTCAGAATGGTTCTATTTTTAGTGGCAGTAGTGGGAGAAAATAGAACAAATTTCCTGGAGTACACCATTCTGTGTGGGTGCATGTAATGTGTAGCCAAAGTGCTAAAAGAGTCAGGGCTCATTAGACCCATGAGATGTCCAGGATAAACAAGAATAATCCCCTTTGTCCATGACCCCCCACAGTGAGTGAGAAACACACTATTGATCTGTTCCCCAGGTCCCTCAGATGGTGAGAATCTTTTAATAGGTTTCTGATCTTAAACATGGACTAGTGCCTCCAGAATTAGACAGGTTTCAGAGTAGCAGCCGTGTTAGTATGTTTCCGTAAAAAGAAAAGGAGTACTTGTGGCACCTTACAGAGAACAAATTTATAAGAGCATAAGCTTTCGTGAGCTACAGCTCACTTCATCGGATGCATACAGTGGAAAATATAGCGGGGAGATTTTATCTCCCCAAATCTCCCCACTATATTTTCCACTGTATGCATCCGATGAAGTGAGCTGTAGCTCACGAAAGCTTATGCTCTAATAAATTTGTTCGTCTGTAAGGTGCCACAAGTACTCCTTTTCTTTTTCCAGAATTAGAAAGACTCTGACCATCACCATTAATGGCAGTTAAGAATTAGTCTTTTGGAAACAAAACTCTCATCTTGTTCAACAGTTATACACAAGGATACATCCTTTGGAACCATTCTGGGAACTTCTGGAGGAAGGCAAGGTAGTATGTTTGAAAGAAGGGACTACCCTAAGCTTATTCTCAGCCTGCTTTTCTTCTGCTCACTCCACCAGCCAGAGGTCTTTTAGCATAGAGAGACCTAGTTATTGACTTCTTTCCCCCTTCCTCTTGACAGTTCCACTTGCCAATTTAATAATAATTTAATAATCTGTCACTAAATCAGTCTTTATTATGTAGTCATCTCAGATATTCAATGTAAAACATGGGAAATTAGCTAACCAATGCTAATTAACATATATTTTTGCTCCTCTTTAATGAAATGTACTACACAGGTAAGCCATACTCATACACATTGGAAACATACAGTTTTCATGTACTTAAAGCTAGAGAGTTTTCCCCTCACACCTTGCAGAACTATACAGAGTTCCTGTAGGCTGATAGCCCATTTCTCCCTGATAGATCATGGAAAAGCAAAACTGCCTTTCCCCATTGCTGTAACCTGTGAAGTTCCACGGGCCTCAATCCTATCCCCAAATTCTTAACATCTACCTAAAACCAGTGGAGATTTTAGTGAGATGCCCTGGACCAAAGCCTCAAAAATATGTTCCCAGTGCTCAGTTTTATATTTAATAACCCCTTTATGTATGGACAATATATTCTTCCAGCTGTCCCAATGATTAGGGGAAATTGGAGCCTAAATGACAAGCAGCTGGCTCAAGTTAAAACCAAATAAGACCGAGGTGATGCTAATAGGAAAGGGAAAGTTGGCAAGAGTCATTTTGCAGCTTCTCTTGTGGGCTCTGCTCTCTGATAGTCCAGTTACTTTGCAGCTTCAGTGTCCTATTCAGTTGGATTCATTGCTGCTCCTGGACTTCCACACAGCTATAGTGACTAAAAACACTTTCTTTCATCTTATTTCTGAAAAGTGCCCTTACCCATATAAGCACACCTGGCCACAATGATTCACGCATAATCAATTTCTGACTAGACCACTGCAAACATTCTCTCTCTGAAGCTAGCCATAAAGGCTACATGGAAGATGCAACTGACCTATCAGTAGCTTGACAGTTAAGTGAGATACACTAGCCAAAGCACACTGGTGCTTCACACATTGCACCAGTTCCCTACACAATTCCAAATCTAGTCCAAGGTGCAGACTGGAAAACCAGTATTTAATTGTCTTACTGTTCCTTGAAGCTATTCGGAATGTGTTCACAGTGCTTACATTAAGCCCTCTATACTTTTAGATGATATTTTCTCAGGGGGTCCTCCAAATCCCTGTCAGATCCCTCCATTTCCTCTTTCCCGCCACCACTGGTATAAATCCTTCCTGAGGCTTTACTTCCTCATTTAGGAGTGGAAAGGACCTCTTTGGATTCTATTAACTCACTCCTTAGTCATTGAGATGGTTCCTGTGAGGTGACACATGAGATTCCCAATTTCCTAAAGTGAACATGCTCCCAGCCACAGCAGCACTTCTAGATCCTACTATCACAGAATGGTAACAAAATGTAGGTCTCCCACAAGTCAGTGCCATCTTAGGCACAAAAAACGTAACACAAAAATTAAAGAACCCAGTCATTTCTAAATGGAGTATTGCTTTAAAAACATAGCCCACTTTTAAAATGTGAATAGGAGACTGCAATGGCAGGATTTTACCTTAAGACAGAGACACCTATCTTCACTTATGAAGTGAGCTGTAGCTCACGAAAGCTCATGCTCAAATAAATTGGTTAGTCTCTAAGGTGCCACAAGTACTCCTTTTCTATCTTCACTTAGCAATTCTCACACCATGAGGACGTGTAAAGTGGTACTATTGATCTTGCAAAGGACAGTCCATTGATATACAAACATGCAATTTATAGGCCATTTTACAATAAACCTTTGTTGAGTGTGTGGGGCACATTCTCATCAGAATAATGAAATGAATTGGATGGGGAAAGTCAACTGCATTCTACTCTTCTTGCTTCAAGTTACAATTATTAAAGCTCTCAACGTATGAATAAGTTTCATGATTGCAGAGAATGGTTTCTGCAAACGCATCTCTATCATTTATGTGATAAACAAAACTAGATAACAATATATTTGAGGATTACCCTAAGCACCATATCGTTAACTGTGAAAGTTATGTAATAAGAAACTCAGTAAAAGTAGTAATATCTGATCAGAAAGACGAATGTTCTTCATAGTAATGACATTTTTTAATCATCAGACAAAGAACAATGTACTTTGCCAGCTTCCATTTCTTTCTCTACTGTCAGACAAAATAGCAGCCACAGAAAACCCTTTCAAGTGAAAGATGGCAGGTTTATGGAAAATTACTCAAATGCATTTGAGTAGAGTCCAGTGTACCTTGCTTTATATTATTCATGGTAAGCATAATTTGCAGCTCTCATATTGTCAGATTTTTCTATTAATTGTTAATGAAACAGCCAGATCTCTTAGGGGAGGTGTTATTTTATCATTTTTAGGTCAAGAATATTGTAATAATTCTTCATTAAATCAATAATCTTCTTGTCAAGTAAATACTATATAATTTAAGGTTTTAAATAAAGATTTTAGCAAAACTATCATTTTTTAATTTTAATTACGTTCTCCATCTAAACAAAACTAATAATCCCAAAAGAAAAGCCAAGTGGTATGAAAACCCAAGATAGATGGCTTTAGAGATGAAAAGGTGTCATAACTTCCCATATGTGCTAAGATACTTTCTTACAATTTCTTACAAAGTTAAACACCCTGGTCCTTCTGGAACAAACTCCTGAACTCCGCTTAACACCTCTTTTCATGCTAATTCAGTTTCACGAAATGGAAGGCAGGTGATATTAATTTACAGGTGATCTTTTTGAATCAAGATATTTTAAATCCTTTGAGCAACTCAAGATGCAGTTTCTTCCTCCCTATACAAGTTTTTATCATTATGCATAAATGTGGCAGTGAGTCATTTTCGTTAAGAGGGCTAGACTGTCCCTTCACAGGCATACGTCTCAGCAAGAGTTGGTGCATAAACTGCACCAGACCAAGAGCAGCCCCAGGAGGCATTATGACAGACAGACCTCTGAATCTCAGTCCCCTCAGCGGGGAGGGGATTACTGGCACAAAGTGCCTGTTGCTCCTGTCTGCTTGGACCCAAAGTCTGGGTGGCCTGGCCGGAGATATCAGGAAGAGGCATTTTTACTGCCATACGCATATGTGTGGTCTGAGTCACAATCTAACTTTAAGAGATTGCCAAGTATAGTACTCTTCTCTAATGGGACAGAATCATCAAGATGTTGCTGGCACACTCATTTCAAGACAGACATTTTTAAAAAACAGTATTTAAGTACATTGGGTAACTGGTTCCTTAAAAAATGTTTTACCTTTGGACATGGGCCTGCGAGCCTAGATGCCTACAAGGCCTATGTATCACAATTGTCTGCCAGGTTGAAAAGGCTCTTTTACAGTCAGATGCGCAGGTTTGTAAATTTGCAAGTCCCCTCCTCCATGACATTTATTTAAATAATAAAATAATCATAATCTCAGCTTTCATTTTGAGTGCAACATTTTTTGCGAGTCTAATGTTGCTTCCTGGCATTCATACTTTATTCATACCAAGTGTGTTCACATGGGTTAGTTGGCATCATTCTCACCAAGACCCAAGAAAGTCTTAGGTTCATGTCCCAGACAGAAGGCTGGCATAATTGCCATGAGAATTCTCTACATAGGGCAAAGGGAAAAATCCCCTCTTCCTGTGATAATTACAAAAATATACTGATGCTGCCTGTATGCACCCAATTTAAAAACCCCCAGGAGAGTAGAATTTTGCAAAGCTATACAATTGCATGGTTTGGATTTATACCGAAACACAGAAACAACAGAGCACCCTGGATTGTAAGAGATGGACATCCAGGTGAATTTAAAAATCCCATGGCATTGTGTGGGGTTGGGAGGAACAAGAGTACGATGCCAGCATCCTAGCCGACATCACTCTCACTAAAATATTTGAAATTCTTGAGCTGTATGCCACTGCTGCTGAGAACATAATGGATTTTCATTTGCCTCTCAGTCAGTATACTTTAGTACCGAACTCATTTTGAAGATTGCTTTGACACATCTTGATATTAGAAGGCACCAGATACAGTGGCTTCCATTAAATCCTTTGCAATTTTGCCTGTTGCCTAATTCATGTGCAAATGGCAATTGTAAATGTTTGAATGACAACTGCTGTAAAAGCAAATTCTATTTTATAACTGGCAAAATACTTTGTTAACAGCATCAGCTAAATTATTGCATCCTGTTTATTAGCTTTGTCTAGATTTGCATTGTACAAACATGTATTATTCCAAACCTTTAGTGGAAAATGGCTAGCACATTAATACCATAAAAACCCCAAACCTTTCTAGATTCACAAAATCCTTTTTGTTTGTAAACATTTCAGGTAAGTAATGGTTATACATAACAATGCAAATATTGATTAACCCCTTTAAAATAATATATGGCTACTTTAAGTGAACATATAACATTCTAAACGCTTTTCAGTTCTTTCATTTTATATTAGTTCTCTACTGAAGCTTTCAGCTTGGCTGTCAGATCATATCACTTAAGGAACACTCTTAGGAGGCCCTTATCATGCAAACAGGAATAATATGCTTTACCTCTGTTTAGCTCAGCTGGCTGTATATATCCAACCAGAATGGTATGCTTCAGTAAACCTGGTTCTTATGAAAATTGAGTCTGATTATAGAAAATTATTTCTCCCCCAATATCTCTAAGGATTCAAATTAAGTACTTAAAAAACCAGCAAAACATTCCTTATATTTGATGCTGTTTTCTCCAACTGTTATTTTATTCTTAAAGAAAAAATTGTATTGTATTTCTTTTAAAAGTTAATATTTATGAGAAGATAAATGCAATCTTTAAGTGAGTATAATTAAATGATAAACAGGGAGCTCCCTCAAGTTATGAGGCAATGAGCATGTCTTCTTCTAAATCAACAGTTCTCAACCTGCGGCCCGCGGGCCACATGCGGCCCAATTAGCACACAGCTGCGGCCCAGTTCAACTGTGTGCTAAAGACCGCCCACTGTGTGGGGTCTGCAGGGTTCCCAGCTGCCCTGACGCCCAGCACAGCGGTGTCAGGATTGCCAGTGAGCCAAAGGGGGAGGACAAGTGGCGAGCCTGAAGTGGGGAGGACAGCTGGCGAGCCTGGGAGGGTCGGGGATCTGGGGCTCCTGGCTGGACCTTCGGGGTCCGGGGCAGCTGCCCAGCCCTGTGTGGCAGGGGATGGGGCAACCACCTAGCCCCACGAGCTCCAGGTTTGGGGCAGGCAGCTTGCCCATTCAGTGGGGGTTGGGGCTGCCCTGCCACCCAGCCCCTGCGGCCCCCAATGTGTAATCAGGTGAGAACCACTGCTCTAAATGAACTCCGAGACTGAAGAACAAAGGGGTTTTAGCACAGGATTCGGTTACTACCAAGTTTGTAGTGAATGCTATCAATTAAAACTGGTCAGGAAGCTTTCAATAAAATGTTTTTTTTAATCAGAAAATGCTGATTCATTAAAACTGACAAAAACTTTCATTGAGAAAGTTTCTCAGCTCCAGGATGGAACTTCTGGAGGTGGGGAGAAAAGGAAGAAGGAGAAGTCAGGGAGGAGGAGGAGACGACCCATTCTTTCCAAAAGAGAATAATAGCCTGGTGGTTATGGCACTTATCTGGAATGTGGAAGACCTAGGGTCGAGTTCCTGCTCTGTCTAATTCAGGAGACTTGCCCTAACCAGTGGGCTAATTAGCTATTCCGGGGCGGCTCTCTCTTTCTCTCAATTTTTCATTAAAAATTTGGAAACGTCTTGTTTACAACTGCAAAATTGCAAGTGGAATTCTTGTTTTCTGGCCAGGCTACCCTCAAGTTATTACACTGAAAAGTGCTCTCCTCTCTCTCATATGATACTTCCCATCTAAATGCTAACAACAAACATGACCACATCAATTTATAACTTCTTCTCCAACCTAATCAACTGTGTTTTCATTATTGCCCAGCCCTATAGTCTGCTTGACAAACACTTTGCTTTGTTCCCTCTGGACACGCTCAAGAGTGATTCCGTTTTAAATGAAATGCCATTTAATATCTTAGATTAGGCATGACGAAGGTTTAGGGAAGGCTTCAAAAGTGATGGTGGGTATATATGCTGTGAGCTTGTTTATTGGGAGTTTTGAGGATGTGGTCTCTCAGAGTGGAGGGATATAATATAGCCAATCAGGGCAGAGAGTTGCATTACCAATGATGCATTCACAGAGAAATATGTGATTATGCAAACCCCTGCATTCTGACTGGCTAGGGGCCATTTTAAGTCAGTTTAGGAACAGGAATATGGACACTCATATGGCTGAGGAATAAACAGAATGAAATCCTTCCCCAACTGAGTCAATAAGAGTTTTGCCATTGACTTTCATGGGGCCAGAATTTCATTCATAATCCTTTTGCAAATCAGAACTCCCCCTATCCCAAGCCAGAGGTCAGGGGATTTCATAACAGAGAATTATTTTAACTCACTTTGTCAATTCATTATTTTAATTAAAAATGAAATCACATAATTTTTTATTTATATATATATATAGCTTCATTTGTAGAAAGAGAAATTCATAGAACTATTCAAAAAGCTCATGAGAACATTCTATAGAGGTGGATAGAGTAAAATAGCATGTCATATTTAATACATACAAATAACAATAGACTGCCCTTTGATATCAATGCATTACATCTACAGTCTGAGAAACGAAGAGCAGTAATGAGTCTCCAGAACCAGAAAGAAAATATTTCAGATGTGAATGCTGTAATGAATTTCAAAGGCATTGGCATTAGGTTGTACTGAAAACAGCTTAGAGATGCTTTCAAGAGAATGGATCTGATTTTACAAGAATTTCTTGGTTTCCTAAAAAGCAGTTATTGATCAAAAGTGTTTTAAACCAGTTCAGCTTCAACAACTGTGATGTTAACATCACTGGAGAAGGTTAGAACACATCATTTTGATGTAAAGCCAACATTCCACTGACACACTGGCTCAGTGCACTTGCTGTATGCCTTGCTTTTCATGTCTTTCTTGCTAGACTTTTAGTCTGTTTACAAGTTCTATAAACACCAGTTCTTCCAGATGAGGATTCAAAACCTGGAGTAAGTCTACAGGGAAATATTACATCCCAGTAAAAGAGTGGCATCTGGATATGACATTCTAGGGTGCAATCCAGACCAGTGAGATGTGCCTTGCAACCTGGGGTGCCTCACAATGCTTTGCTGCTGTAGCATCCAACCTGGGCTCCCCACAAACACACACAGGTCACACCCTGAGCATCTGAGTACAGCTGCAGCCTGCTAGCACACTCCAGTCACACTCTGGCTTCCACCAGTCTTGGTTACTACTTGCTGGGTGACCCCCCCCCCCAACACACTTCCAATCCTGAATTTTTTCCCAAAACATTTATTCTGCACTGTCCAGATCTTTCTGTGTATACAAATATAAGACATTAAAGATAGTGAATACAAATATAAGGCATAAAGATAGAAATGGTTACAAGAAAAATAAAGATAAATGCGTTGTAGTACTAAAACTTAAACTAGACTTGGTTCAAGACAATATTCTTACCACATGCTCCCAGCAACAGGGTTGAACAAATTTCAGGTTAGGATCTCTCCCAAAGTCAAATGGCTGTTTCCTTTGTCTTCTTAGGTGAAATAGATAGACAGGCAGATAGATAGGAAGAGATAACTTCATCTATGGGTAACCCTCAGGAAAATGCAAAGGGGCAAAAACACCCCAAGTTAATTCCCACTGTGAGGTTGGAATCATGGAGTATTGTGGTGAATATGCTGTTATTTGCTACAGTGTAGATCCATCTGTTACTACCCCCTTTCTTTCCCAAAGATTGGCACTTGACAGGTGATTGCCTATCAACTTTGATGACACCTAGTTAGAGGAGCCAGCTTGTCTTTTGTCTTTGAGAAACAGGTTTATCCATTCCCCAGACTTGTCTGGTAATCATGTCTCAGTCATGATGTCAGTTTATGTTCATAACATTATATATAATGTTGCTACATACATTTCACCCAGATATTGACCAGTGAGTTATTAGTTTTCAAATGATTCCTCAACAAGGCATATTTTGTAAAAACATTATCACAATAGTGCGTCGGGTGTGAATACAGGGGTGCATTCAGTCACAGTGGTTCAATCTTATTTCATTTAAAGAGCAGGTTGTCTCAAGGAAGGAGTACAGACAAGCTAACAAAATTCTAAAGTAAAAAGCAGGAGATATCAGCACAGAATGGAAAATTAGGTTAGCGATGATATTTAAGGAGAGACCTTTTTCAGGATGTGAAAAAATCGATATATCAATTCCTCTCCTGTACGGTGGTATGCCTTTTGTACCATAAGGGCCTTTTACTAGCCTTAATCTGTGTGCGATTCTTCCATTGACATTAATTGGTGTTGTGTATGTGGACTGAGGGTATTAAAAAAGAGAGGTCATTCAAAAACTTGATTGGACTCCTGTTTGCTGATTCAAATATCATCTACTATACAAAGATGTGCTGGTGTGGTCTAGGAATCCTGGGGGAAATTTGACACACATTTTTGATTCAGTGTAATAAATGTCACATAACATAAGTTGCCAGATGAATCAGAACTATATTTGCTACATGATTTTTCTACAGTTCCTGGGACTAGAAAGTATTAAAATGGTCCACTGTTTCCGTTGCTTGTGAAAGGATATTGATCCTCAGGGGATAAACAAGCTCTGATGTCCCCTTTTTAAAAGGCCGTCATGAAGACATTGCAGAAATTGCTTCATATGAACTTATTTACAAGATTAATGATAAAGTGAAGAATTTTAAGTGTCATGGACAATTTTCTGACTGAAGGAGAATGCTGATTTGCAAATGAAGGATATAAGAAATCACCAGGGAATTTGCTGGGGGGATGAAAAGGTGTGGCAGTCTAGAATCGTGTTAAGTGTTGGCTTGATTTTGGTTGCTTGATCTTTTTTTTTTTTGTAGTGTTGTTATACACTGCTTTGTATAACTGTTTTAAAATCTCAAGAGGACTTGATTCTCCGCTGGGTCTAAGCTCTGCTCGGTTGTAGTGGAGAGTGGAGCTGTAAGGGAGCTGGTTGCAGTTCCCTCATTCGCAGCTGCTTAGCCTCACTGTAAGTTACAGCTGCCGAAGTGGGGGCAGTTTTAACTTATGCTACGGTCGGGGGGCTCTTTTTTAATCCCAGCAAATAATTTATTTTGATCGTTTTGCTTTCTGTTTCTAATATTTCTAGGCCACTACCTGTTTCAAATGAATACCATGCACCTACTGTAAATTTAATTTACCCTTCCGAAGAGAGTCACATATGAAAATTGGAGTCTTTTTGTGAATACAGACTAACATGGCTGTTACTCTGAAACCTGACATATGAAAATTGTTAATATAAACAAATCCAAGCAGAAAACAAGGAGTCTCATAACTATTGTTCTCTTCATGCTTTCAAGGAGTAGCTTAGCCAAACAATAGTTAGGACTTTACCTGGAAAACTCTGGAAATGCCTCTAGAGAATCCATGGTCAAAATTTTCCACAGTAGGAGTCTCAGGTTATGCACCTAAATAAAAGTGATCTGATTTTCCAAAGTGCTCCTGGATGTTCCGCTCCCATTGACACTGGATGTAGGAATCTACATTTAGCCTTTTAGTTTTGAAAACCTAATTAAAACAGCCATGAATTTACTGACATACTTATAGAGAAGGAGGACACAGTTCTTGGCCAGGTTTTTGTGTGTTTGCTTGTTCTCAGTGGCAGCCATTTGAAGTTCTTCAGGGCTTTGGAATGTTAGAAGTCCTAGTGGAAGTTAGCAGGCAGAGTGAAAGTGAGGTGATCAAAGATACAATGCAGTTTATCACATGAAGATACACAGTTTATCACACCTCCACATGTAAATAATACATACACATATGTCCTAATTATGTGTGTATGCATATGATCTGTATTAATGTACACACACACACAATGTATTCAAATATCCTCTGTACATCTTAGAACTGATATTCTGTTACATAAGTGAAACCCTATAAATTAATTTCTATATGCAACTACCTTAAAAAGAAAAGGAGTACTTGTGGCACCTTAGAGACTAACCAATTTATTTGAGCATGAGCTTTCGTGAGCTACAGCTCACTTCATCAGATGTTTACCGTGGTTTAAACATCTGATGAAGTGAGCTGTAGCTCACGAAAGCTCATGCTCAAATAAATTGGTTAGTCTCTAAGGTGCCACAAGTACTCCTTTTCTTTTTGCGAATACAGACTAACACGGCTGTTCCTCTGAAACCTACCTTAAAAAGGACACTACTAAAAAACAAAGAACCCAATTCAGAAAATATTTGTGAGTTCTTCCATATAAAACTTCCTTTCCACTCCCTCTCTAATTTTTAGCTTTTATTTTTCTTAAGAATCTCAAATTATTAATGTTTTTTCTCAAAGCTCTTTCATGGCTTACTTTACAACTATCACACCATTTATATCTGTGAACAGCTTAATGGCCATTTTAACAAGCTAGTCTGAAAGTCAAATTTACCACTGATATTTGGCAAACTCTTTGGCCTTTTGGGCTACTGTATATGATATATTCAAATCAACTTGAAATGTTGCAGCAGTCTTGTATTGCAATTGATCAAATGCTATTTCAGTGTGTGTTTGATTTTTTTTTTTAAACTACTGGACTAAGTAACCTGCTCTAATCTACTTTTATGTCTTAATTGAAGTGGTAACTGGAAATACCAACTATTTTCCTCTTTCCTTCTCTCCTCTCTCTGGAAGTACACGCTGTAATGACTTATTCAGAGATATATCTGAACTGTACAATTCTTTCCCAACTATGGATTTTAATACAATAGCTCTAGAAATGTATCCAGGGGCCTCACAAGAAGAGGGCTTACCAATTAATGCTTTAAACCAAGTCAGTCTTATTTTTGTTAAATAATGAAACACAGCTGAGCAACCACATCAGAGCTATAAATATTACATCTCTTTCTAGATAACACAGTTTAGTTTAGGTTGATCTACATGCAGGTTTTCTCTTTGAACACATTATCTGGGAATCTGACAGAGAGCAGAAATACTATTAGAGCTTCAGATTTTGTAGGATTATAAAACCTACTCCAAAAGCATTTTTAAATGTCAGTTGAGGTTTAAAGGAAGTGGGGTGTGTTTGTTTTTAAAATTAAGCATGTGTTTTAAAGTTTACTTTGAGCCATAACCTGCAGAAATGTTGTAATGGGTAAACTAATCCTAGCCTCAGGGACTCATGAGCCTTAGTTACCAAACAGTCAGTTTGGTGTATTTGCAAATAGGCTCTTACACATTACTGGAAATACTGTAGTTTGTGGTGATAATCAATGGCAAACTTGCTTACCTCATTTACCGTATCTACTCCTAGTCATACTTCATGGCTGCTATCTTGAATTACAAGATAGACTCACGTACATAATGAGAAATTTGGGATCAAATTTGAAATCTGCAGACCTCAGCAATAGATTCAGCAATAGCACAAAAATGCATGAGGTAGATGGTGACTTGGAAAGACAGGGAATATCTTTATGGTCAGAAAAATCCTAGCAAGCTTGAAAGAAGTCTAGAAAGCCATGGGCCAGCAGTTTACATTTGAGGATCTCTCAAAGCACTTTACTAACATTAAAAAAGTACATTTCATGACACCCATGTGAGGGAGGCAAATGCTATCTCCATTTCACAGATGAGAAAACTGAGACATGATAAATATTACCTGCTCAGGGTCACAGAGGAAGTTTGTGACAGAACTTGGAATAAAATGTAAGTCTCTTGGTTCCCAGTCATGTCCTCCAATAAGATTAACCTGGTTTCCACCCTTCCTTTGTAACTTCGCCTTCATTGCTTTGTACCCCAGTTACTGAAATTCCCACCTCCATGTATTCTTATTTTTTCTACAAATCCATGTTTCCCAATTACAATGGTATTTGTTCACCAAAATATTTCACTTGTTCACTTAGTTCAGTAGCTCCACTTTCTACCCACCAATTTTTGAGAGGCTGAACTAGTCATGTGATGTTAAATGTGCAAGACTTGCATCATACATCTGAATCCTTTCCTAGGAACTTAATGTAAGTCACTACTGACTGAACCTAATAACAGTTGCAGTCCCAGTTTACAGATGCACCACATATACTTAAATTGGGCTGGAAATTTCATTAAAAAGTTTACTCAAAAGTTCTGTTCTCTCAGCTCCCATTCTGGTTGGAAATTCCACTTTGTGTAGAAATCTGGCACTCCAGCTTTTGATTCAGGCTGGAGTCAGGACCCTCGGAGATGAGCTAAAGTGAAAAATGAGTTTTAAAAGATGTCCTGAACTCTTTCAAGTCTCAGTGAAGATTTGATTTGAGACACAAATAAGTTGGTTCTTATTTTATCTGGACCAGTTCACCCATCAGAATCAGATTCCCCTTTATTTCCCAAAGAACCCATACTGTGCTAATGCAGAACGTTAACCTGCAGAGACGTCTGTATTAAACTGAGCTCCAAATCTTTAACTTGCTTAATTCAGCTTGTCATCTTATTAAAACTTAAATCCAACTCTGGAAATGCATTATATGTTCTGCCACAGACAGCATACAAATTATAAATTTAAACAAATAGATCAATTAAAACTACTGCAAAAACAGCATACATATGCAACCACTTCATGCTATCAAGTAATGAATTCATGTAGTTTCTATTTGTTAGAGGAATGGTGTAATTTAAAATGTTCACTGTGCTTCTCTTGGAATCTTTTGTTAATTGGAAGCAAGCCAGGGCACATCAAAGTGGCTGAGAGCTACAGTTTTGCATCTTCATTTCTATAGACTCCTATCACAAACCAGATGGGGGTGGGGGAGTTAAAAAAAACCAACCTTGCTAGAATATAATTGCTGTACCAGGGTTTACTGAGAGTGAACTTCTCACACTAATACTTTCCGTTTTTTAAATTTTATTTCAGTTTATATTATCCCTTCACTTCAGTGGCAGATATTTGATCAAAATTTGCATAGCAATAATTTTAGCATAGTTTATAACTTTTACTATGCTATATGGATATATATAGATCTATCTATCTATCTTGCAGTGCTCTTTCCCCACAACCAAACATTAAGATTTTCTTTACTGGGTCTTTTAACAATGCAACAAATTTATCCAACAACCAATCTATATACAGTGTTAGAGTACAGTTGACAAAGGCAACAGGATAACTACATGATGATGATGTAGCAAAGAGTTGCATGGTGTTGCAGCATTTTATCATTATCACCGGAAGAGGAGATAGATTGACACAGTTTTTACTTTTATGGAAAAATTGCTCAAAGAACTCGGTGCAAATACTGGAAATTTCTGTCAGAAGATTCCAGACTAGAAGTCTTTTTATAGGTGGTAGGGAAACAAAGGTTGAACAAACCAATTTTTCTCCCAATTATAAACAATTACAAGTCAACATTTTTCAAAGGTTATCACAGATACCTCCTATTCTAAATACAGTGGGCATCTAAGGTATCTTTGATACATGTGGGAATGGCTGGCAAAAGCTTATTTAATAGTTACCACTGTAGATTAAAAAATAAGGTTTCCAATATATCGCCAAACCACAGCACTCGGGGGTAGGAGCAGCCACAAGAGAACTAAGGAACTTGGCAACTCATTGTCTCATGTGTAATTAAACTAGTTTAATGCTTAACATCCATCCATGACCTGAATTAGGCTTTGCTTTGTTTTATACCAGATGGAGAAGGAGGAGGAGGAAGTGTTTTCTTCTCCAAAGACCATCTGTATACATATGTTGAAACACTGTTGCAAGAATCATGTTGAAACGTCAGCTGAGATGGGCTCCCTACCTGATTTGTAATGGTTTTTAAAAAATGGTTTGTACCCTTCCTTTCATTCCTGTCCACAATGGTTAGGGAAATTACATTAAGACATGAACTGTGTTTAAAACAACACAGTTATAGTAGCAATGTAGACAGACCCTAACTTCCTCAGGTTACTTCCTATACCATCAGGAGTATAACTGCTATTGTTTATTGTTTGTATTATGCTAACATCCAGAGGCCTCAACCAAAAGGTCTAGGAACTCAGTCTGAAACCTGGTGGTCCTGCAAGCTTCTGTAGGGGTGAATCTCTGTCTTTGCTGGCCTGGACCCTTCCTCAAATCTACATGGTCAGGGGAGGCAGGGCCACATGGGGGCATTATCTGATATATAGTTTCTGATTTAAAAGTAATAAAGGACTCATTCCTGTTTCCATCTGTTCTGGCAAAGTCCTATATTTAATTTAATAGAAGATAATCTTGTGACTCAATCTCTCTGAGAATTTAATAGAAAATTATATCCCTGCTATAGAATTCTACAGGCTGGTTCAATAAACCTATAGAAAAGATACCCTTCTCTATTAAATCCATTAGAGTAATTTCTAAAGAATCCTATCGGTTTCATTCCTTTTAAATTTAATAGGAATCTTCTATAAATGAACTGAAACCATTGGCAAAATTCCTATCAACTTAAATGGAAGCAGGTTGGACACCAAAAAAGGAATTAAAATGTCCTGTATTTTGCAATATCAGTTCATGAAATTCATGTGTGAAGCTCCTATCAATGCTAACAGAAAAGGTTATTTGAGGCAAAGTTTATACACATCTTCATATTTTACAGTGGCCAAACAGCTACTTCAACCACTGTAAGAATTATTACCACATATCTGATCCATATGATATCTTCAAAGCCCTGCTCAAGCTGTTGCTAACTCATTTCCTTAAGAAGACCTTTTAATAAGCCAAGTAGAGCATGTATTGTAATACTGCACAAAGATATTGAAAACAAAGATATGCCAACTGAAAGCAAATTTGAGAACATGCAGTATTTGTATAAAAACATCATTTCATTCATAAAATAAAATATTTAGTGCAAGAAGTACCGAAATAGAAAAATAATTCCTTAAAGAGGATACCTGCCCTTTTAAAACTGATTTTTTATTAGTAGAGAAGGAGAGCATGGCCACCCTAATGGAACAATTTAAATGCATAACGGTTAAAACAAACTCTTTAAACTATTCTCGACATGTTCTAACATTCATCATGCTGACTACTGAGACATCACTTTTTAATAAAATACTGTGTAACTGAAAGAGAGACATTTAAAGGAGAGAAAAAAATTAAACTGTCTGTTACTGGCTGGTCTATAAAGATTTCTGCATTTAAAAGGATGATTGATTGCATGCAAGGTAGAAGCAAACAGCACTTCACATAGTTTTACAGATTTAGGTCTCTATTCTTATTTTTTTCTTATGAATATTTAGCCTTCTCTTTCAAGGTAATTCTGCAGGGGAGGATAAGCCAGTTAGGTCATCGCAAAAAGAGCAAAAAAGTGCTCTGGCTTGGGGCTGTAGGTACTAGTATACATTTCTATTTCCTCCCCTGTCTCTTATATATATATATATATATATATATATATATATATATATACATACACACACACACAAATACACATCTTAAATATTGTACCCATTTATTTCTATGTTGAAAACTGTAGGAGGCCAAAACTGAATTAGTATCATTTTTAAACATGAACTGAAGGTCTCACCATACTGAACTAAGTTTGAGTCAGGAAGTGTAGAAAACTGCACCAACATATTCTATTCCAGTCTGGTCTCTCTGCCCACAAACAATAGAACTACTGCACTAGTCAGCCAGGTATGCTACATGATGAACAGTATGAGCGAGCGGGGGGGCGGGGGCGGTTTGGGGAAAGATGGATCAAGGGACTCAAACTGAGAAGGATGGCTCAGAACCTATTTTGCATGGGTGGATGAGACTTCTTTAAGAGAGCAAAGGAGACTGCTTGTTCCAAATACAGCAATTTTCAGTCATGAAGGCTATTTATTTGCATCTGCAAAAATGTGTCTTGTGTTTTGAAGGAATGAGCAAAAAACCCATAGAGGCCAGTTCTACTTTACGTGCAACAACTGCTGCACAATTTTATTACTCCTTGGGTCCTACCTAAAAGAGCTGAACTTGCAGTTTTGTAAACATTTTGGTATTAATCAAGCTGTCCAAGAGCAGAGCCTCTTCTCTCCTCCCTCCCTCCCTTTCCCCCCCAGTCTGGCACCACACAAAGGCGGTTCTTTCTCCCACCCTCAGTACAGCGGGTTGCTGCTGCAACATTCTTCCCTCCACCATCCCAGCTTCTACTGTAGACCCTCTGCTGACCCAACTCCTACCTGACTCTCCCCTGATCACAAATAATATCCCTTTACCTGCCATGCCACATGTATTTGGCCCATTATTTTCACTCATTTCCCCAGGTGCATTTTGACCATTTCCATGTACTGAACACTTTTACATTCTAAGGTGAGTCAAGGGATCCCGTGATCACATACTCCTACTCTGTGCTGGGTAAGAGAATAATATTGTAGCAGGTCTGAGTCATTTTTTACATTTGTTTTATTAACCAATGCCAAGTCTTGTAGAAGTATACAAATTAACCCCCCAAAATGGCTCACTTAGGACAAGAACACAAACAACCTACAATAAATTAAACATTTGCTTGTAAATGGTGCTCATGACGTGATCTAAATTGCATATGTGAAAGCGAGGCTTATTTGGCAAGTTTATAGCCTAACAGTGGCTACAATTTCAATGACTCTAAGCTAGTGAACTGCAGAATGTTTTGCATACTGATACCATCTACAAAGTTCACATGAGGTAATTCTTCCGTTGTTACAGTCAATGCTGCCTCCCAGGAAAAAGTGCAGACAGCTTCAAAAGAGGATGTGTTACTCTCTGCATACTCACAACACTTGTCATGGAGCACAGAAGAACTCCTTTGACACAGCCTTAGGAGTTCAATGTTCTGGAAGCCCACATATTACCAGTGGCTCAGATAACAAGCAATGACATAAATTGGAAATGTCAGACTAAAAACATCTAAAAGTGTCACTGATAAAAAAACAGGGAACTAACAACTGTTCCTTATTGACTGTGATATGGAACAAGTTAGAAAAAATGAGATGACAGACATCTCCATCTAAATCCTACAGGTAAACAGAAACTTGGTTTCTTTTTATGGAGAAATCTCCTTCCCAGTTTTTTCTCTGGCTTTATTGCTTTCAAATGGACTTTGCAGCAGCAGAGTTGACAACACTTCAAGCTACAGAACTGCTCCACCAACATTTTGGATGATGAAATGCTTTTTGATGCTAATTTTTTTTCTTTGGAATAGACAGGTAAACGAAATAATGGATGCTGACAAGATCAAACATGGTGGGGGGAGCAAAACTCTGAATATAACTCTGCATGAATCAGTTACAGGAAAATGGGGAGATTAAAACTGTGTCTGATTAGATGAGGAGCCTCCACTATCAAAGGTTGATCCTTTGGGGACTAAGTCATGGTCTTTTAGTGCAGTAGTTTATAAACCCCCAATTGCTGACATATCAAAATCAATATGCTATCTTACATAGTTGGTAATTGCTGCTCAAGAAAGAGCCAGGTTTAGGAGAACTGCACTTAAGGATCAGACACGCGCAGATACAGGTTTGTATCAAGCTTGACCCAAGACTCACTTATATCAGGATCTTAACCTATATTACGTGTAATAGATTAAACGAAACAAAAAACCACCCCAAAGTGAACTCATGCACTGCACAGTGCATACAGGAACAAAAAAAGTACTTAATATTTAACCACTGGGCAATGAGTCAGCTAAGAGTCAGAGTGACAGTTAGGATTCACCTTAGAAATGGTGACTTTAACGCAGAGTATAACTCATAAAAATACAGGATTTCCTACTCTGTTAGCATTTTCAGTCTGTTTGTGAATGTAATGCACTTGGTTGGTCTTATGATGAAAGCACTTTTGAACTTCAAATTAAAATTATCTTTCAAAAACTTGCCTGTGAAACTACAGCAGCATGAAAATGAACCTGACCTTGTTTGTGGAGTTACTTCTTCTACCTGCTTCAGGAGAAAGAGGGAAAGGAGACAGATCTTGACAAGGGAGTTTTCCTGCAGCTCCAATATAGATAGTAAAGGTCCGAACACGCATTGACAATGCTTCCAACACAGTTTTTTCATAAGTGGTGCTACTGCCAGCTGACACACATTTGGCTTGAGGCTTTCTCTTTTACATTTTCACGTTCCTTAAAATATCACTCAGTCTAGATGAGGGAACTACGTTTCTACAGCCACTCTGGCCAGGGACTAGCGGGGACAAAGAGACTCGTTGGTCAGCAAAAGAAGAAAACATAGCCCATTCCCCATCATTCGTATCAGTGCAGTGGTTAGTACATGATCCACGTCTCTACCATGTCCAGGGGAATGAGACTTTGTTGCTAGCCAGTACTTCATGTACTACTAGTTACCTACATTTCCCTTAGGAAAGGAAAAGGGAACTCTTCCACACACTTCAAACGTGCATTTTTCCATTGAAAAGCAGTTTTGAGGCAACATTTTTGACTAGCTGTATGACATAACAAAGACTGTGCCTGCCACAAAGATCATACAGTCTTAACTTTGGGACCCCCAGGAAGTTAGTTAGTATATTAAAGGCTACACCTTCCAAAGCCCGTGCCCAGCAACTCATAGCATGTCATTTATTTACAGTATCTCAGATCTCCAGTAATATTTTTTAAAAACTATAGCTGATGGATAGCTACTGTTACAAGATGCATGGGTGGAGGTATGTGGAAAAGTACCTGTGCTGTAGCTTACCTACCTTAAATAAGGCTACCTCCTTTGCATTAGCACTAAATTCACTCAATTTGCCTTACCAAATAGGTTTACGAATAAGAAATGGAATTGTATTATAAACCAGCTGCTTTTGATACTGTTCTCCAATCTCACTACTAAATGGCAATCTTCTGAGATACTGAAACTATATAAAGGTAATTGTCAGTCCCAGCACCAGACTCAAACTGAAAGCCCATATAAAGCAAACACTCTTTATCAGTCTTTTAGCCAGTATGGTATTTTGGAACAAATCAGATAAAAGTTAGTCTTAGCCATGATGTACTAAATAAATAACAACATTACTCCAAAGCCACAGCCCAACCTGAACTCCCATATTGTTGCCAATATGTCATTTCAGAACAGATACTTATATTAGTACTTAGGTCACTGCTAATCCTAATGTATAAATGTGGAAAGCCAGCTTACAAGCAGTGACATTGCTAACATGTCCTAATACTACTTTGACTTGCTCAGAACAAATGAGGGGTTCAGATCTGAAAGTTTGAAAACTTGGCTCCAAAACTTCCTCTTCATGGTACTGCAGACGACATGTTTTACACAGGTGGCAAATGGCCATTTTAGGTGCCTCCATTTTGGGTGCCCAACTTGGAATACCTTAAAGCAGCCTGATTTTCAGAAAGTGCTAGATGCCTCACCGTCTAAAAACCAGGGCCCTTTAAGATGTCTCAAGTTGGATACCCAAAACAACAAAAAGTAAGGCCTCCCTAAACTGGGAGTCATTTAAAAAAATCTTGGCATAGCGTGTCTAACACAAGATCTCCCAGTCAATGAACAAAACTTCAACTGTCCCGTCTCCATGCACAATTACCATGCACAACTAAAGAAATTCTAGGCACTGCACTTCATTCCCTTCTGAGAAGGTAGGCCCACAGGAGTTTCTTGCCAAGACAGTTATTTAAACTTGTGGAATGTTGCCAATGTACACTCTTTGTCTCACTACTTTACATTTAACAGCCTGTCACCATCTTCTCCATTTGCACTGTGGCCAGACAGTAAACACACTCATCAATATTATAAATAGTAATTGACTTTGCTTTTGGTTTCCCACATAGTTTTAAATTTTATTAATAGAGGCACTTCTTTCCACAATCCCCTTTCTATTTCCCTGGACGTTGGCTCTTTCTTTTGCATTTTGAAGCAAGGGCTAGAAGTTTATGTTAGCCTTCCTTCCTTATAACTAATATCTCACCAGCCCCACTGATCCATACTTGGGGAGTACATGAAATCCCTGGGATGAACCTTTTATGAGGGTCAGTTCACGTAACACCTGAGTGGGTAAAAGGTGTGGATGTGGGTCAGTATAAAGCTCATATATTCTTTATTCCCCTGTAGCACACAACAAGCTGCTTCTAGTTCCTGATGGCTCAATAGATGGAAAGAAGATTTTAAGAGAGCGAGACCCCTGCTGCACAGTGTTGCTCTCTGCCTCCAAGCCACCTGTACTGTCTCATTGCCACGCAGCTCACAAGCTTTAGTGCATCTTTTCTACAGACCTGATATCCCAATTCCCTTTTCACAGGCACAAATGTCCCACACAGACCTACATTTACTCAGCACCCTCCCTGCACTCTCTATTCTATTTAAAAAAGTCATCCATCTTGTGAGCCATCAGCCGGCTTAACAGGAGAGGTATTTCTCATTATTTTAAAAAGTGTTCTTTACTCCTCCACTATTTATAAGCAGAAATCCGACTCCTGGCTGAATGGATTTTCCCTCCCTCATGTGCACACATACACACACACACACTCACTTATATCAGGATCTTAACCTATATTACGTGTAATAGATTAAACGAAACAAAAAACCACCCCAAAGTGAACTCATGCACTGCACTCTGGCTTGATGCAATCGGGCTGCTGGTGACTGTCATTCTCATTACTTGCTACAGTAACGAAGCTCCATTGTGCTAGGCACTGTGTGCAAATGTACAGTGAGAGAGTTCCGGCCCCAAAGGAGCTTCTAGGAAAAATGTTTGTTCCATTTGTTCTTTCCTTTTTATTGGGTTCAGTGTCCTAAACTCTGGAAAGTGCAGGGTGAGATTGCAGAACTTCTGTAACATTCCCATATGGTCAGTTCAGATGGAGGCACGACTGGGCTCGGGGGACCGCAATGAAAGGCCCAAAAGGTAGCATTGTATTTGTATGATACACCGAGTCTATAACTGTGGTTGATATTTTGAAGAAGTGAGATATGGCAATCCCAGCAATGTAATGGATACCCCAGCAGGCTGAGGCTGGCATCTTATTGTGTGACAGTGACAACACCTCAGCGTGAAGGTCACAGATATGGGTAACTCATTTCTTTAGCATGTCCAAAGTCTTCCTGATTCAACATTTCTAGACTTCATACTTTACAGCATTAAACAGAAAAGATTCTAGGTCTGTGTGGGATGAAAGTGAATTTGGATGGAAAGAGAAGGATACCCTCCAAGATATAGTTGAAACACGGTAAACACAACAGACAAGATCCAGGTCAAATATTTATTGTACCCAGTATTTATTCATTTGTACTGTGGTAGCACCCAAAGACCCCCAAATCAGGACGGGAGCATCATAGTACTAGACACTGTACAAACAGATATGAAAAAAGAGCCCCAAACAGCTTACTCTCCCTTACATGTAGAATACCCTCCTAGAACTGACCTGTGTGGCCACTACCCTTTCTTAAAATCCCTCCGTAAGTCCTTTCTTTGATGCCTACATATAAGGGTGCTGTGGAAGAAAGCACAGAGATGGCTGTGGGAGAAGAGGGCAAATGGGTCTTCAAGATTGGTAGAGTAGAGCGGGACAGTGGAGTGATGTGATAAAAGACAAAAGCCAAATATCTAAGCTCAAAAAAGTATCTATTTTATACAATATGCAGCTTCTAAGCATACATGAGACTCAAGGGAAACTGGACCAGTAATGAACAGAGACTGCTGATCAAAACACTGACAAAATTACTTTAATATTAGATCATGCTGAATGTAATTAAAGTGTAATTGGCTTTTATATAACCTCCAGTTAAATGAAAGTCAGCCATATCCTCTAAAGTAATGGGCATCATATATTGCTCCCCTACTTATCCAAGCCCATGTGTGGGAAGTTTCATATGACTCCCAAACCCATTTGGACAAATATGGGGGCTTTCTGTCTCTGTGGCACATAAGCTAATAGTGGAATGATCTAGAGTGTAAAAGATTCTGAAAGATTGTATTTCAACCCACTGGAATCCTGCAAATCAGATTAAAACTTTAAATATCTGTTAGAAAATATAAAAGTGGTTATTTTCCAGTAATTAAAAATGATATCAGTCAATTTTATGCATGAGCAATTAAGACACCAAGAGCTATAAAATCATATGATAATGAAAAGAACGATCCTAATGGTTTTATTTATTGCCTCTGCTATCGCTGAACATCACAACCACTGTTATGAATTGGTAAACAATACTAATGAAGTCTTAATGTGTTTTATCACCAATCTTCATTGACTGGAGCCTACCGAGAGGCAGCTTTGTGCTCAATGTATTGTGTAATTAAGACCCTTTTGCTGGAAAGCAAAGCTATGACTGTTCTCAGATAATTTATGGAGGAAACGAGAAGCATCTAGTGCAGCAATACACAATTCAGTGATAAGGATTTTGTAAATTTTAGATACATTAATTCCAATCATGAGTAACCAGGCAGTCTACTAAAATATAAAACTGCTAGTATCTTGGTGGCAGCTACAAAATGCCATGGCACTAGACACGTGAATTTTACAGCTGTCTCCAATTACTGGTTTCTTTGGCTGGTATGGCTCAGCCACTTTACACAGATGATGCACATGAGCTCTATGGAATAAGGGACGGCTGCTTGCTGCACAGCTGCCCGCCAGCAAATGGTCCATGCTTACACCCATCAAGAATGGAGAGGAGTTGGAGCATGAGCAAGAAAAACTAGTGGGACCCAGAATGAAGAGATGCTCAGAAGCCTCACTACAGCAGTTTCTTTTGGGCCCAAACACCTGTAAGAAATTGGTGTTACTACCAAGGGGAGAAAGGGTGGGAAAGTACCATTAGACACACAAATAAAAAAAAAGGCATGTCAAGTCTGGCACTGAGCAGGAAGGAACTGCGTGGGAGCAAGGCAGGCTGCAGCATAACCACTCCATGCAGCAGCTGGTGGACTATTTTCTCCTACCTCTCTTTATGTGCTGAGGGAGTAGCCAGCATGATGGTGATGTAGGGAATGACAGTGTGTCTCCCATGCACTACTAGTGGAGGGTGCAGGAAGGGAGTTGTGAAGCCAAGGCAAGAGCAGGTGAACCTATGGTGGGGGAGCAGCCTACGGGTATGTCTACACTGCAGTTAGACACACATGCCAGCTGACTCAGGCTCACAGGGCTTGGGCTAAGGGGCTGTTTAACTGTGGTGTGGACATTCGGGCTTGGGCTGCAGCCCGGGCTCTAGGATCCTGTGAGGTGGGAGAGTCCCAGAGCTCAGGCTGCAGCCCAACCCTGCAATACTGTACAGTTAAACAGCCCCCTAGCCCAAGCCCGTTAGCACAGACCAGCCACAGGTTTTTAATTACAGTGTAGACATGCCCTATGAGAGTGGTCGCTAATTTAGACCCAGAGAGGGTAGGACATTTTTAATATGCAGAAATAGCCATGGCATTTTTGGGTGGGACTGCAAAACAATGTTTTGCTGCACTCCCCCAACCCCAATTAATTGAATCCTGTTGCTTATTATTACACTACTATGCACATCTGACATCTAATCTAGGGGAATCGGTAGAAAGATGATTCTTTGAGATGCACCCCAAACTTAACTGACTTATTTTAAAGAAAATGTATGTGTTTGTTGGAGTGGAGGGAAAACAATTAGCCTCCCCCCTTACACACACACACACACAGGTTCTGCTGCAGAAATCAAGCCCAGATATTTTTTCCTTTCACCCGAGTGTTTGGTTTATATCAGTTTACTGTTTCAAGGCTATCTGTAAGGAAAAGTTTTAGAAACTTATCTGGAGCCAGAAGGCTGGCTGAGTTAATAAGAGACTTGCTCACACAGGCCCCTTCCAGCTCATCAGTGCTACAACACACACTTGAAGAGCCTTTACAGAGAAAAAGACAAATGGGTTGCATCTCTATATTTTATCCACGCCAAAGTAGGGTACAATTAGGGGTTACACTTCAGGGAGTTCCTAGAAACCAGGTACATCTGTATTGTGCACATGTTCTGTTCCTTTAGGGTATTTTGGATTTTTAAAAAGGAATCACCTTTGTTCAAATAAGTAATTAACCTAGAGAAAGTTTTCAGTCTAAAAAAAGACTCCAAAAGGAAACCCATTTCACACAATCTCTAAACACTGCAGGAAGTGTTTCAGGCTAAAAATAATTGAATTAATTTGGTTATATATTTTGCTGCTAAACTATAATTATTGCTGCAATGGTGATGAGTCATCACTGGAATTAGTTTGTCTTCAAAATACAGTGTACACTATATTTAATATAGTATGTACTGTAACTAAATCAGTTACTTACAGTCTCTGGCATATTTTTATGATAAAAATAGAGTAATTATCTTCACCCTATATACAATGCATGGCATAAACACCTTATTTACCCATTTACTCTAAGAACTGTAATAAGTTTTGTCTTACATTTAAGATCTCCATATACTGTAAGTACATGCAAAGATACAATATCTAGGAAAAAGCAACCCAGAAGAAAATCTTTTCTTCCTATTATACATTTGTGAACAAAGATGAACTGTATGTAGCCAAAACAGACAGAGGGTTTTTTTTTAAATGAACAATCTGTTCTGGTGACCTATGTGAAGGAAATTACTTACACACAGTTTGGCTTTGCTGCAGATATCTTGTAGGATTCTCACTCAAGAGGTCATAGCTTCTTACTGCAAGATTGGCAGAACTCCCCAGCTGTTAAAATGTTTTAATCCTGAAGGCAGCAATAGCAAAGCACAGTGTGAGTCAGGCCCCCTTACTGGCTGTCATGCACCAATCACTGCTAAGTATAAATCCTGCCCACCAAGCATTCCTTCTTGGCATGATTGACTCCCCCTAGGAGACCCCGCCTCTTCAGTCTCCATCTCTTCAGGATTCCAGTTCCACTCAGCTACCATTGGCTCCGAGGATCAAAAAAGTTCAGAGCTAGTACAGTTCTGACAGTCTTGTGGTAAGCAACTAAGAAACGAGAATGAGACTCCTGCACAGATGGTAAACAAGTGATTTTTTTAAGACAGTCTAGTTTCTTATGGACAGGTTTCCATATCACATGGAACTCCACAGATGTCACTACCACAGCTGGCAGCCTGCTGACCCTCAGAACAGTGAGCAAAGGCTGAAAATACAGAGACTGAGCTACACTCCCATCCTAAGAGATGATCTTTTCCAGATCAAAATTAAGTGTGAAGTAGTAACTTGCATAGTCATTGTCCACACGGCGCCTGTTCAGTGAATATAGACAGGAGGCTCCAGGACCCAGGGCTAGATAATAGCCCCATTTAAATATATATGCAGTGAGCTCCTCACCCCTGCTCCGGCCCCTTTGCACAGTAAAAGAGCTAGAGCAATATAAAGAGACTTAAAAGGCCTGCATCCACGAGGGGAAGATTCCCCAGTGCAGGTACTGCAAGGAGAGCGGTAACACTGCCTCTGAAGGACCTCCTTGCAAGCCCTGGCACAGGGGGGCTGCCAAGGGTAATGAGGGGAGCGTCAGGGCAGGGCTGCAACACACACAGCTCTGGAGATATACTGAGAGCTCTCCAGCCCCTAGAGCAGTTCAGGATTGGGAGGGTGCAAAGGTGTCTTAATACCCCCGTAGCACCTTCTCCTTCAGGGCTGTAAATTCTGTACTGCACTTAGAGGGACAGCACAGAATCTCACTCATAGTGTGTTGCTTTAATTCTAATATAGAAACTACCTAGAAAGGAGGTTAACTGGTTAGGAGAATTAAATAAATAAAAAGGACAGATTGAATTTTTACCACTGTGGGCATGGTGCAGTTTTGTATTCCTTCAGTGCAGGGCAGTGCTTTAAGGGCTTTATTTTCAGAGGTGTTGAACACCTATCCTCCAACGGGAGTGAATAGAATGAGGCCCTAAAAGCACAATCTAACCATCAATGTTTTATTAGTGTATTTTCAAAGTTAGTTCCAATTTCCTGGTTTCATTTGCAGATGAAGCTTCTTAATTTAAGCCTCTTCTCTTTTGTTAAATTAGTTTCCATATTCTAATTAACAGTTTGTACACTTGAGAAATATAACCTCTTGTTTTAAGAATAATGACTCTTTCCTACTCCAGGTTCCCACTTAATTTGTTCTCTGCCAAAGAAGTTTGAGATAGTAGCTTTTAATTATAGGAAAAGTTGTATTTTCAGTCTGCACACACCATGCCTTGTTACAGATTTCTTTGAGCAAACTTACCTTTATAGATTGCTACAATGAGACAGTCATAGACCTTCCACCATTCTTAATGAGATAGTCAAGGAATTATGTCCCGTTGTATCTGCATCTTCAAGTATTCTCGCTAAAGGTGGCAATGTCGAATTTCTAGGAAAAGTGCACTGATTTCTTTGATGTCACTTCTTTTCCAAGTATACTGTACAGAGGACAAATCAACACACTGGATAGTTCTGGCTTCTACAACAGAGTTGTACATGAATTGCCAAGTGCAATGGAGCACCAACATTCACATGGTCTATGTAGGTTTAACACACACAAGTGATGTGGATTACTTGGTAAAAGCACTTTCCCATACCACCGATTACCAATATCACAACATCTGACTAACAGTGCAAGCCTCCCGCTCTTAGGATCCATGACCGTAGCATTACTAACTCTCAAACCAAGAAAAGCAGCTGTTGTCATGAGCTTTCTTGTACTTGAAGGACTCTGCTTTATTTCACAGATCAGCTGGGCTGGTTTGATTCTTCAGTGTAATATCTTTGTAGCACGCGCACGCGCACACACACAGTGACAAAGATGTTCTTTAAAAAAAAAGCTTAAGAAATCTGTTAAACTCTACACAGCTTGTTCAAAGTGCCTCCCTGCTCATTGTCATGGACATACTCTTGCCCGACTTTTGTTTTGGTCCACAAATTTGACAATTCCCAGTTTGACAGTTACTGTTTGAACTTTCTCTGAGCACCTTTTCCCAATAGCTTTAATTTTGACTTATCACAATCACTGGAAGATAAGAGTTACATTTCCAGCAGAAGCTTGAATTAAAATTGTCGGGGTTTTTTGTTTTTGCACCAATGCCCTTTGCTTAGTAAAAAATCAAGCTGAATAATAATTTGTCACTTTTCAAAATTGCAAACTATCCGGTCCCCGTGAGAGAGCAATCATATTTTTATTCCAGAGAGATACCCCCAGCACAAAAGTATGATCTTAAGGTTATGAGGCCATATAGTCAAATTGGTGAAAAAATGCAGATCTGCTCACATCTACAATAGGGTCATTGCACATGTTTCAAAAGAGCAACTGAACAAGTTCAGTGATGTCTTGCCTAATCAGAAATGTATTTGTTTTGTCATATTTTATGGAGAGAAATCCCAGACATCTGTTTATTCTGATCTATCATTTGTTAAATCTAGCCTAGCCCATTGTGACACTGCACCCCGTATTCCTCACAGTGATATTATGACATGATTATGGCATAATTATGATGCATTTTGTACAAGTCAGGTCATGTGAGGTGTCATTGGAAAAGTTATGATTTGCTGAATATGATTATCCTATTTGTATGCATGTATCATTTTTATATTTAAAGTTAGGAATATTGACTATGTATCTCTATTTCAAATGTTCTTACTCTGGGTGATACCTACAACTAGCCTTTCTGGTACAACAGTGAAGAAGCCACACAGTGCTGATGGCCCATCAACAAAGACAATGGACCCTGGAAGAATTTAGCCTTCCTGTAAATGTTCCAGACAGCCTGTAAGTAATGGCTGCTATGACTCAGCAAGGTATGCAAGGGCATGTAACCAGGCCACATGAATCTGGACTCCATCTTGGGATATCAGTGTTTTTCCAGACTGACCTTGGGACAAAGGGTTCCTGCCATATGTTAAAGCTACATAAGGCAGGGAGTGACATCATCTGTCACGCCCCACACAAGAAGAGTCCTGGAAACACCTGAGAAACAAAGACTGAACCGGGGGAAGTGCTGGATCCAGGCTAAAGGGATTTCAAGCCTGTGAATGAAAAACCTGGGGATTCCAAGCTGCAGAGCAAAGTGTAGCTTGTGCCTTAAGAATCTGCCAGCCTGCTTGTACCATCAGCCAGTGTGCGAATTTTGTAATTTATATCCTACCTTTCTAATCTCTTAGGCTTAGTTTGTGTTTTTGTTTATTTTTGTTTATTGTTCATGCAGGTAATCTGCTTTGATCACTTATAATCACTTAAAATCTGTTTTATTGTAATTAATTTTATGTTTTAATCTAAACCAGTATGTTTGGAGTGAAGTTCTTGGGAATCTTTGCTCAAAGGGCTGTTGCATTCACTCTCCACATTGAGGAGCTTATTCTACAGTTTCCTGTTCAGTGCAAGAAGGTATAATTTTGGGTTTACACTAGGGTTGCCAACTTTCTATTAGCAGAAAACTGAACATCCTTGCCCTGCTCCTTCTCTGAGGACTTCTCTTCCCTCCCTCCTTCACTCATTCTCCCCCACCCTCGCTCACTTTCACTGGGCTGGGGCACGGGGTTGGGGTGCGGGAGGGGGTGAGGGACTCCAGCTGTGGGTGCGGCTCTGGGGTGGGGCCTGGGATGAGGGGTTTGGGGTGCAGGAGAGGGCTCCAGGCTGGGGAAGGGGGTTGGGTTAGGGGGTATGGGCTCTGGGCTGGGGGTGTGGGCTCGGGGTGGGGCCTGACATGAGTTGTTCAGGTTACAGAAGGGGGATCCAGGCTGGGGCAGGAGGTTGGCATGTAGGGAGGAAGGGGGGCGGGTTCCGGCTTGGAGTGTGGGCTCTGGTGTGGGGCGCAGGAGGGGGCTGAGGGATGGGGCAAGGGGTTGGGGCATGAGAGAGGGTGCGAGCTCCAGGTGGTGCTTACCTCAGGCAGCTCCTGGGGAGCAGCGCCATCTCCCTCCAGCTCCTGGAGGCACGACCACGTGGCTCTGCGCGCTGTCCATGTCTGCAGGCACCACCCCCTCAGCTCCCACTGGCCGCAGTTCTTGGCCAATAGTGGCTGCTGAGCTGGCGCTGGGGGGAGGGAGCAGTGCGCAAAACCCCCGTGGCCATCCCTCCACCTAGGACCCAGAGGGAGATGCCGGCAGCTTCCTATGAGTCACGTGGAGCCGGACAGGGAGCCTGCCTTTGCCGCCAACTAGACTTTTAACAGCCCCGTCAGTGGTGCTGACTGGAGCCACCAGGGTCCCTTTTTGACTGGGCATCTGGTCGAAAACTGGATATCTGGCAACCCTAGTTCATACTCCAGTGTGGGGGTTGGGGTGAGTTTGGGAAGCTGGAGGTTATTTTGGCTGTAGCCTCTCTATTGTTGGTTCATGCAGTGTCTGGACAGAAAGCCTGCATGTAACTGCAGCTGGGTGTGCCCCTACCTATGTGAATGCTGGAGGAAGTGGAGGACCGGGAGCAGGTCTGCAGCTTGTCATAGCAGCACAGTCTGAGAGAGAGTACGGGCTGGTGGGTCAGAGGGCTCAGTGGTACCCCAGTTCCAGGTGGCACCCTGGGGGGAACCTGTCATACCCCTGATTTCTGCATTCCCACCTTCAAAAATTAAAGGCATATAATTACATAGATATACAGATTCTTTGTATTCAAAACCTTTGCAAACCCCCTGGCCTCTTAAGAACATTTATTTATGACAGATCTACTCCTCAGAGGGAAGTTTATTTTAGTCTTTTTCACTGGTATTGATTTGAGGAATAATCTAAAGCCCCACAACCTATCAATTCAATCTATTTTCTCTGAGGCTTGTCTCAGTCTCATCAGTTTTCTCAAAAGTCAAAACTAGTACAGGAGTGACATGAGATGACAGATGCCTGCTTGCAGTACTACCGGCATGGAGTACTACCGACTTCAACATTTAGAGTCTTATTTGGAATTCTGTCCAAGAAAGAAGGTCCTAGATTGCAGATCTATTTGCAGAATTGGACCCTAACAATGGAAGGCATGCATTGCAAGAATGAGCAAAAATGTCTATCCAGTCTCAACATTTATCATAGGGCATAGATTCATACCCTCTCCAGATTAGATCTGTACATGCATCCAATTTCAGAAAAATGTGGAATCACTTAAACAATGACCTGCTACAAGTATTGATTCCAGAAAGGCTAAGGTTAAAATATGGTTTATTAGTGACTCTCTAGAATTTTAATACTCATTGTCCAGCAATAGCTATAACACTTTAATTTTTCTGTGTGTGTGTGGATGTAGTTTAACAGCACATTCGTTATCAGATACGCTATGTAGCTCCTGTTTTCAAACCAGAGGTTGCTATAAATTATTCGCTATTTCATACAGTGAGAAACATTTTAGAAATCAAAATAAATAAATAATAAATACAAAGTGTGTGGCATGTCTTACTATCAACACTTGTAATGGGCATCAGACAAAATATTACAACAAGTCTTTGGTATCTAATGATAGTAGATCTATCACATCATTAATTTATGTTCCCAAGCAAAAATCTGTAATACACAGTTAAGATAGTAAATAGAATAATCCATCGTTAGACTATATGCTGTTTGGGGTAGGGGCTGTGTGTGTGAACAGTACTTAGTGCATTTCAAGTGCTAACAGAATAACAAAATACAAACCAAACATGTGAAAGCCTGGAAACTGAAAGTTAAGATTCTACATTAAGGTTAGTTTTCCCCTCTATGGCAGTTTTTCAAGGGGCCTCAAAGTGGTAGTAAATAAGAATAGAATCAGTAAGAACCAGGCCCTTTGATTTTTAGTGGAATAGCAAAGAAGAAATGGTTCTGTAAAATATATAGAGGGATAAGAGGCAAGATGTTAACGTTTCATGCATCAACTAGTATTGGAAGTGGAGAAGCATCTGCACATAGGGTCAGGTTTCAGATTCTACAGTACAGTAGTTGGTGTTATTTTTAGAAAAGATAGACTCCTAAATGTATATTTACCCAACTAAATAAGTAGTCTGATTTTCAAATCTGCTGAGCACTCAGCAGCTTCTTTTGGAGAATTGTGTCCTACTGTACACCTAATTTGGGGGAGACCGCATACTCCATGTGCGGCTTTCTGTGAGTAATCTTCTCAAAGTGACATGTAGAGTTGAATAAGCATTTAGCAGAATAGCAGGCAGGGCAGGGAAGCTTCCATTTCTGCTGTAATTTGGTAGCAGTTAGAAGAGACCAGAGTGGGAGGCTAGTCTGGATTTTAAACATCTTTGGAAGTCAATGTACCAAAGATTTTTATGCAGATGAGACCAGCAACTGGGCCCTAAGGATGGAAGGACAACACAATTTAATTTAAAAAAAAATCACTTGGGACAACTATGTTTCCTTGTCAAACGTAGTTGATATACAGCGTATCCTGTGTATTGTGCAGTAAATGACCCAAGCCACAAGTGTGAATGATTTCCCTAGCTTATGTAACCCCAACTTATCGGAAAATAATTTGCCAGAGACTCTATGAAGTCCACTAGGGGCCCTGGTATTGCTATTGATTTTTCATGGCAGGAGCTCAGATATGGTGATGGGTGGCAGTATAAAATTCTAAGATAGATTGAACTTAGGGACCCATCCTTCTTTCTCTGATGTCAGTGACAAAACTCCCATGGACTTCAGTGGTGTAGGAGCAGAACCCTAAATGACCAATTGACAATCTGGAGCTGTGCTTAGATTTGCAAAAAAATCTCATCCATTATCTAATTTACTATTTTGTCCAGTCTCCTGTATGGTCTAATTCACATTGTGGAAGGCAAGAACCAACGAAGAACAACATCAGTTTGCTGGACGTATGAAAAAGACAAGAGATTGCAACTTAAGTAAACTGAACTTTACATTTACAGGCAAGACGTCCTATCAGCTTGATAAAGGTAGTGGTGGAGCTGAGACAGAAGCAGTTGCAATAGTAGAGAAACTGTTTCCGCCCTTGTATGGCTGACCCTAAACCACCCATCAGCCAACCACAGGACCCAACACAGATATCAGAACTGACCAATGGCAACCACCCTAAGAAAGCAGATTGCTATTTGCTGGTGGCATGGCAACAGTCTTCTGGCCCATTTCCACTGCAATGTCCATCATCCTTTCCATTTTTACCAAGGTTTTGTTCACACTGCATTACACAGGCATTTGTCTTGCTTCTAAATGATCTTATCAATGCAGACCTTGGATTTTTAAAATGTTTTTATCCTAGTTGATCTCAGTGTGCCATATTTTATACCGTTAATTTTTCCCCCTCTCTAGACTCTACAAAGTACATGCCTAAGTGATGTAATTCGAAACCAGAATCAGTTATATCCATTAGCATAGTTAGTTCTAATATTCCATAAGGCTCTATACTGAGTTTGATATTCAGCAGCTATATGTTTAGATAATATTGATCTGTAGCCATAATAGTGTGTTCCAGTATTAGGTCAATCATAGCTAGATTTATCTGTCAGTTAACTCAGCATAATAAAATCATGCTATTATATTACTCAATTTCTGTCAGATATCAAGTTATAGGTGATTACTAATTTTCTTCTAAACTAAAAAAAGGGGATGATTTAATTTCATCATCAGTATGGATTGAGACAAATTAATTTTCAGTTTGGCTTTTGTAAAGTAGACTGTATGTTGTTCACTTATGGCTCTTTGTGGTATTTTTCATTCCAAGTGTCTTTTGAACAGCAGCTTTGACAGGTTATTAAGATTTTAGTATCACTTTAGAAACATTTTTCCCGGCTTCAGCTACGCTTGGGTCTAGGATTCAGAGAAATTAATTTAAGCTTTTCTTTTCTCCATACGAGATTAATATAGTTTCCATCTCGATGGTCTACTAATCTGGCTAGTTTTCAAGCTTCACCCTCTGTATTACTGCACATAAAATAGATTATAAAAACCATCAGTGATTATTTCCAGCCCTAGCTTCCTTGCCCTTGTTACCAATTCACCTTTAAGTTGTTCAGATAGATTTCAGAAGTTCTTTATGGACACCGTAGTGACTTGTGCTGGTGGAATTAATGTTTAAAGATTTAAATTAATCTTTCTGCTTGTGAATTATCTGCAACAGACTTTAAACAATTACAAATGAATAAATTTGTAAAAGCAAAACAATTTGTGAACAAATTTTAGCCTACGGGTTTTTTAAGAACTCTATTTTCATCTATCATTGTTCTTTCACAGAGCATCTCTGCATTCTGACAGAAGACAGGCTTTGTCAACAGAAAAACAATTAATAAAAACTTGATTTTGTTTGTATATAATTACTCTTGCTGAAAAAGCAAACATCTGTGTGAACAAAAGCCAGGCAGGTTGAGATCCCTGGCCTCACTGAAGTCTACCGAAGTACTGTCATTGATTTCAATGGGGCCAGTGTTTCACTCTCAGTTTTTTGACTCCTCACATATTTTTACTTAGTTTCATTTACCAAACCACCATGACTGGGCACTGAAGCATTATGTCACTGTGATCCTCAATTATAGAAGTGCTACCTTTCTCCATTAGATAAAATAGACTATTAAAAATCTGGCAACAATTTGTATTCAATTGCTTAAATATCAAATGGTATTTAGATCCATTGTGTATACTGTAGAGTGCATTGATATTTTGGGGCAAGATGCAAATATAGTCAAGGTAACTCCACTGCATGGAGGAAGGTAAGCTGTTATACTCATCAGTCTTGCAGAGGCAGATGGTGGTGATGGAGGCCTTCTTGATGCACAACGAAAGAGTAGTTCAATGGAAAATCCCCTACATTTTCCAGAGAATATTTAATAAAACTGGATTAAATTCAGGCCTAGATTGATCACTGGTGGGAGTAAGAAAGGGAGGAGAGAAGGGAGTAAGATGAGGAGTAACAGATGTGTTAAGGAGAGGAGTGTACAAGAGCATGAGAACATTTCTTCACTTTGACACAGAGAACCACCTCCAAATATTCTATCATGCCTTCTTCTTATCCAGGGCACTCAGGGAAAGGAAATCAAGGGAAAAGGAAAGACTAATGAGATGCTCAATCTTTTGGAGAAGATAGTGGAATTAAACACCTGGAATGCTGGAGGAAGGCAGTATTACCCTACGGCACATCCAGTTTTAAATAGCTGCTGAGCACAGCAGCAGGGCTGCAAATGCCAAACAATTTCCCTCTCATAGGTTTGTGATAAAGCAGGGGGGAAAAAATACTCCTATCACTCACCACACTAACAAAGAAATGGGTGAGCCTCTTCGTGGAGTGACATCTTATTCTTCCACAAGGATAAATTACACAGTCAATTCAGTGCAGGATTACATAAACAGGCGTAAAAGGAGGAGGTACATTTTTGTATTCTGCACCCATCAGGAAATACAGGAGAAAGCAAGCCCTTCCAGAGAAAGATAAAATAGTTGTGTCTTGAAAGGATTACGTTCCATAGGTACAAAGCCACTGAGCTAATGAAGTTTCCATAGCCTGCGCACACAGACATCCAATTTCAGATCTCTTAAAAGAGCATTATCTCATCATATGTAACATCACCTGGTTTAGTATTAATGACAAAAGAGATATTTTCTTCTGGTCAGATTGTTGCGATCTAGCAATTTCCAGCTGTCACAGTAATCATGCTGGGCTGCTGAGCAAGAGATACATTCTGCTTTTTGATTTATAATGTCTTTCTCTGATCCGTGCCCTATATTTCAGACTTTTACAAAAGTAGAATGTTGGGCCCCTTTTAATACTCTAGCTAGCCAAGTTTTTAAAAAAAATTTCTAACAACTTTCCATTTAGTGAAGACATATTTCAACACCCTGAAACTCTACCTGGAGCCTTAAAACATCGCATACCAGAAAATGCTGGAGATGAAAATAGATTTTCTAGGACTCTTAGTTTTCTGTTTGAGATCTTTCATAAGCCCTACATCATTATTGCTGATTCATTTTGAAACACGAAAGAAATACAAACTATACACAGTGTTATCACTTCACCCACCCACCATCAAAATGTTGCCATTTCTGGAATGGAATAAGGAGCCATTATAATAGATCAGTTTTACGGACAAGAAGTGAAGTAGTTTATCTTACTCAATTAAGGTGACAGGAAACTTAAGTAGATAGAATGCAATGGCCTATATTAGAAAGAGGCTATATGGCCCTTTTAAGGAGACACGCAGACTATATGGTCCTTTTAAGGAGATTTACATGCCTTACAAAAAAATTTAAAACCCACACAATACAGTGTGCATCAGTGGGGCTGCCAAAACTGTTCCAGTCCTCTTCCGCCTACAAGGTGAATATGTTGCAGTGATGGCAGTGGAAGGCTATTTAGATCCATGCTTGACCTGTATATGTCCAGTGTTTCCTATACCTCATTCTAGATTTAAGATTATACTTGTTTCAAAAAGCCTAGATGGGGGAGCAATTCTTGCTCCTTTCCTCTGCTGCAACCATGTATACAAAGAACATTAAAAATGGGGCTACAATTATCTGAAGCTAGTTTTAGTTAGTGCTAGAAGAAAAAGGTCATAGCAGTTAATTTGAATGATGGATCCACAATTGATTATTTTAGATATGTCTTTCCAAAAATGTTATAAAATCACACAGACATGTATTATTCACATGTAGAAATGCAATGATAAGTATTGCAGATTCAGTCTCTAACCAGAGTGGCAAGACGTTACTAATTTAGATTAAGCAAATCTCTGAAACACTACAGCAATTTCCTCTTATATGACAAGCCTGGTACTTTGCTCAGTTTCTCCCACTCCTCTGAAAATATCACTATCTAGTTTTGTGACTGTGAGAGGCAGTATCAGATTCATCCCCTGGGGATTTGGCATTCTGCTTCCCGTAGGCACCCTTTTGTGAGGTGCAGTTTATTTGCTCCCACCTGTCCTGATTGGCCAGTTAGCTTTGCTGAACAACGTTAAGCCTTTGGAAGGATCAGTGTCCCCACCTCCAGCTCGCTCCTTCCCCACCTCTTTGGAGCACCATGTGCCCCAAGAGCGCAGGAGGAACAGGGACAGAGCAGTCCCTCCGCTCCCCAGAGCACAGAATAGAATTCTGGCTAGCACTTACATTGTTCTATAGAAGGAGTAAGAAAAGCCTTTGCCACTCTTTCCAATTGCACACCTGCCTAAGGCCCGGAAAAAGTTTGTCCCTAAGTCATTAAAATCTTGTGATTCTTTTCTTTAGCTAAACCATTAAAGAATTTTACTTTGAAATCAGTGTTGGGATCTACTTCTGCTTTAGGGGACTTTGAGCAAACACTGGAGAAGATATGCTATGTCCAAGTAGAATTGTGGGAGAATCCAGTTTTGCTTAACAAAGATTTGGGTGTGAAACCCAACATTTTCAGTCTGATGTGCATAGTCACAGGGCCGACCCCTGAATATTCACAGATTTTAAGGCCAGAAGGGATAATTGTGATCATAAAGTCTGACCTTCCACAAAACAGAGGCCATAGGAGTTCCCTAAATTAATTCTTGCTTCAAGTCCAGTAGCCGTGTTTGAATTAGCACATCTCTTTCAGAAAACCATCCGATCTTGATTTAAAGATTTCCAGTGATGGAGAATCTAGCACAACCCTTGGTAAGTTGTTCCAGTGGTTAATTATCCTCGCTGTTAAAATTTTGCACCTTATTTTAGTCTGAATTTGTCTAGCTTCAATGCCGAGCCACTGGGTCTTGTTATATCTTTTGTTTGTTAGATTGAAGAACTCTTCATCATCAAATTTCTGTTCCCCAGGTAGATACTCAGACTGCGATCAAATCACCCCTTAACTTCCTCTTTGATAAGCTAAAAAGATTGAGCTCTTTGAGTATCTCACTATTCATTTTAGAATCTCGTGTGTCTAGTAGCAAATGAGACAACCCATTTTTCTCCATTGCATTTTCTCCACAGGAAGCTGTTTGACTCCCTCATAAATTGTCTCCATGATGGCAGCATCCTTCTTGATCATCCTATGATAGGTCATTGTATTTGCAAATCTGTGACAGACTGGTCTGGTCTCTGGGCTGTTTTCATAACAGAAAAGATTTTTATGTGGACAAGTTGTTAGCCTGACTCACAATCACACATCAGGACCACCAGTGGACTGCCTTTAGTCTGGCTCCTACCCTTTGCCGTGCATGGCTTGAGTGGCCATATCAGGAGTTCTGTCCCCACCAGCTAGGTCTCAGGGTCATTTGAGCACACAAGTCTTCCATCCAGATCAAGGCACAGTCCCTGGGAACTCACTATAAGGCATCTTTCCCTGTCCTTAGTCATGTTCATGGCTTTCCTCTGAACTCTCTAATTTTTCAGTATCCTTCTTGAAGTTTGGACCCTGGAACTAGACACAGTATTCCAATAGCAGTCACTCTAATGTCAAATACAAAGTAATAGAACCTCCCTGCTCCTATGCCATATTCCCCTGCACGTACACATCCAAGGATCACATTAGCCCTTTTGGCCACAACGTTGCAGCATGAGCTCACATTCAGTTGACTATTCACCATGGCCTCCAAGTCAATTTCAGAGTCACTGCTTCCCAGAATAAAGTCCTCCTACACTCTTTACTCTATACTGAAAATCTTTGTGTCATCCATAAATTTAGACTGATGATTTTATGTCTTCTTCCAGGTCACTAATAAAAAAAAATATTAAATAGCATAGGGCCAAGAACTGATCCATGAGGAACCTCACTAGAAACACATCTGCTCAATGATTCCCCATTTACAATTACACTTAGAGACCTAACAGCCAGTTTCTAATCAATTTAATGTGTGCCATATTGATTTTGTATTGTTCTAGTTTCTTAATCAAAATGTCATGCAATATAAAGTCAAATGGCTTACAGAGAAAGTATGTTACATCAACATACTATCTTATGAACCAATCTTGTTCTCACCAAAAAATGACATCAAATTAGTTTGATTGAAGCTATTTTCCATAAGCTGACACTGACTGGGAGTATGCAGATACCAAAGTTAGGCATTTAGAAGATTGAACAGCTGTAGCCACTTGGCTAAACACAATGATCTGCCTATTGTTCTTGCTATTACCATGAATGTTTCCTTGTCAATATTTGTAGTGCATCCCAGTGACATTTCCTATATTACATTTTAGTGCACTCACCAACAGCTGCTGAAAAAAAGCCACCAGTGAACAAAAGCTCATGCATATTCAGCTATTCATTCATTCACTCAGACTGGAGTAATTATTCTATAAAGAGCAACATGCAGACCTCAGGTTGGTATCCCAAACAAAAAATATTATAAAATGAACTAAACAACAAGCAACCTGATTAGAACAGAGCAATACCAATACTTGATTTGTATACACTTGAATGGATTATACAGTATGGATTGAGAGGTAGCATGGGCTAGTAGGTACAGCCCTATACTAGGATTCAGGAGATCTGGTTTATCCTAGCTGCCATTGACCCACCATCTGAACTTGGGCAGGCCACTTCAACTCTTTGTGCCTGTTTCCCCTTCCCACCTTTCTGCTGTCCTCTCTATTTAGAGTGTAAGCTCACTTGGCATGTAACTGTCTCATATTGTATGTCTGTATGCTCCTAGCACGATGGGCCCTGGTCTTATCTGGGGCTTCTAGGTGTACCAGTCAACCACACACCTCATTTTGAACCAGAAGTACACAATCAGCAGCAACAGAGACAAATAAAAAAAGCAAATACAGTACAGTACTATGTTAAATGCAAACTACTAAAAAAAAAAATGGAAAGTTTAAAAAAAAGATTTGACAAGGCAAGGTGCTTGTTTCATTTAAATTAAGATGGTTAATTAAGCATTTTTCTTCTGCATAGTAAAGTTTCAAAGTTGTATTAAGTCATTGTTCAGTTGTAAACTTTTGAAAGAACCACCATAATATTTTGTTCAGTTACAAGCATTTCAGAGTTATGAACAACCTCCAATTCCTGAGGTGTTTGTAACTCTGAGGTTTTACTGTAGTTAAGCAACAGGCAAGTAAGTAAATGCCCTGAATACAAGAATGAGTGAAACTTTGCTGATTCACAGCAATGTGACAGTTTCTCACCTAAGAAGATTGAGGTCAACCTACAGGATAGGTCTTCAATTGGAGTAAATCAACATAGCACCACTGACTTCAATGGAGCTGCAAAAATGTACATGAGCTGAGGTTCTAGCCCTTTGTTGTTTCAGCTTAAACTGCATTTTCAGCAGCCACACACATTTGTACTCCCAAGTCCATGAGCAGAATGAAAAATGAATATATAGCGTTGAGTCCCATGTTATCAGCAGGTATCCTAGAAATCCATTTGCTGCGAAAAAACATGGAATTTGAATTTTTACAGAGAATCTTTAGTTTTTACATTTTGTGAAAAAATAAAAACATACATTAACTATATGCAAACTAGATACCATTAACTTGAGTTTGAATAGAGACTGGGAGTGGCTGGGTCATTACACATATTGAATCTATTTCCCCATGTTAAGTATCCTCACACCTTCTTGTCAACTGTCTAAATGGGCCATCTTGATTATCGCTACAAAAGATTTTTTCTCCTGCTGATAGTAGCTCATCTTAATTAATTAGCCTCTTACTGTTTGTATGGCAACTTCCACATTTTCATGTTCTCTGTACATAGATTTTATATATATATATATATATATATATATATATATATATATATATATAATCTTCTTACTATATGTTCCATTCTATGCATCCAATGAAGTGGGCTGTAGCCCACGAAAGCTTATGCTCAAATAAATTTGTTAGTCTCTAAGGTGCCACAAGTACTCCTGTTCTTTTTATTAACTAAATTTTACTGAAAGTACCAGTGCCACTTATTCAATGCGCGCAACCTCCCCCTCTTGTGGTTGATTTTTGAATGAGCTTTAAATTTGCAGTGGAACTCAGTTTATCTGATCTAATAGGGACCAAGGCCATATCAGATAATCAAAAATTGGGATAATCAGGAGACTTGGAAAAGAGCTTTCTATCCCTTAAGACTGGGGGAGGAACTCAAGCGGTCAGCCCTACACAGCCCTGACAGACGGAGCCCCAGATACCCGGGGCTGACTGCCCCAGCCCCACTGCTGTCAGACCTGGGTGGCTGGTGGTTTGGTTAATACAGAAAGCCGGGTAACGGACAATGGATAAACGGGGTTCTACTGTATATCAATAGAACATTGTGGTCAACTGATTATATGTGTGTGTGTGTGTATGTGTATATTATATATATTAGTGGCTAGAGAAATCAGCAGGAAAACATGGATTTTTAATGGTTTTTCATTGGATAATTTTGTTTTTTTAATCCTTGAAAACTAGGATCCCTGGTTCTCAGACTTAGGTGACACATGGCCAAGTGTTAACTTACAAAGATGCAGATAATGAGTGTTATTTCATTCAACCAAATTGGGAAGAAAATTAGCTATGTATATCATCCTATTCTGCTAGACAACTGTCAATAACTTAGCATGAAGGTATTTCATTTAAAATACATTAATTCAGTGAAGGAAGCAAAATTATTTAAACATTCAAAACTGTAGTGGATAGAAGTACACTTTTCAGCCACTCTACAGTGATTTCCCATGGACAGAAAAAAGAGTAAACATTAAAGTGAAAGACAGTGTAGGGAGCAGTTCCCCAAGACAGTTTTGAAATAGCTGAAAAGCAGTAATATAGGGTTTGGGGTTTTTTTAAATTTTGCAATAGCACAGTTCCTTTGCTCATTAAATTTTGAAGAAGTTATCAATTTGGAATAGAATGTATAGAGTTTATGTTTCATAATTATACTTTATTGCTGAAATATTTATGCAAATATTCAGGGTAGGAAGAGGTTGCCAGATGGCAATGCAATTGTTGTCAAATTCTTTGTGGCATATTTGACAGAATATATAATACTGAACGGTTTTATGTTAATGCTTTGCACTGAAATACATATTTTATAGCTATTTTGAAAAGTAAATTTAAAAGGTTTGAAAACTTTGGAAACCATGTCCATAAGAAATAAACTAGTATGCAAAGTGGTAGTTAGCTAAGTTAGATATAATGCACAGTTATAGCTAGTATGCCTGGGTAAGAGAGTGACCCTTATAATTGCAGTCTATGAATACTGAAGCATTAAAATTCCACTTGTCTTGTAGGAGATTTCTTGCTCACAGGAATGGTAGAATTTTAAGGCTTCAAGACCATATGTGTAAATAAATACAACATATACAACAATTTTGATACTAAGGCCTCTGTGACAAGTATGACAATTTCCTGAATATCTTTAGGAGACCTAATTTAATTACATTTAAGTATCTTTGGGATACACTGGATTAAATGCAAAGTTTATATATTATTGTGGGCCAGGGTTGCTGGTAAACTCTCTAGGGGGAGATGTGATGTGAGGCCTGAGAGCTCAAAGGTCTATATTGAAAATGTGCCAGACAAGAGTGGACTTTTGGGAAAGAAATATGAAGAGGATTTTGTGGGGAATACCTAGGAATAGGTTAATGCAAATTTCTTTACCTCCAGTTATGAAAAAAGCCCAGCCTTTGGAAGCTATGCCATGAGGAGTGGGTCATTGGTCTACTGATTACCTGTTCCTGTAGAGGAGATCAAAGGCCAAGCTGCATAAAGAAACAGGTGATCTGCCAGTCTTTGTTCTCATTCTGATTCTGAGACAGGTATGAACTTGTAACCATGTGGAAAAACGCAGTTGTGGAGTTTGAATGACTGACACATACCAGCACAGGAGGTTGGAGTTGGGGGTGACCTCTAATAAGCTCTTTAGCATGCATGAAGGCTCTTTTTTATTGTTTTTAAAAAGTTCTCTCTGTGATGCTTTTATCTTAAGTATAAGTGTGCTTGCTTAGAAAGAGCTGAGTGGCAGCTTGTTAACTGTGGGCAACCATGCTGTTCATAGCCTTCAGAGAGAAAGCAAAGCACAGATGTTGGCCTGTTTAGGCAGCCTGAATTAGTGGGGCTATCACAGTGTAAGGCAAGGAACTGTGCAGCCTGGAAAAACCCTGTTAGGAGGGGGAAAGATGCAAGAGAGGCGATGGCTGGGAGCCTACATTGAGTGCCCGTGGTGGATCATGGGAGGGGACTGCAAGTAGAATTGTTCTGAACTGCGACAGCGCTGATCCTGAAACTGTCTTCATGTGGGTGCAGAAGTCTGCCCACACCGATGCAGCTGCAGGATCAGGGTCTAACATATTAACTAACTTTCAAATGAACATTGCATCAGTGAATATTTAGCTGTTGACTAGGATAATATCAAGTTTGACTTTTTTTAAAACAAGCCTCCACCACCCCCAGCCTTCCATATAGTCAAGTCCCAAGGCCAAACTGCTCAAGCTAATGTTTCCCTCCATATTCAAGTTAAATCAATGACACACTGGCCTTTTACAAGAGGATAGGAAAACATGATGGGTATATCCGCACTGTAAACAAACACCTGTGGCTGGCTCGAGTCAGCTGACTCGGGCACAGGCTGCAGGTCTGTTTGTGAGCTGTTTGTGCATGGGCTGGAACCCAGGCTCTGGGACCCTCCCCTGTCATGCCTGAGACAAAATGTCACATCACAGGTAAACAGCCCCACAGCCTGAACCCCACAAACCTGAGTCATCTAATATGGACCATGAGTGTTTAATTGCAGTAGGGACATATCAAAAGACACTGTATACATTAATTGTTCAGGTTTCAGAGTAGCCGCTGTGTTAGTCTGTATCCACAAAAAGAAAAGGAGTACTTGTGGCACCTTAGAGACTAATAAATTTATTTGAACATAAGCTTTCGTGAGCTATGATGAAGTGATCTGTAGCTCACAGAGACTAACAAATTTATTTGAGCATAAGCTTTTGTGAGCTATGGCTCACTTCATCATAGCTCACGAAAGCTTATGTTCAAATAAATTTGTTAGTCTTTAAGGTGCCACAAGTACTCCTTTTCTTAATTATTTAGTTTCCATTACCACCTCTATCCAGTTTTTCTTTTCCACTTGTAAAACAATGATTTCTGAATGAATATTGCAGGTTTTACAAGGTAATAATGTAAAGTTATTTAGGATCTAATCCAAAAGCCCACTGAAAATAACAGGAGTCTGCAGTGACTTCAGTGATCTTTGGCTCAGGCCCACAGTGCTTCGTTCTGCTTAGTTTTTATATTGCAATAACTGACTTGTTTAATTGTGAGCTTAGTTGCTTGCTAACGCTTGAGCCAGGAAAAAGAGAATAAAATATTTTTGTGGATCCCACAGAAATGATGCATTTTTTAATTTCTTGGAGGGACATTAATAATTATTTGTTTTTATTAAAAGCTGGTGGCTATAATGCAAACTCCTGGGTGAGTCATTGGCATCAGGGACTGAACTTTCAAACTCTGCTTCTAAAAACATGAGACTCTACTACCTGAGTTAAAATACTCAATTCTCTTAACCAAAGGTACAACTGACTCAACCATCTCGGGCCGCTGGGCCATACATAGATGACAACAGAACATCACACTGACTAACATAGGTTACAGCTAGATTTTCAAAGAAGCTCAGCACCGAACAGCTCCCATTGTTCCCCCTTACCCTCATGAGGTCACCCACATTTTAGGGCTAAAACCTTGATTTTTAAAAATATTCAGTACTAAGCAAGAAGTTGATGTGAAACACCCATGCAAATCTTCCCAGAAAATCCTGGCAAAGTAAAATACATGTTAAAAAGGTGCTGAAGACAATCCAAGATTAAAGAGAATATTTGGATTAATGTTTCAAATGATGTTTTGTAACAACAGTAAATGTGGCAATTTGCAATCTGTTATAGAGCAAAATCCTGATTAGATTCTCAGTTTAATTTATAAATAGGCTTGGAAGGATTAGATTTTTATCAGCATATATTGGTAAACACTGATTTTACCATATACACACAAACTGCCAAAAAAAGGTCCCTCAATAATAATCAAAGTTTAGTGATAGGCAAAAAAAAAGAAAAATGCTTGAGAACTTAGAGTTTGATTTAAGGATATTTATTTCATATATTTTGACATCTGGCATTTACAATTTGTGTTAACAATTATAAAACAACATTTTGAATCTCAACATCTATTGTTATAAAATAATAATCTTAACCCCCTCTGAATGAACCACAACTATGAACATTTAAATAAAAATAAAAAAGCTTAAAATAAACTTTGATATTATCCATCAAAATTATCTGAAAAAAAATTAAATTCTGCCACGTCTATTTATAAATGTGTACTGTACTATTTTGAGGGAAGTATTTTACATATTGGAAATCTAAATGCCTATTACGTGCCTTTTTGGTATTTTGTTTTTTATGGAAAAAATTACACAGTGTCTGAGTATGGCACTTAGCTTGGTTGCCAGCAGTCAGTAAGTTTAGTCTCAGTGAACAACTCAACCACTAGTCAACCAACCAAACAAAAAAACGGCAAGAAAATTAAAAGCCAATAAGAGAGAGCAAAAACAAAAGAATAACAAAGTGACAAGATCAATTAAAAAAGTTGTCCCTATTCCAGTGTATTTCCCAGTTATATAATCTTTAAGGTTTTTTTGATGCCGAGATGGTGAACTCTGTATGACCATAAACAGAACATGTATGAATTGCTTTGAAACTGTAATTTGCCACCTGATACAAGTCATTTTTCAAATATCTAATCTGGGTTTGTGTTTAGAATTTTGACAGCAAAAAAGTTGAAGTGTCAATTAAATTGGATTATTGTCAGTAAAAATGTTGGCAGAGGAGGGCTGACATTTCCATAACCAACATGTGGGTGGGAGACAGAAAGAAAGTATAGTATTGAACATGCTCAGTGGCGACATGCAGTACACAGCATTGGTGGGGCATTTACAGTGTTCCCATTCACTGAATCAGCAATGGTCATTTTCAGCTCACAGATTTTCATGGGGAGAACGTATGCACAGAATGCCTATTAATGCTTAACTCTCCCAGATGTCAATGGGAGAAGAGATCCGCATGTTCAGATCATAGGGAAGTAGTGATTTGTCAAATTGTTTTTCATAACAAAACCATTACTTTTACATCCGATCAACCTCAGTTAATCAGAAAAGAATCATGTTGCATCCAACACACTTGAGGTAAATTAGGAATCACCATCTGGCAGAAAGCTTCCCTTAAAATTGTTCTCCCTTTTTAATTAAAGTATGTTTTAATTAAAAACAGACATGTCAAGAAGCACTATGCATCAATTATTTTATGGACAATGTTTTTCATTTTTGCTGGAGCATATGCATCTGAAAAGGATTTTTCAGTTCCTATCTCCTGGGTAATACTATAAAAACTCTGGAGAAACACAGAAATAACATGCCTATGCTCACCTGAAGTTTCATTTGCATAATACAGCATGGAACCAGTGACCATTTTATCAAAACAAAAACTAAATCGAATATTAGGGACATTATATTTATATTTTGGTTTTGAATTTTTGGGTGGGAGGGACTATGTTCTTTATCTCCCTGTTATGATCAATTCTTGCTGCACTCAACCTGGATTTTAAAATGTTGAAACTGTGTGGAAGAATGCACATGCATTTGCATATAAATTGTGTAATGATAATTTTTGTGCATATTCACAGCAACTGAATTAAGCATTTTCATATCCCATTGGTCATTTGCATGCAGAAAGGTTGTTGCTGCACACACATGAACAACATGTGAATTTAGCATGCAAATACACACACATTTTGATGAACATAGTTTTCAGAAAAATCTGTTCCATTCTGCATGTGGCCTTGCAATAAACTACCACATGAAGCTTCAACATGCCAATCCTAAGGAGGGTGGGAGGGGAGGGAAGGAGGAAGAAGAGGGTGGTTGTTCACCCTCCCCAGCCCCGTCTCTCTTTCTCACACACAGTGCTAATTCTCATTTCACTTATATGTACAATTAACTCTCACCAAAAAAAAAAAAAAAATTGGTGATGTCACCTTACTTCCTATAAAAAAACCCCTGTATTCATTTGTTTATCAGTTTGCTAAATTTTAAACATTTGGGCTTAAATTTTACATGCCATGTGTCTCATCAGGATTGTGCAGTGAAGGAGACTGTGAAGCACTCATGCTATAGTCATGAGTGCTATGGAAAAGCCCAAAAGGAAATGAATAATTCTGTATTCAGAGCACGGTTTGAATCGTGTGCAGTAAATAAGGCATGGGGCCACATATTAGACAATGAGGATAAAACAAAAGATTGAATAGTTAATTAGGTGAGCACTATCCATTCTGTGCACTGAATGAGACAGGGGACCTGTGGAAAAAAACAGTATGCGATCACATAATTAAAGACTGTTTCATAAGACATTCACATAAGTGAGGGGAATTAAGGTTGCACAGACAATCCTAAATGCTGAGTGCTTTGCAATCTGAATAATGTTCTTTTAATATAATAAATGTGTGTAATTTATGATATAAAATATCCAGAGATTGAGAGTAAGGGAGAAGATAAATATTAATTGTTATCCAGATGAACTGTCTGAACACAAGTGATGTAGCAATGGAACCTGTACCACACAAGGGAAGATATCTGTTCCTGATGGCAAATAGTTATAGGAATGGGGTTTTACTGAATATGTATTGATTATGTACACATAGGGATGTATACTATCTAAGGCCCAAGTACCCTGCAATGTATGCATAGACAGATCCCCAATCCAATGCAGAGCATTACTGATTTAAACTGGGTCCACGTATGCAAAATACATAGCAGGACTGGTGTCTAAGTGTTATATTGTGCTTACCATTGTGCTGTCTTAGCAGCCGTCCTCCCTCTGTCCATATGATCAAACCCATTGAGATTAATATGGCGTTCAACAGAAAGGTATATAGTAATTTGAAGCAAAATATATTTTGTAGTGTAGTATACAGATGCGTTTACAAAATCTGCCCTGACAGGATCCTTCTATTCATTGGGTATGTTTTCCTTCCGTTCTTTGTTCTTTGGAAGTGTAGTATAGGCATAAGCAGCTCAGTTATGGATGTGTGTAACCCAATCACAGTCTGGGATTGTAACACATTGATTTTACCAGGTAGGTAAGACATAGGTATAAAGTAAGGCAGCAATGCAAGAAGCCTATAGGCCTCAAGAATGCCATGGTAACCAATTACCATGATACTACTGCTATTATATATATTGTTTGGATTGGCTGTGAAATCCTCCTACATATCAGACTTGAAGTAGCAAAATGTGCAACCACTCACCACTGAGATGGGGAAAATACGTGCCACCAAGACAAATACTTTAAATACAACGTCTGTTTGTTTAAAATAGTAAAACCCGCAATCAGGCCACTTCATGGGGATTAGCCTTGCCCATTCACTCTTCAAAGTTCTTTAGGAAATGAATTGTCTCTCAATTTTTACTGCTTAAATACTGTGTTTGATCAGTGCAGCACAATTATGTAAAATACTTCTGATTACCAGTGCAGCAGCCACTGTACCAAAGACGACAAAATGCTTGATCCCTGCCAATATATTTAACCTTACCCTACTACATCAATGGGGCTGTCAAAAATCCATGCACCTTGTTCCCTCTCTCTCTTTTGTGTGTACGTTTTGGGGGGGGATTGGCTTTTGTTCATTTCTGTGGCAACCTCTATGCAGTATTCTGTGTGTGTTTGTGCAAAGCATCTGGGAGACTTGATGAGTCTGATTAGAGCTGTAAGGGAAAACTGTGATGCAGAATATCATTTTGTAATGACTTCTTTCTTTGTCAACAGTAAGCCAGGTTGCAAGGAACTTTAATGAGATATAAAGATTTCTGGAGCTCCGTTTACCTTCTCTGATGATAACATCCATCTATGATAGGTACCATTATGTTACATGTGCCATCCATGCCATACTATTTTTAACCCAATAATTTTATGGATAGGATTTCTTTTTAAATGGTAGAGATAAAAGCTGACATTAAGACAATAGGTAAATTAGAATAAATTCAGACATGCCATTTTCACTTGTTTCATCACAGTCTGGGATTGTAACACATTGATTTTAAGTTTATCCTCTGCATAAAGAATGTTTCAAGTGCTTCAGGATAAAAAAAAAATCTTTATACTTTGTTCTCAAATTTCATTGCACTGCAATCCCTTTCTGACAACAAAAATTACTATCACGGGAGGCGGGGGAAGTCAAAGCTTGAGCCCTGCTGCCCTTGGGGAGGGGAGGTGGAGGCAAAGCCAAAGCCCAAGGCTTCAGCAACAGGCAAGGGGACTGTAACCTGAGCCCTACCATCCAGGGCTGAAGCGCTCAGGCTTCGACCATGGGTGGTGGGGTTCGGGCTTTTGCCCTGGCCCCAGCAAGTCTAATGCCAGCCCTGGCGACCCCATTAAAATGGGATCGTAACCCACTTTGGGGTCCCAACTCACAGTTTGAGAACCGCTGTTGCAGAGTATATGTTTCTTCCAAGTCTACATACCTATTTAATCTTTTCCCCAATTACACTCTATGAGCTTAAGTGTCGATTTTTTATATCGACTTGGAAGAAAGTACAATGATAATTTGGAGTGTTAAAACATCAAGGATATACAAAAAACCTGCAACTATTAAGTTATAAATACTAGTATTGCAAATACAATTTTAATTTCACTATCATATGAATAAAGATAAAGGTTATTTCTCAGAAAGGTTCATGCAGATATCATCATCTAAATTAAATTAAACAGAAATACCCAGCTCAAAGCTAGCAACAGATGTTATTTATCAAAATATGTATGAAGAGCTTCCAAAGAATAAACTGGTGCTGATCTTCAGAGCCTCTCTATGGATGTTCAAGTTAAACAATATTCCAATATCTGAATTCAGAGTACGATGGAGATCTGAGACTGTTGGTGATATAAAACAGCTTAATTTTAAAATATGCAGAAGGGAATCAAAGGAACCATCTCTATAAGTTGACCATTATCAGCGAACAGCAAGCAACCAAATATCTAGTCAACAGCACTGCAGCTAACGCCAATGGAACAATTAGGAGCCTAAATTGCCAAAAGTGAATACTGTAGCTATTCAGAAACACACACACACTATGAATAATTATAGAGAAGAAAAAAAAATTAAAATTATATTTGGAAACAGCCAGCAGGTCCCCTCCCACCCGCCTTTTTGCCCTTAAGTTAACAGGAAGAAAGGAAGAAGACAAGGCTAAAGATTACAAATTCCATTTGCATGTGTACATTTGAGGAATTAACATCCACAATCAGTGAACAGTAAATTTACTAGATTAATAGTCCATTATTTGGAATACACCAAGGAGCTAAAAATATAGCCAATGTTTAAGGGGCTATGGAGATACATACTAGGCCTCTGGTTCAAACCACTCCTGTTTGATGTCTAAATATCACAGATGTTAGCATTAGTAGTGTGAGCCTATCACAAAATGGCATTCTTGCCTGCAATTTCAGCATAGAAGCTGAGGACTGGATGTGCATGGGGAGTGAACCCTAGGGGCTGCTTCTCCAGAACCAATGCTAGGGATCCATCTCAATGGTCATTCATCAATAGAACTGGACATGCATTTCCTGGAGGGTGGAAAAATAGGCAGTTCTCCTCAAGATAGGTCTAATAGCTGTAGGGGGGAAAAAGCCTACAAACCAGCCACCCCACTATCCATCACACCCTCAAGACCTCTCACGTACTCTACTCAACCTGTCAACCTAGCAAGAGACATATTAGCTAACAAAGATTCAAGAGAAGACAAAAGACAATCATGCTGAAGAAAACCTATAATGATGTAGAGACCAAGAGTGGGATTTTCAAAAGCACTGTAGTGATTTAGGAGTACAAATCCCATTGAAGTCAATGGAAATTTGGCTCTTAAAGCACATTTAGCGAGGGATTTTTCCAAAGTATTTTTTTGCCATGAATGTACTTAGAATTTCAGTTTCCTGATGTAAGTTCACTGTGACAGATATGAGATAACAGGTTTTCATAGACAAGAGGTAAATTTAGGTCTAAAACAAGGGATACTCAAGAAGTATAATCACAAAGACTAAAAACGTGAAACAACTTCTGTATCAGGTACAGTATATGAGAACAAAACCTACATTATAGGCTGTGAGGGAAACAAAATCTGAAAGATTTAACTGGAAGAAATGTAAATTGTTTTCCATTGACAAATTGAGATAATTCTTAATGTTCTAGGTCATTAAGCACAAAAACCTATTTCTCCAGATCCCCATGAGGTGGGTTAAGAAGATCCTTTGGGACAGTTTTCTGTACCAAGTTTGTTTTGTTTTGGAAGGTGAAAAATACCTAATGATCTGGTGATCTGGTTAGGTTTTGGCACAATTAAGAGTCTGTCTTGAAGCGAGGGTCACAATTAGTATGCAAAACTCCATCTGACTTGCATCATTAAAGGAGAATGAAAGAATTACTGTAGGTAGTCTTACCAATTAAGTAGGGTGACCAGATATCTGTTTTTAAAGGGACAGTCCTGTATTTAAGCCCTCCTGCTGGTGTCCCGACTTTTTCTTAAAAACGGGCAAATTGTCCCATATTTTATGTCTCCCCCTCTTCAGTACTGGTGGGTCCTGCTGCTAGACAGATCCCTGCTCATCAGCCGCCCACCCACCCGTGTGGGGTGGGGAGGGGTCCAGTGGCTGACAATATGGGTGGCTGTACCAGGCTAGTGGTGGGGTGAAGATGCAGCACGCAGGGCTGGCTGCTCCCCCTGCCAGTCCATCAGCACAACCCCTGCTGCAGGCTGTCTGTCTGCTAGCAGGGCTCTGCCCCCCGGTCCCATTTCTGGCCAGTGCTGGCTGCGCACTGCAAGCTGAGGTGAGTGAGGGCCGGCCGGTGAGTGAGGGCCAATTACAGGTTGCCTCTGCTGCCCACCCATCAGCCCTTTACATGCTCCCCCTCTCGCTGTCCTCTCCCTGCTTTGCCCCTTCACCCTTCCCAGCCCTGCTGCTCCTCCATATCCCTCCCAGCAGGGCACATCCTCAGAGCTGTGGGGAGAACCAGCCCCTGGTCAGAGTGCTCAGCTCACCAACAGCCTGGCCAGGAAGCGCCTTCCTTCCTCCACTGCTTCTGGCTGGGCTGGTGCCCTGGGAAAGCCCAAGACCCTCCAGCCCGGGACACTTGCCAGCAGGAGCCGAGCCCTGCATCTGTCGAAGCCCCATATAGCACTGGCACGGGGAAGCCTCTCCACCCCTCAACTAAGCTCTGGAGTGGCGAGGGGGGAAACAATTTCCAGCCAGTTCACAACCCAGCCCTGCAGGCTCCACAGCAGCCCCCTGGGCAGGAGCTTAGCACCCTCTTCACCCGCCCTGGGGTCCTGCCCCCATGAAGCACAGGGCTGCTCTGTCCCAGCTAGGCATCTTCTGCTGCTGAGCCATCTCTCTGGCCAGGTTCACTGACGCCCCTGCAGGTAGTTTCCTTGAGTCCTGGTGCACGATGAGTCCTTAGGGCTTAATCCCTTCCTCCCCATGCTGTAACCAAGGGACAGGAGGCAGCTGGGTTATGTCAGTGACCAGCAGCAGCCTGGCAGTGTTTTCTGCCTTTTGACAATCTGCGGGCAAGAAGGGACAAGTTACTTCCAGCCTCAGAGGAGAGATGAGCTCTGCAAAGACACGGGCCAGGTCATCCCTTCCCTCTCCTCCTCATCGTCCCGGTGGCTGGAAGCAGCTCCCATCCCTTCCCTTGCGCACAGTGCCAAAAGGCTGCTGCTGGCCACATTCTGGTGTGAACCCTGGCAGAAATCTGAGGAGGGGGGGGAAATGTGACCCTGCGTCCCACCCCACATGTTTTGGGAAGACATAGCACCAGGTACAGGTCCATCCCAGGGGCCCAGCCAGGCATGGAGGGTGGAGAGTGCCAGGCAGGGAGGGTCAGGTTGGTCAGTCACCCTCCCTGTGTGAGAGAGGTGTAGGGGACTTTGTAAGAGTTCACACAGGGAGGGGTGACACAAACGCCTTAAAGACAAGAAGGTAAATAAAAAGAATCCAACTATGCAGTATTTCTTTTTAACGGGGACTCAGTCAACTTGATGTTAATTTGAATGTTTGTACTGCATAGTTCTGATTGATTGCCGTTGAAGTCGCTTGAATACAAGTAATTTTACCAGGTGTTCCATATTCAACATAGAGAAATATAGTCACCCTACAATTAAGTAGCTCACTCAGAAGCAGAGAGTCTGAAAAATGTTACAAAGTGAAAACTCTTTTGTGATCTGAAGCTCTGATTTGTACATGAAAATATAATTCTCCTATGCTTGCAAAGATCAACGTCCCGACTAAGTCTCACTTGTAGGGATCCAGAAAGCAGAAGAAGGAAAAAGGCAGTCAGCAGCTCAAAACTACCTAATAAAGAGAAGCAGCCTAATCCTGCTCCAAAAATGTTCATCTGAGACTTGGAAATCTGTCTGAACAAAATATAGACAAGACTTTACTGTCACCAAGAGAGGTGTCTGAAATGAAACCGATGCAATGTCGTCCCGTAGTAGCAATGGGATTTCTAAGATTTAGATCTTGTCTAAACCACTTATGCCAGTTTTTAGCAGAGAAATCTAGGGCATCATTTCCACACCTTGGTGCCTAAATGTTAGGCTCCTAAATAAAATGGTCTAATTTTCAAAGGCACTGAGCATCACATTCCATTCCATTTTAACTTGGCCTAAACATACATAGCAATTTAGCTGTATGACTACTCAATTTTTTATTTTACCGTTAAGCTTTATTTTTCTGTTTTCTGTCCGGGAGTGCAAAATAAACACATGACAAATGATAGCATATAATGACAGCTCAGAAGCCAAAATTATCAGGATTATATGACCTGGATTTTATATGAGTTTGTGTAAGTTACAGTGAGTGTCTTATAGAAGTCTCATGCAATTACCATGTAAAGTGTTATTTCCTACTAACTAATTTACGTCACCACTATACATAAACACACAACTATGAGAAGTGTTCTGTATATTCTTGCACACAAACCAAGAAAGAACAAGCTCATTAAAGCAAGGGCTGACTTTTTCTGTATTTATCCAGCACCTCGTAGATTGGGGAGGCCACTGGGCATTATCATGATACAGTTAAAATATAGTATTTCTTATAGCTTCCCAAAGTATTAGAGGTCTGTTTCAAAATGCAGTTTTTATGATTTTGAAGATAATTAAACAAAAACATCTTTATTTCACTAACAAATGTAAATGCATCAAGAAAATTCTTGAAATTCCTTGTTATACCTAATACCTGAAAATCTATTTGAAACATACTCTACTGTATTGAATTTTTGTCTGAAATAGCTGATGTACGCAGTAGATAGAGTATGGCATGTGCCCCATTCATTGTGTAATCATTTTATACAGTTGTCCATAAAATCCCCAAGAGAAAGATGCACTATTTGTCCATGGAAAATAATCCACTGTCTGTGGCTTATGGAAACAATGATAGAATTTTAAATACCTTGGAAAAAGCAAGACATAACCATTTACATTATTCTAGAAGCACTTTTCTAGATGAATGGCCATATTCAATTGCACAATGAAAAGAGTATTGCAATTAAACCAGCACCATAATGAGGAACTGAGAACACAGGTTTTTATTAGTTTGCTAAACAAAAGCTTCCAAAATTTCAAATAATGAAGTAACATGGCTGTTGCACATGATGTGAAGAATGCATTATGAGACACAGCAGTAAATGTCAAATGTAATATAGTACAGCGATATTTTTCAGTTCAACTATGGTTCTTTAATTTCTTGTTCTTATGTACCTCCTGCTGTTAACTGTTCATCTCCCATCAATTTTACTCTCATCAGATAGTGCCCTGGCCAGATAGAAAAGCTGTTTTGGTTTAATTAAGTGATTCTTTTAATGAGGCACAGTCAGACAAATTCAGGCATGCCTTAAGCAACAGTAAAACAGGCAGTTACAAACTCCGCATAACATGTGTGTTCAGTAAGAAAGTTATATTTGACTGGAAGAATCTTTTCAGTGAGGGCGTGACTAAATCAGGAAACAAGAGAGTGACTTAATCTGGCTCTCTATAAAAGGAGTATATGTGTGTGTGTGGTGGGGTGCAAATTAATTAGATATAAGAAAGTAAAAAGGACCAAACCACCCCAAATCCAGCGAACTAGGCCCTGACAGCTTTGAAAAAGCATAAAAAAAAAAGGGAAAAAGGAGAGGTAGGAGATCCCTGGGTCCACACAGCAAAGCAAAGAAAAAAAAAATCAATCAAAAAAAATCCAGTGGCACCAGTCTGTACAACAAGTCAGAAGAGACTGTGCGAGCCTGGAAATGATGAACTCTGAACCCTCATTATTGTGTAAAAGGGCAGCAGGTCAGCACAATGAAATATAAATCCCATTAAAATGTACTGGGCTTGGGAGGAAAAAGTGGCTGGGTTAAAAAGTTCAGTGGCAATCATCTTGATATGGCCAACTGGAGAGGACACATAGTGGCAGCCATCTTGAGAAGGAGCAAACATGCAGTGAGGAAGAGGGGTGGTGACCATCTGGAAAAGGGACTGACAAGCAAGGGAGGTGTTATCTTTTAACAGAAGCTAGATGACTGGATAAAGGAAAAAGATGAAGATCTTTCCCCCTCCAAATGAAAAGACTACCATAAAAAAGGGTAACTCTGCCTCCATAGTTTGTCCGCTGGAGGAAGTAAGGGAAGCCTGACCTGAAGGATCCTACTAGTATAGTTACCAGTGTGTTGCAGCTCGAGTCAATCTAATGGCCAGTTAGATTGAACACAAGTGAGGAGCTGGGCTCTGTCGGTCATGATCTGATGCTCTGAGGTTCTGGCAGGACTGAACCCAGAGTTTCATGGCAAAACTCCCTAGCTTTATACTTGTAAATTCTCATTTGAGTCCATGCATTTTACAATGTCATCTTGTAATCATTAGTCCTTAAGTGGTGGTAATCTTGGGGTTTTTTGCAGTTATCATTTAATGGTTATTGTCAGGCTTCCCATCATTATCTCCTATTTGTTGTCTTGCCTTTGGGGGTGGTTGCGTCACCTCGGAGGCAGTCAGTGCTGCTAATATGTTTAGCATCGGATACAATGGATGTTTTCTGATTGTCTCCTGGTTTTTCCAAGTCTCTCACTTTTTCTTGACCATCTGGACATTTGTGATGGCTTTCACACCTTATCTTTTCCTGATGCATACACTCCTCATTCACACAAACAATCTCTCACAGAGAAGACAGCAGTATTTTATATTCAAGAATACATTGTAAATTAAACTTCACTAAACCTTGTGGTCAAAAGAGTTTACATTGTGGCTCAGGCCTTTAACATTCCTTTAATCTAATTACCATAGACACAATACAAGATCCTGTCTTTTACTCACTAAATCTTAAACCAAAGAAATTATTAGAGGGAAGTTTATAATGCATATAGGAAACAAGATCCCAGTCTCAGATGATCATTCCTTTCTGTTATTCAAAAAGCGTGGCTGGCAGAATTAATTCAAAGTTTACATCAATTTTTATAGTACAATTATAAAATGCTGTCCCTATAGATGAAAGTAGAGCTCCAGCTCAATATTAAGATCACACTTGAAATTAGTGAGATTAATAAAAAAACCCACAAAACTAATGGTTAAAAGGATAAATGAGCAATTGAACATTTGTACTGAGAGGGGCTCTATAGATCCCTTTCCCCCCAGGTCCTCAGTAGACTCCTGATCGAGAGATGTGATTATCCATTAAAATTTACTACCAACATAAGGGAAAAATACTGAGAGTAATAAGACATATCTGAGCCACTGATGATTCTCAACCAACCCATAAAAAACTTACCAGGTCCTTGCAACCTCAACCCTTAAAAAGCAAAGGCAACTGCATCAGGTAAACACAATTCTTAGGTAAGATAATAAAAATTCAAATGGAAGTTCCCATTTAGACTGTCTTTTAAGTGGAAAGGCAGACGTATGTATTTCAGATCTAAAGGAAGGGAAACAAATGTTATGGGATACGAGAATAGACAAATCAATGAGACCAAAGAGAAAGAACAATCCAAAAAGATGCATCACTCAAACAACAGAACAGACCTGAAAGCAGAAAAAATAGTTTAGAGTACGGGTGAAGGCATTATTCTAATGAATAGATGTTATATTTTTATAGGCTTGTAACGTTCAAGTTAAATGGAAACTGGCCTATACCAGCACTCAAGAAACTTCATACGGATATAATACACTTAATGGGTATAAAGTATAGTTCACATTGTGGGTCAGCGGATATAAAAAATAACACTGATCATGATTAATAGGCTGAGCTTGTCAGAAAATTCTCTGATGGAACGTTTTTCCATTGAAGAACAACAATTCAATCAAAATCTAAATTTTTCATAGAGACTGTTTGATTTTGACAAAGCCCCAGTGGAACCCAAATGGGGTTCCATCCTGCTATTCAGGGTTCCATCATAAGCCTGCCTGGTTTCCTGGCAGCTTGCTTGCCCTGCTCTTCAGCAGCCCACTTGACAGGCTGACAGAGCCAAGAGTCCAGAAGCCTTCAGAGAGCTGGCTCCCAAGCTTGTGGCTGCTCATCAGGCTCCATAGAGACAGGACAGGCCACCTGGCAGACCGTCCCAGAGCCTGGCATCCATTCTTTCTCATGGAGTATTTCAAAATTTTGTGTTTTCATTCCAAATCAGAACAAAACCAAATTTCAAAATATCAAAATCCCCCATGAAACAGAATTGCCTCTCTCTGTAAAGTAAAGTAATAATTATCAGAGAATCCAGTTCTTATCTAGTGAATTAAGCTTGATTCTACAGTTTTAGATTTTTTGCAATATTCATTGGAAGAGGCCACTTGCAAAAAATTTAACCCTAAGTGAACTCAAGATCATTTAACAATAAATGCTGTATTTAACACAAGAATAATAACAAGACTTGATTTTTCTTAAATTTGTAGATCCCCTTTCCACCAAGGAACCAACATACTCTCAGTGGAAGAAAGGAGAGTCCAGACTCCCACAGATAGCAGGGACCAGGCAATAACAGAAGGTGGGAGGTCGGATTGGGAGCTGAGAATAAGAAAAAGAATCCAATGTTAAATACTGTTATATGTTTTGATAGAGAAGATATCACATCACATATTTGAGCTGCAAATGTAATTCAATATATTGAATGACTTGTAAGATGGAGAACAGAACTCAGTCTTTGCACAAGATGGTGTAACAGGGTTAGGAGAGGGAATGACAAAAGGTAACAGTGATAACACTGAAAAAAATTAAATGGTCAGACCAGACATTAAAACATTCACTATTAATGTGTATGGGTTAAACAATCCAAGAAGAAGAATAAAAAAAAATAGTAGTAATGATTATCAAATGAAATGACAGATTTATTTATCCAGAAAACTCACATAAAATAGTCAAGAATATAAACAAGCACACACCTGGGGTGTGCAATGATTTTTTTCTCCTATAGATTAAAAAAAGAAAATAGCAGCAATTTTAATATCAAAGAACCTTCCCTTCATTAAGAAAGGAATTAGGTCAGTTGCAGAATGAAGATTTATATTGATAAGGGATCAACCCCCTAATTATGATCAGGAATAGTTTATCAATTTTGGTTAATATTACAAATTTTGCAATAGTTAAAATCATAATTGGAGAGACCTCAACATCTCATTAAACCCTCTAATGATAAATATTTAGAAAGCCATATAGGATCAAAAAAGTCAATGAAAAACTCTAGGCTTCATGGCCCTTAGAGGCATCAGCTCCCCTCTTACAGAGATTGTGCCTTCTCCTATCCCGCCCTGCAAATTTATACAGCACATAATCTTTGGTAGTAGATATTATAGATTGAAACATCATACCCCACCTATGGACGGACCACGAAATGGTTGGAACCCTATTTAAACTCTATAATAGTGATTCTGTAGAAAAGACTTGGAGGTTGACTAACTAACTCTCTAATGAAGGAGTCACTTATTTTGGATGCTATCAAAACAGAAACTAAGTTCAATTCTGGTACTAATGATAAAGGTCAACCATTTTAAAAAACTTGGCCAGGAATTAATCTAAAGCAGTAAAGGGAGGGAAATTAATTAGCTTACCATCTCGGGGGGCGGGGGGGGGGGGGAGGGGAAGAGAGAAAGGGAAGCAGAAAAGGCAAAATTAACAAAGGAGATTGAAAAACTGCAAACTTTGCCTGAAAGAATTGGGTCTAGAAGCATATTAAACACTCTCCTTCCTCAGAGGGCAACCAAATGCTGTATTTCTAGAGAAAACTGAACAAGCCTCAGCTGTCTGAAATAAAGTTATTATGAGGGTGGCAATAAAGCAAATAAGCTCCATGGCTCTAGATCAAGAAAAGAGAAAGAAAATTAAAAAATGCATGAAATAAAATAAACTGCAAACAAGGGAGTAAAATTTAACACCAGAGAGATTATTCAAGAACTCAGGAGGTTTTATACATATAGTTATGTCTCCAACTATAAAGCGCCTATGGAGATAATTACGGAATATATTAACAAAGCTAACATGCCAAGGTTAACTCAAATAGTAGACAGGCTAAGGTCAGTTATAACCCTAGAAACTTTTACCATTATAGTAAAGTCAGTTGGGGGTGTGATTTTTGGTGATATTTCTAGACCAGCAAAAGCCCTGGTTTAGATGCAGTTATATTGGCATATCTGATTTCACTTGGGCAATTGGTATAAACTATACTGGTACAAGTCCTTTTTTACCAGTCTATACTGGCCAACCTTTTTTAGTGTAGATCTGGCCTTTGGAAAGCCAATATGCAGCAAGAGAAGATCATAAAGGCAATGAAATCAATGCCAACACAAAAATCCGAAGGACAAGACTGGTTCTCAGATGAGTTGTATAGGATGACATGAGACACCATAGCAGTTAAACTAACTACTCTAATGATGTTTTAGAGAATAAGGAAAATCCCATACTGGTTTTGTAGTGTGTACTCCACCTCCTCTCCTACTTGCAATTACATACCTTGCTGTGACAACTACAGCTACACCAGTTGCTTATATGGAACAGTAGTTTTAGGAAAGTAAAGTATTCAGGGCCAAATTCTGAGACTTGTGCTCACTAACATCTCACTCCCCAAGTAATCCCATTCAGGTTGGTGGGAGGAAAATCTATGGAATAAAGTTCTATTCAATATAAGAGTATGAGAATCAGTTCTTTAATGTATTTTAAACTGTCTTCTAAAGAAAGTTAGTATCTGAAAATGGAGAAAGAACCAGTACAGTGTGACCAGCCAGCTTTCAATCGACTGCCAGCAAGTGCTCCTCACACAATGAGTGATCCATGAACCACAGTTTGGGAACCTCTCTCCTAGACTCCTTTCCTCATTATTTTGAACACCCAGCACCAGCACACCTTATACACATTGACCAAATATAATCCTGATGGCATTTCTATGGGTATGACTACACTTTGAGGAGGAAGTGAAAATTGGATCGAGCTAGCTTGGATTGAGCTAACGGGCTAAAAATAAAAAGTAGCCACAGCAGCCCGAGTATGTATCTAGCATTTCAGACCTTGTGTTGGCTAGCTTTTCCTACCACTTCTACACTATTTTAAACACACTAGCTTGACCAGAGCTAGTGCAGGTATGTCTCCTCAAGCTGGAATTTATACCTCTAGCTTGAAATGTAGACATACCCTATATTGCAAATGTAAGCGGGGGAATGGTCCTGCTATTGTGGGGAACTTTTCTGGCTTACACGCTACCCTGGTGGAATTGGCTAGCAAAAGGATCCGAGTCCTTGCTCCCACTCCCTTTACCCAGAGGTCTGCCTGACCGCAAAGACTCTCCTTCCACTCTCCTGTGTGGCAGAGTCCTCATAACCCCAACAAGGCTGGGCCCAGGATTTCTGGGGGACTCAATCTCCAGTCTTGTCATGGTCACTTAGCACAGGGGCGAGGGTGTTCCCACTCTGGCGTGCTCTCTCCACTCTGAATGCTTCCCTGACCCTGATCACTGCACACAGTTCAAGCAAATACAATTTATTAAACAGCAATCAATTTTTAAAAAATAAGGAAAAAATGGGAAAGGTTAAAGGAAAACATGTAACCCCACCCTGTGGCATGGGGACATTCCAAACACCATCTCTGGCATGTAAGGAAAGTTCACAGTCTGTTTCTCACACATCTCATGCTTCCTTCTCAGGCCCTGGCTGATATTGCGGGTCGGACACTTGCTCTGGCAGTGGCCACACACATTCAGGCTCTGGGTGGCAGGACCCTTCTTCCCAACATTGCCCCCACCCCCACCGTCAGAGTTACAATCCCCCTCCAAGTCTGACCTGCAAGTTCTCTTAGCTGGTGGGGTCTCCCAGTGCAGGGCCCTCTGCCCAATGTCCCCCCCCCCTTACTCTCCCCCGCTGCTCACCACATCTGGCTCTGGACTGCTCCTGCTTCAGCTCCACTCTGCCTCTGCGCTGCTGATGATGCTTTGCCTCCAGTGCAGCTCCCTGGGCTGCTTCTCTGGGTCTAGTTGCTTCAGCTCTTCTCCCAGCACAGCCCTCTGCTGCTCTCTCTTTAGCTCAGCACTATTTTGGCCCAGGCAGCCCCAGCTCACATGCAGGACAAGTCCCCTGGCCTCTTGACTCCCACCTTAGCCTGTCCACCCTGTCAATCAGGCTGACCTGGAGTGTTGGCATCTCCCCATTGCCCTTGGGGACTGTCAGTCTCAGGGCCTGGATTTCCTATTAGCCCTTCCCCTTTCTTTTGGTCCTGGGAGCTAGCCAACCAAACCCCCATTAAGTTTTAGTAAGGGGCCAACAGTCCTCTTACACAAAAGTCATATTCATGCCTGGTTTCCGCTAGAGGAAACTGAAACACATGGTCCACGGGAGGCAAAACCATCTTGTTTTGCCAAGTTGCTGAAGCCTTCTCTAGGCTGCAGGCGTGGCAGGGACAGCACAGCTCCAAACGTTGGTGGCATTTTCTGGAAAGGGTGTATGGATAGGATGCCCTTCACCACTAAAGACTGTCAAAAATTAAAGTTCACCTCATCTAGTGGAAAACCTACATGATGGCAATGCTGGAGCATGGGGGGAAAACAACCCCATATGATACAAGAGAAGCATCCGGTGCAGAAAAAAATGCTCTGATTTTCAGAGGTGCGGAGCACTCACAACTACCGCTGAAGTGAAGTCAAAGGGAACTACTGGTGCTCTAAAAAAGCCAGTTCAGTAGAATTTATATTTCCCTGTGCCAACTTTGGTGAGGCAAGGCCATGTTTCTAGCTAACAAATTCATTGATGTTTTGTCCACTCTACTCTGCACTTAGAAGACCTCAAATGGAGTATTTTGTCCAGTTCTGGGTGTCACATTTCAAGAAAGATCTGGATAAACTGGAGAAAGTTCAGAGGAGAGCAACAAAAATGATTGAAGGTCTAGAAAACATGACCTATGAGGAAAGATTGAAAAAAATGGGTTTGTTTAGTTTGGAGAAGAGAAGACTGAAGTGGGACATGACAACCTTTTTCAAGTACATAAAAGGTTGTTACAAGGAGGGAGAAAAATGGTTCTTAACTTCTGAGAATAGGACAAGAAGCAATGGGCTTAAATTGCAGCAAGGGAGGGTTAGGCTGGACATTGGGAAAAGCTTCTTAACTGTCAGCATATTTAAGTGCTGGAACAAATTGCCTAAGGAGATTATCTAACATGTTCCTAAAAACCTCCATCATTGGAGGTTTCTAGGAATAGGTTAGACAAACACCTCTCAGGGCTACATAATAACTAAACCATTCCTGCCTTAAGTGCAGGGGACAGGACTAGATGACCTTGTGAGGCCCCTTCCAGTCTTACACTTCTATGATTCTATGAAGGAAAAAAAATAACTGAGGACTAGGTCATTAGTAGTAGTTCTATTTTTCTTTCAGCATGGAATGATCCATCATTTTATCACTTTACTATAGTCTATTGCTAAATATTCTACATAGTTCAAGTGTGTTATGGGTTCTTGTAACTATGGAGTTGGAATCATGAAAAAACCAATCCACATGTTCCATGTAAGCCTGTGGAAGCCTTGAATTTGCATAAATTGTTTGTTTTTTCTACTACTTAATCAGTACCTTAGATATACAGTGACAATAAGGTCAATCAAATCTCTTGATGCAGTGTGCTCTGCTTAGAACCTATACTCTGTTTTCATGTGCATGCTAAGCCTTCAATAATTTGAGATTCACTCAGCATGGTTTTCAAAAGAGCTGGAAGTCCACTCACCATAATCCCTAACATAAGAGATCTCTACAGAGGATACTCTAGTTCTATTAGTAAGAAGAGATTTATATGCTCAGGAGGATGCAGCTATCAGATGAGTATTCTAGGCATGAGACAAAGGAAGTCAATAGGTTTAAAAAAATAAAACGTGAAATACTGTGAAAAAGCTGGAATACATAGGGTTAAAATACAGCCATTGGAACACTTTACGATACATAAACCCCAACACTGCAATAGTAAAATATATTAGATTTTTCTTTATTACTATGGGCATTAAGGGCCTGAGCCAAAACCACTTGAGAGTCTCTCCATTAGCTTCAATCAGCTTTCAATACAGCCCATATACTAATGCAGTCATCTTAGGCTGGGATTTCCAGAGCAACCTATGATTTTGATGCGTAAATCCCATTAAAATTTCAATTGGAGTTATTTTCAAAGGGGCCTAAGAGAGTTAGGAACCTAACAGCCCTCACATCTGGACACTCCCCATTATCATGTAAGAAAACCTTTGGTGTTTAGATTATGGACAAATCTTGCAGTGATTGACCATTGAATCTGATGGGTATGTATAACTATGATAAACCATGGTAAGCTGTCCCTCTAATGAGGCCCCCCCTCCCCGGCAATTTCTTTATTCATATTTATAGCGTACCTTCACCCTTGCACCTGAAGTTATTGCTGCACTTTGGAAATTGAAATTAAAAGAATATTCATCCATTTCTTAGTGTTGCCGTGTAGTCAGAGGTGAAAGTAAGTCGGTATGCTGTGCTGGACTGGACCGGCTTCCCCAGACTGGTGATTTACAGGGCCCGAGGCTCCCTGCACCGGCCAGAGCGTCATGCCCTTTAAATCGCTTCCAGAGTCCTGCTGCCGGAGCCCCGGGGTAGCAGCAGCAGAGCTCCGGTGGTGATTTAAAGGGCCCGGGCCTCCGGCCACTGCTGGGAGCCCCAGGCCTTTTAAATCGTCACCCGAGCCCTGCTGCCGGAGCCCCTGGGGTAGTGGCGGCAGGGCTCCAGCAGTGATTTAAAGGGCCCAGAGCTCTGCTGCGGTAGCGGCAGCTGGAGCGCTGGGTCCTTTAAATGGCCCCTGAGCCCTGGGCTCCCAGCCACCTCTGCAGCTGGTAGCTCCAGGGCCTTTAAATCTTGATGTAAAGGGCCTGGGTATTTAAAGGCCCCCCTCTTCCAGTTGAGACCACGCCTCTTCCGGTTGAGACCACGCCCCCTGCTCAGGACTCCGGCATACCGGTAAATCCTTTACCTTACTTTCACCCCCGCATGTAGTACATGTTATACATGCGGGGACATGCCATGAGCTACAAGCTTTAAAAGACGAACTTTTATTGGAAATCTGATGTACCAGAGTGATATCAAAGCAAAAGGAAAAAGCAACATGAGACAACTAGAAGTGAGGGAAGAAATGAGGCATGTCTTAGCTGAAACTGCCACCAGTGCCGTTGTAGTACCACACTTCCTCCTCTTGATATCTGATCAGACACAGAGAGAAAAGAAGTCCTTAACTAGTAACATACCATTGTAATTTGTCAGAATACTTTATGTAATGTCCTCTCACCCATGCTGAGGTGGTAAGTTAACCTGGTTTTGCTCTCTGATGTTTAAATGCAAGTCCCAAGAGACTTAATACACTTTCCTCCATAGGAATGTGTAAAATCCACCCAGAAGTATGAACATTTTTACTGTATATTTGCGTTCTTGTTCTTCACTGACTAATGGGAAAATGAAAGCTAGGGTTGTCAGGCACTGGAAGAAAACGATTCCTGAGGACCCCAATTCCCTCCTAAAATGGAAGATGCCAAAGAAATGTAGGTTCATCGCCTGATTTGAAGTTTTCTTCTATCTGGAATACAGAATAATGAGATAATAATGCTGCTGTCCAACTGACTGCTGCAAGGCATTTGTGCCTGGAAAACTTGCTACATATAACCATACTACCTGCTAGGTCACAATTCCTATTACTCAAAAAATAATTAGGAACACGTTCAATTATTAGGACTTTCAACTGAATGCCTCAATAACTTCCATTATCCCTTCAGTGCACGCCTGAAAGAACACACAAAAACAACCCCACAAAAAATATTAGAATGTAATCCCTCAAACATGCATAAGGTTCTGAAGAACACAAGCACACAGATATCCAAATACAGATACAGTTCTGGTGTTTCCTGATGTACATGGTATGGCTATATAGGGCTGAGAAGCATACCGAACAGCTGACATTACTCTTCATCTAGAGAATATTAGATACATTTAGGAAAGGAAGAATTTGGTGAATACCTGTAAGACAGACACTTCAGTGGTCATCACCAGCGCTGGAATCGGAGGGGCCAGGAGGCCATGCCCCCCTTTTTAAATAAACATAAGCGCAGAATTCATGTCCCCTGCAGATTCTTCCCACCCCCACCCTACCCCCGGCAGTATAATAGAGTCTGCCAGGGAAGCACCTTTCTCCCACCAGGGGCTGCTGTGGCACCAGAAGAGAGCAGCCGGCTCACTGCTGGAGCAGCCAGCTGCAGAGAAGGAAGGAACACGTTTGCTGTGGTCCCCACTTCTACAAAGATTCCAGTTCCCTTGATGGTTGCTAGCTAATGTTGAAAAGGAAGATGTCTAATAGCATAACATAGTATCTTGTATGTATATATGTACTTCTGCCATCTACTGTACTGAACTTCAGACTTGATCATTGGTCCATCCTAATAGAGAAGTCAGTGGAGCTCCCACTTCTTTGTCTGATAAAAGTCTGGTTTTGGAACTAAACTTTGCTCTTTGAAGCAGATATGAAGATAACTGGTAATTATGGAGCAGCCATAGACTATTACAGTATGGGACGTTTGCTAAATTGAGGAATTTGGGGGTGGTTTTTTATGACTTTCAGAAATGTCACTAGTTTATGTCCATGCATCCTGTCCTTAGCTCCCTATGTTCTTTATAGCTGGATAACTGTAATGCTTTATATATTGCCAATGTATATAAAAGCAATTTACGACATTCAGGAAAAAAAATGTATAAAAATACCTTAACATTTTTTCTTCTGAAATGTATTCCTTTGGAAGAACTGTTCAGCATGCTCCCCCAGAAAAAAAATATCCTTCTTAATAGTGAACTTTTTGACCTTAAGAAGTTACTCTATGAATGTAAGCACTCAACTGGACACAAAAAAATGCATCTATTTAAATAGATTTAAAATCTCATGAAGACCAGGATAGCAATAACAATTTTGTTGCTTAAATTCATAACAAGAGGAGAAGCAGCTAAAAGTGATTAGCGTATGTTCACATAAACTTTTTTTTTTCCAGAATATCCCATGCTATCCTAATATGTTTCTTAAGAACAAAAATAAATAGCTCTCTTTTGGGGACAAATGTGAACTGAATGCACTTGAAAAGATGCTCTGTGCTTTTGTAATAGACATTTTCAAAAAGTTGTAACCACATTTCAATGTTGGTATGGTAACTAGCATAATTAGACTGAACCTTCCTTGGATATATATTATACGAAGAAGTATTTTAATAAGCTTTTCCCAAATATTAAAAACTACACAGATTTTATAAATTTAAATCTCACTGGTCATGTTAACCACCACTACATTTCCTATTTCGTTACCAGATTTTGGGGTGGATTTTTTTTGGTAATTCCAGATTATAATTAATTCCTGCTGATTGACTTAATTACCGCAGGCAAATTGAAATCTGCTGGTCTCAAATCACCTGGACCTGACAGTAATCTATTATGTGCTCCCTTTCACCACACCCAATAGCTAGAAAAAATAAATGGCAACAACAGTTGCCACAAAGAAAAAAAGTATTCCGAAAGATATTTTTTCTGTGAATAATTTGTACAAGATTACCCTCTCTCCTCCCACCACTAGAAAAATACCATAAAAGACACCAAGTCTTGGGAGAAAAAACAAAAGAAAATTTAAATTGTACAGTTTGGGAAGACATATGACATACCAGATACCAGGTTATCAGAAAAAAAATCTGCACAGCAGCCCACCTCATGTTTCAGCTTTTCCCTTCTTACCAATTTGAAGCCAGTTCTTACTGTCTAGGTTACATGGAGGTTTGTCTTTGCAGCTTTTTGAATATTTAGGCTCTGATTCTGTGTTATACTATCTCTACACTCAGAGCTGGAACGAGGCAGGAAGGACGGAGCAAAAGTTCCTTCACGTCACCTTTTGTCCTCTCTATTCTGGCGCAGCTGGGGGCTGCCTTGCCCACAATGGAGTATGGGAATCAGAGAATAAAGCTGGGCAAAAAAAAATTTCAGTGAAGAGTAAAATTGCCAAAAAAAATTCAGTTTCAGGAAAACAAACTATTCACAAATTCAGGGTAAATTTGGCCAATACTTTCATCTGAATAAAAAAAACAAACAAAGGGAAAAAAAATCAAAATTCAAAGAAGTTGATTCTAAATCAACATTTTGTTCCATACATGTCAATCCATTCAATCTAAGCTAATTTTTTTAATTTTTGTCTTGGTGAGATGAAAAAAATTAAGTTCAAAATAAAAAATGTTTGGCCATTACACTGAAAAAATCAAGTATTTGCTCAACTCTATCAGAGAAGAACAGGAGTGGATTCTATTCTGGCCATACTCCCCTTTTCTTCTCATCTCTGGCCTGACTATGAAATGCCTCCTACACCAGGAGCTCAGAGCAGGCCCAGAACAGAGTTGCTCCAACAATCCAATACGAGCAGTGGATCCCCTTTACGCAGAGGTGTGAGGACCACGTGCGGTAGGAGGGTCCCAGAGCTCAGACTGCAGCCAAGCTGGAATGTCTACACTGCAATTAAACAGTCCTACAGCCCAAGCCCCATGAGCCCAAGTCAGCTGGCACAGACCAGCCATGGGTGTCTAATTGGAGTGTAGACATACACTGTGATGCCTGTGGGGTGGAGGACGGGAGAAAACTAATCCCAGAAAATTATTTTGACTGAAGAGAAGAGGGGCCCCATAAAGGGTCCATTGCATCTGGGGGCAAGCTGCCAAGCCCAAGTCGATAGGCCTTTGCTGGTGGAGCTCATGCTAGTGAGCTAAAAATAGTTGGGTACACCAGTGATTCTCAAAGCCAGTCAGCCGTTTGTTCAGGGAAAGCCCCTGGTGGGCCGGACTGGTTTGTTTACCTGCTGCATCCGCAGGTTCGGCCGATTGTGGCTCCCACTGGCCGCAGTTGGCCACTCCAGGCCAATGGGGGCTGCAGGAAGCGGCGCGGGCCAAGGGAACAAGCGGCGGACTGGCTTTGAGAACCACAGAAAGATAGATTTTAAGTTATTATAAGTAGCAAGTGTACAGATCAAAGTTGGTTACTTAAGAAATAAAAATAAATTTGCTAAGTTCTACAAACTAAACAGGATTTGAATCAAGCAGTGTCTCACCCTGACAGATGGTACAATCAGATTACAGATCCTCAATACACAGGCTGGGATCACCCTTCCCCAGTTCAAAGTCTTTGTCCTCCAGATGTTCTTCCAGGAGTTGAGTGGGGGGAGGAGGGAGAGAGGCCAAGTGATGATGTCACTTTCCCTCTTTTATATTTACTTCCAGCTTACTGGAAAGATCCTTGCTGTGACATGGGGCTCAAGCAGTCCCCACTGAATACGTGCTCTCTCCGAGAAATCTCTGGGAGAGTGGATTCCCTCTAACAGGTCATCAGCACATGACTGGCTAGTCCTTCGTTGCAGTTCAATGGTTGGCTCTGGGCATTGTCAGTACCACTAACACAAGTCTGTGGATCCAGACTGGGAGGATCACTTTCAGCTGCAGTGTAGACATGCTCTTACTGTACTGTAGGCCAGGGTTCTCAACCTTTTTCTTTTTGAGGCTCCTCCCAGCATAAGAACTCCATGGCTCACCTGTGCCACAACAACTGGTTTTCTGCGGATAAAAGCAAGGGCCAGCATTAGAGGTAGCAAGCAAGGCAATTTCTCAGGGCCCCATGCCACAGCTTTGGTTTTCTGCCCTGGGCCCCAGCAAGTCTAATGCTGGCCCTGCTTGGCAGACTCCCTGAAACCTGCTCGCGGCCCCCCAGCAGCCCCGGACCTCTGGCTGAGAGCCACTGCTGTAGGCAACAGGGCCATAACCATGTATGCATGGTTCTACAACACTTATGACTGCACTTGAACACAATATCCTACAAACTGTTCCAAACCCTAACTAGGGGCATGTCTACACTGTGACAGAAAACCCACAGCATTGAGTCTCAGGGCCTAGATCAGCAGACTCAGACTTGTGGGGCTCAGGCTGTGGTGCTAAAAACTGCAATGTAAACATTTGGGCTTGGGCAGGAGCCTGGGCTCTGAGACCTTCCTCTCTCTCAGGTTCTTAGAGCCAGGGCTCCAGACCAAGCCCAAACAGCTATATTGCAATTTTATAGCTCCACAGCCCGAGCCCCATGAGCCTGAGTCAGCTGACCTGGGCCAGATGCAGTCATGTTGCAGGTCTTTTATCGCAGTGTAGACATACCCATTTTGAAACTTTAGATGTTAAACTCTTTTACTCAAACTGTTATAAACTAAACAGTGTTTTCTGTCATTGTTTTTCTTTGAAGAAACTGGCTTGGTCACATGGGAGAGATGGAACGCATTAAAAAGTCTTAGGGTTTTCACACTATGAGAAACTAGATACCACATAATCTGTTGCAACATTATAATAATACAAGTTTATAACAGGATATGTAAGAAATACTTGGCTTGATTTTCAGAGGTTCACAGCACTCACATTCAAGTGAAGTCAAAGAGAGCTGCTGAAGCTCAGCACCACTGAAAAATCAGGCCCACCATTCCTAAATATCACACAACAAAACTATGATGTGTGTTATGGCAGTCACAAATTACAGAGGCTGGCATCACACTTGAGGCATCTATCCTTTATAGATAGAAGGTTTTATTTTTTTACTTTTTTCCTCTCAAGCTACATTCTTTCCAACCCCAATTTCCCCACAAAAGCAATGTTTTAAGAGTGCCTTGGTAGTCATTTTATCTTTAGTTGAAATCACTTCTAAAAACTGACCTTGGCTTCAGCTGAAATACATTACATTGACTAACTATATCAATACTCAACATTTACTATATATACAAAGAAAATAATACTGGTATATCCTGCTACCAAGACAAAAAGAACTGAGATGCTAATTTTGCATTACAGTGTTAAAAAGCCATCTGAGAAGCGATTAGTACAACACACACACACAGAGTCATTACATGTCTAAAATTGTACACAAAACCTTTTTGCATGTAAAAAAGAAAATAGATTGGTTAAGATAACTATTACTTAAATAACTGGATACCCCACCACATCCACTGATTCCTCACTGTCCCTATATGTAAACAGTCTGACTGAACCCTGCAAACATTTACCTACATACTTAACTTTACATGTGAGGAACCCAAGTTACATCAACAATACTCGTCACGTGCATAAATGCACATGGCTGGTAGTTACACAAATTAGACTTTCAGTCACTTAAGTGTATTAACTCCAGATCTTCCCTCCAAGCTCCTCCCTGCTCTCTTGCTACATCCCTCCTTTTTATGTAATGTCTGTTATTAGGTTTATAAGCTTCTTGGGTTATAGATTGTGAAGCTGTCAAGGTTCCTTCCCCACTCTGAACTCTAGGGTACAGATGTGGGGACCTACATGAAAAACCCCCTAAGCTTATTTTTACCAGCTTAGTTTAAAACTTCCCCAAGGAACAAACTATTTTACTTTTTGCCCCTGGACTTTATTGCTGCCACCACCAAGTGTCTAACAAATATATAACAGGGAAAGAGCCAGCTTAGAAACGTTTCCCCCCCCAAAAAAAATCCTCCCAAACCCTACACCCCCTTTCCTGGGGAAAGCTGGATAAAAATCCTCACCAATTTGCATAGGTGAACACAGACCCAAACCCTTGGATTTTAAGAACAATGAAAAAGCAATCAGGTTCTTAAAAGAAGAATGTTAATTGAAGAAAAAGTAAAAGAATCACCTCTGTAAAATCAGGATGGTAAATACCTTATAGGGTAATCAGATGCAAAACAGAGAATCCCTCTAGGCAAAACCTTAAGTTACAAAAAGACACAAAAACAGGAATATCCATTCCATTCAGCACAGCTTATTTTCTCAGCCATTTAAACAAACAGAATCTAACACATATCTAGCTAGATTACTTACTAAGTTCTAAGACTCCATTCCTTTCTGTTCCCAGCAAAAGCATCACACAGCTAGAGAGAGCCTTTGTTTCTCCCCCTCTCCAGCTTTGAAAGTATCTTGTCTCCTCATTGGTCATTTTGGTCAGGTGCCAGCAAGGATGTCTTAGCTTCTTAACCCTTTACAGGTGAAAGGGTTTTTCCTCTGGCCAGGAGGGATTTAAAGGTGTTTACCCTTCCCTTTATAATTTATGACAGAAGCCCCGAGTACTTGTTCATGCTGTTATAAACAGTAATATAATAACTCCTTAGATGTGGGCTTTCAGAGTAAAACAGTGAATTATAGGACTTTTCTGGCACAGATACTGATAATTTTCTGGCAATGTTTGATTCATACAATATATAAAAAGCAATTCTTCTCATTAATATTTTTAGATACTTACAAATGTGTGACTCAGTATAGCATAAACACCAGGCAGGTAATGTTTTAAGATCGCCATATGAAATAATTTAATTAGTATTCATATATAATACAATCTTTTGGTAATCTATAATTCTAATAATTACCTATGCCAGTGGGCTAAAGAGTGAAGACGGCAGTGCCACACAGAATGTCCAAATCAATGATTCACTCATAACTGAGATAGTGAGGGTCAGTGTTAGAGAAGAGCGCAAAAATGTTACCCCTTCAGCCTTGAACAACCAATGCAAAAAAGTTGTGGGGCCCATAAAAAAGTTGTGAAAAACAATTTTTTTAACATTATTCTCTGGGTTCTGCTCTTGCTTACCTGTAAATCTGATGTTAATGAAAGTGCCCCTATAACGGGGTGGTTACCCCGCTCCCGAAATAAGAGGAGTGAGAACAGCTGGGGGAAGTTGACTGAGTAGCTGACCACAGGTGTGGCCAGCTCAATCAGGGCCCAGCTGGCCCTGATAAGAGGGCTGGAGTCCAGGAGCAACATGTAGTCTCTCTCTAGCTGTAGAGAGAGAAGGACCTAGCTGCTTGGGAGTAGGGTACCAGAGGTACAGTAGTGCTGGGGAAGGGCAAGAGGAGCTGGGGGGCTCCAGCCTGGGAACTCCCCAGGCTGTGGCCTTGATAAAGGCCTAAAGAAGGTACTAGGGCTACAGAGATGTAGCCCAGGGATAGGCAAAGGCAGCAGGTCTAACCCCTTGCCAATGATGAGTGACCATGACAGATAGCAGTCTGCCCCCAGAGAAGGGGGCTAGCTGATGACTGGCAGCACCCACTAAGGAAAGGTAGTTTTAGAGGGTTGGGGGTTCCCCTGGGAGGGGAGACCCAGAGAGTGGGGGCACTTCTGGGGCAGAACCCTGAGGTAAAGGGCACTGGGGGCTGGGAGGGACACGGGGCCAGCGGCAGGTGAGACACTGGTCTGTAGAGGGTGCTCCATATGCTGTAAAAGGGCTAATTTCCAGATGAGCAGCAGGAGGTGCTGCACCAGTGAGTCATTGCTCTGCTACAGTCCCCTATGGCATCTTTTGAGAGAATACTGTACATGGGAAGTCAATGGTGGGGAATATGAAGCTTCACTGCTGTAACTGGACACCTTCTCTTGAAAAGATATATTTTTAAAAAGTTTGGGGTCATGTCATCTGGAGCTGATGGGAATTAGAATTCATATGAACTATGTAACTACATCTTGGGAAGATCACCAGTTGCAATGGTGGGACAACTTATCAAGAAATCAGCATCCAGGACCTACCAAAAATTCTATATAGGAATATACAGTATCACCTGCATTTTTGCAGACTCCTAGTGAAAATGCTTTATTTCAAATTGCTTTAGACCAGGACATACAAAAGCTTTAGTCTTGTGTAGGATTTTCCATCAGTCTGAGGAAAAAAGTAGAGTGCAATGAGCCATAAAGACATTTCTTCAATCAACTATTTTGATTCACTGAAGGCTTCTTTTAATAGGTGTGTGTGCAGGAAGGCAGAAGAAAGATGTTGCTTTTTTAAAACTTCCAGACAACATGCCAGAAACTTTGTACTTAAGATCACAGCTGGTGAAAAGTTTACAAACTTTCTGTCTTCACTTTGGATGTGAAAATACACACTTTAAAGAAGGGGGAAAAAAGAAAATCTAGTTGGGAGTTTCTGATGGAGTGAAGGAATATCCCTTTCAAGACTATGAAGATTCTTTTTATTATTATTTGTATTGCCTAAGGACTCCAGTCAGATCAGTATCCATTATGCTAGGCACACCAGAAAAAACTGCCACCAAAAAGCCAGTCCTTGCTACTTTCACTGTAAGCTCCTCAGAGCAAGTGTGAGTAAGCAGAAATGAGCTATACATGCCCACTAGTGAGATTAGAGAAAGGTGCAGAAGAAAAAAAATTCACTGCATCCAGAAGTCAAAGCAAAACAATCAATAAAAATTGAAGTAATTGCAGCTATTCCTCATTCTAATGCATTACCTTTGATTTCTTAAGCCTTTAGAGAGAGATTCTCAACTCCCAGTCCTCTAATTTAAACTCCAGGAGTGAAATCCTAGTCCCATTGAAGTTAAGGAGTTTTGCTCTTGACTTCATGGGAGACAGGAGTTCACCGTAGACCTTGCTTCCTACTTCTAAGTAGTACTGCACTTGCAACATACAAAGCAGAGATCATTATTGCTAATGCAGACAACTTCTGAATACATGATGTTAGGAAGATTAAATGATTATTTTTAAGCTCTAGGGGTGACATACAACAGGTGATACAAATTAAGCACAGAAAATGCATGATACTGCACAGGACTTTTTAGAAGACCCTAAATTGAACCTTCACACAGCTGAGTGCTGAGGTGCAATCTCAGACAACAGTAGGTGACAAATGTTATATACCTCATTTAATACATCATCATCATGAATACATGTTTAACTATAACTAATATTAAACAGCTAGCAGCACTTGAAAGAGATGTCAACTTTTACCAAAGAGTTAAATAAACTTTCAGGCAGCAGCAGACAATAACGTTGTTGACTTTATTTTTGCTTTGTTCCATCTACAAGTCTTTACATAGTAAAGTAAATGTTCTGAATAGTTGACTTTATATATGAAGATATACAGCTACACACAGACACATTTTAATGGAAAAGTATACTCATTTTATTCTTAAATTATTCATTATACATAAATTAGTAAATGTATATAGGCAATTAAGCTCGGAATTTTATCCAAAATGTTTAGTATTATAAAACCTGTTGTAAAGGAAACTGAACACACAAACTGAGTGGTGGGATCTAGCAAGAAAAATTGTATTCACATAACTGTTTTAAATTTTAAAAAATTAGACAGTTCTAGGGAGGAAAAGGAAACTTCTTGTCATTTTATTCAACTGCTCTACCAATTAACTTTTTTCCAGTTGCTACAAAAACCTTTGCAAATTATTTTGTGACTTCTAAGTAAATGTAATGGATTTACCTGTGCAAAAAGACAGCTGTTACAAAATTGGACATTTGGGCTGATAAGTACTCTGATTATGAATACTCAGAGTTGCATAAATATCTGTGCTATTCTCTGTATCTTCCATTGTGTGGGACCATTGTACCTGACCATTAAGCTATTTTTTCAAAATACTTTCCTCCTAGTTTCTATTTGTTCTCTCATCAAATACTGGCTACTATATTTTGTAGTAAGTAACAGTAGTCACATTCTTACTGCCCAGAACAGTTTTATACAAAGAATTAGGAATCATATGTTTACAGAGGCATCTTATGTTACTTTAAAACAGATGCTGTATTTTTAGTTATTTTTGCTAAAAATGTTAGTTACTTCCTGCAACATAAACAAAAGTCAAAGAACGGACGATATTAAAGTTGACAATTACTATGAATCAGAAACTCTTTTCATCTGCTTATAAAGCTATAAACATTAGATTCTATTTTTGCTATTCTTCACTAATTTCATTGTTGTATGTATAATGTCTAAGAAATGACCATTCCAAAAAGTGAGTTATTTTTATGTCAACACAAATATCAGATGAAGCATTATTCTATTGCAGAAAATAGTTAAGTATTTCTAGGCAGTAATGAAGTCACTAAATGGGGATCGCAATCCTATTAAAATGCAGTAAATTGTTAAATTCGGGTTTGTGAACATTTATATTGCTTCTTACAAATAATTACTAAACCCACTGTATCTTATTTCAGAGTTTGAGATAAATCCTTAATGCCAGATGCTGCAGAAAGCATGGTGTTTTGTTTTGAACTCGTCTGCATATAAACACCCTAGGAAATTTAAACAGGAATATTTTTAAAACGTACATTATAAGAATATTTGTCCTGGCCACACTTCCACATGATTGTAGGCTGTCCAGAGCTGTCCATGGTACTGAAGAATGCAAGCCTTGCCCATTTGAGTAAATAATTGTTTACTCTGATTTTATTTGAGAGAAATCCATAAGCTGCTATTCAGTAGAATTAACTTGTCTGAAGAATCACACACACAAATCAAAAAGGCTATTGTTACCTTTCTGTTCTCAAGAGGTTGTCTGAAAAGGCCTAGAGACTGGAGAGCAGAAATCTTGGAGTGTTTCCAAAAAGGTGGAGACTAAAATGCCTATAGACTGAGTTTTGTCACTTGCCACCCCAGAAACTGAAGAGCAGAGACTTAACTGCTGAGGTGGAACATACGATTCCAGACAACTAATTTAAAATTATGCATAGAAGAAGCTGCTTCTGCCCAAAGAAGCAAATTTATTTCATTCCTATGCCAGTGCTTCAAATTAAAGTGAAATACAAATAATCCAGGATACCCCACCAATGCTGTGAAAAACTCTGGACACAGGTATGTCTCACACCAGCCATTGATTGCCTATTGAGGATTATCACAGGAGAGAGAAGGCTCTCCCTGGCTCTGGCAGATTGTGTCTTTCAGGCTAAACCATTTAAAGAGCCACATGACGCTAAATGAGGTCATCAGTAAAACAGGTCACAACCACAACCATATGTAAAGGAAGGCTTTGTGAGAGCGTTTGGCATTAACATTTTTCTCAAAGAAAAACTTTATAATAGGTTTAGCTTCTCTAGGAGCACATTTACTCTTAGAGACCAGCCTCCAGAAAGGTAATTAAAGGTCATTCTAATCTTATCTAGGTAGTTTTTACTTACTGAACTCAAATGGACTGCTCCCAAAAATAAAGTTCACTTGTGTTGCTAAAAGTTGCATTATCAAGCCCTAACTTTTTAATTGCATGTTAGAATCAGTTTTAAACAAAGTAGCTTTGATATTTACAGATTAGACCACCTACTTCAGGGGAAAATGCAGAATTTTCAGGCACAAAGCATAGAAAGAAATGGTTTACCTACCCGTTTCTGCAGTGAAGAGAAATTAACTATTTAGATGCAATGCGTTATTTTAAAGATAACTGCCCTTTTTACCATACTTTATTTTAATTTGTATTTTGCTGTTAAATATTTTTTTTACAATTTGGAAGATTGCTCAAGCATTATCAATATGTTTGCAGTACAATAATCTGTCAGATGTTCAATGGTAGTTCCTATCCAACTAATAAGAAAAAAAATCTAGTATTACATCTACATGTTTGGCAATAGCAGTTCTTAATCAGAATGCAAATAGATTTACAAGAGAAGAGTTTTAGCAGAAAATCTCACTCTCTCATCCTACTCCCATATCCTCCCTTCAAGCCATCTCCCCAACGTGCCACTTTTCTGCCGAAACCCAGAAAAAAGTGGTTTCTAACCGTGACTGGGATTTTCAAATGAGCTCAAGCTAGTTAGGCACTGAATTCCTATCAAATTTCACTGTGACCTGGGTGCATAACTCCCTCAGGAACCTTTGACAATCTCACTCCCTGCATTATTTTAGCATTCAAATCAGTTATGAACTCTTCTGTATCCTATTAAAGTATTAATTGTATAATGAGCTATAATGAGTTTGTGGCTATAATTCCCAAATGTTACTCATTAATACAAACATTAATGCTAAAAAGATTGTAATTTATAATTATTGAAGTCTTTGAATGTGTCTGCAATCTCTTCTGCAAAACCTGTGGTTTCTTATTAAGAGACTTAATTTCCAGGAAACACATCTTACATAGATAATTAAAGCAGGGAGAGTCAGAGGCCTTATTGTGGGAGGCCTCTCATGCTTGATCTATTGTTCCCTCTGGCCTTCCTGACTGGTTGTATGGGCTGAATCTTGCTCCACTGAAATCAATGGGAGTTTTGCCACTGGACTTCAGTCAGACCAGGATCAAACCATATGTTGGTGGGGCAAGGTATCTGAGGCAGGTAGAAAAGTACTGGTAATAGTCAGAGCTAGTCTGATCATCCTTTTTTGGAGGAGATTCCCCCCCCCCCATACACACACACACACACACACACACACACACACCTGATTAACGGAGTTTTCCACATTCCTGACAAGATTCACAAGGCAAAAAAAAAAAAAAAAAAAAAAATAGCAACCACCTCCCAAGAATAGGAAGGGTAGCAAAGTGTCAGGGACATGTATGTTGTACTGTATCAGTGCTGTTAATGAGAGTCTATACAGGTAACCTGGAAGGGCTTAATTGGGATCCTCCCACAAGGACTCCTAACCAAAGTTATGATAAAGTCCAAGGTAAGCTTTGGAGAAGGAGGTGGCTAAAAGACAGAAAGAATGTTTTACATATAGGCTGGAACCTTACTACCATGCACAGACACAACACACCACATGGATAAAGTAAATGGAATCACATTGGCATAAGAACAGTGAACAGAGTGCTGAATTAGGCACAAGATTTTTAAAAAGATTTAAAAGAATAAATAAATGTACAAAATTAGATGAAGTTTAACAACAAAAATTTGTTTTAGTTTGTCCACAAAATTCTAAGAAGTGATATCCTGGACTTTAGCACACTTGCAGCAGTACTAAATTTATTGGGGAGTAACTGAAGAATTATATTTGAATTAAGTTTGAATCTGTTATATTAAATGGCAGAAAAGGAGGATGCCTACTATACATTTGAAATCCATATGCAACACTTGCTGCCCAGTTGAATTATGCAAGTGTATAATTTCAGTAGTTTAAGGTTTTTCTTTGAAAAATGCAAATGCATTGTAAAGTTGAAGCATGCACTGTCCTTATGGAAGTTCTGCTGTAAATATAATGTAATGTTCTGTAAATGCAAAGAACAGAAATGAGCTGAAGTCCAGTGATTACATCACTAAGATCTTAGCTGTGCACTGGAGGTTTTGAAAGGGGTCTGATTTTTGAAGAATTCTGAAGTACATTTATTTTCCTACAATAGCTGGAATCAGAATCATGGTAGTCAACTAAAATTACTTGGGATGGCTCAATTTGGTCCTTAATATAGAAACTGCCTAATGGAGAGACCCACTACAGATGGCTTTTCCTCCTAAATAAAGTGGCAATCTATTATAACAGTAAAAGTTGTGATTTGGGGGAGATCACACAGAGCTGCAATAAGGATGACATTGCTGGATCATCTCATGGAGGCTTGTTGCTTGTCCATCTCCAGCTGAGGGGTGTCCCGCTTGGCAGCCCTGGCCTAGCATGTGTGTCACTTGAAGGCATCCCAATTACATGGAATTATCATTCTATTTAAGCAGCAGTCATCACCATTTATCATCATTAGGTTTAAATCAGGCCTGCCAGACACTGTTGTTAGCCCTCAGAACCACCATAATGTTTTTTCTCTCTCTTTCTTTTGGTTGGTGGGGCTGGGGTGGCAATCCTTTTCCTGACAGTCTAAATTATGGAAATATTTTCTTTTCAACCCTTCTGATACGTTCCTTTTGGAAGTGTATGGTTGATAAAGATTATTGTTGCTTTCCACTGTGAAAAGTTTTAAATTCAGGTCTTTTGTGCTGTATCTAGAGACAAATGGATGCATAGTAAGATTTTAAAATTAAACTTGTAGATTTGATGGGTCCCAATTAAATAGATTTCTTAATGGGAGAGGGCATTATACTACAAAGTATACTTCTAAATATAAAAAATTCCAGTACATAGGAAGCTGTTCAAAATATTTCTGTATCAAGCCTCATAAATCATTCACACTATATCTGTTGCATAGATCCAAGAACTAAAAGTTAGTTAGTTTGTAATTTCACAATCATTGAGTGCCAGAAAATATTAATATCCTCTCTTCATAATGCATGTGCACCATTCACATATGTTTTGTATGAAGGAGTAAATAACCTGCAAAGTTTGAAATACATTGCATACACAATTTCATTAAAATGTGCAGTCTTTAATTATAAGAAGTTCAGAAAAGTTGGATTTCTGACTACCTATAATCTTTACATTTTAACTAAAGTTACTTGTGACTAAAACTCTTAAACCCTAGAGGTAAGCCTTTACTTTCATTAATTGTCATTCTAACCAGCCCTGGTGCCAGAAGAAATGAGGACAAACATGGCAGCAGTCCAAAAAAATAAATGGGGGCCCTTAGCACTATCTGCTTCTTATAAGCCAGCCAAAAGGAGGAGCGGGCACACCTGGAGGCAATGGTATTGAAATGCCATTGAGACAAGTAGCCCTGGCTCCAGTGGCAAAAGGTCCTATAAACAAAGCCTGCTGACTGGCTTAGTGAGGAGGAAGAGTATTATTTGTTTAACATCGGGGACACAGTGTCTTCTGCATGTATAGCCAGCTCACTGCCCACTGTGGATACTATCTTAAATAATGTAGTTGAAGACAACATGCTAGGTATGAGGGCTGGAGGATGCAGTCAACACACATACAGTTTTTATGTACATTTTTCTCAAACAAAGAAATAAACACTTGTACTGGGAAGAGCAGTGATAATAAAGTTATGTTTCTAACTCTTCAAAGATTGTGAGTTTCCTTCTCTGTCTAATAGCTCCCTTTCTATAGCATGAGTTTCACGTCAGTGCTTCACTTTAAAAACAAGAGTTTTTTGAATACATGAATGCAGGTAGCTGGTCTAAAACAAGTACCATTGCATAGAATTAAAGGCATTTTAATCAACGGTTTGTCAAGCTGCTGAGATTCAGAGTGACACAGATTCAGTTCAAAGACAAAATGTAATATGGTTATCTGCAGCAAACTAGTCTAAGCCACAGCTCGCTGAAGCCCTATACATATGAATAGTGCACGATCAGAATCAAGTTAAGGAGGGTTCACATCACCATAGATCAATAAGTAGTGATCAAATGATTGATTACGTGTCAGGCACATCATACTGCCCTCAGGGAAATTCGATTTTACTGGCTTTCCTAAGTTTATGAAATCAAATAGCCTTTAAAAAAACCCCACCTTATAAAAACCCACTAGAAATGAAAATTGTGATATGATTGACTGAAGAGAATTTCAACCCAGTAAATTAGGATTGAGGCAGCTGGTTTAGAGGAAGAAATTAATCTGATCATTTTGCCCCAAAATTCCCATAACTTCTTAATGATTATTTTTAATTATTGCTTTATGTTTCTGTATTCCTGGTTCTAACTATGACCAAAAGAAGGAAGTATCACATTTGATGAATTCAGAGAATTCAAATTATAAATTCCAATTACTATCTGAACTTGAGGTTCAAACAGTGTTAGTCATCCTGACTCAGTTTATGCACATTTTGGATATATCACTTTGCAATATGTACTGTGTATATGGGGCAATGCCTGGCCAATCCATCTCAAATGCACATCTCAGGTTCTGACCAGTTGTGTGTGTGTGGGGCTTCTTTGTTTGGGTTCCCCTCCCCCTCCCCCCCCACTTAGGTAGCCTTTTCATCAGACTGTTACCCTCCATATTTTTCAGTCCTTTGTATGTTTCTTTTCTGCTTTCTTTCATGTCTGATTTTCAACAGGGGGTGCAAAAAAGGGAAATAGGTAAGATGAGAAAGGGGGAAGTAAAAAATAAATTAATATGTTTTAAAATATAGTGACTGCTCTCAGCCTGGAACTTCCCCTTTCCTTGACAGTTTCTTTAACAGCATTTTATTACCTCATAGGATAACTATATTAAAAGATTGAAGAATGCACTATAAGGTGGGTAGAAAGCTGGCTAGATTGTCGGGCTCAACGGGTAGTTATCAATGGCTCCATGTCTAGTTGGCAGCCGGTATCAAGTGGAGTGCCCCAAGGGTCAGTCCTGGGGCCAGTTTTGTTCAATATCTTCATAAATGATCTGGAGGATGGTGTGGATTGCACTCTCAGCAAATTTGCGGATGATACTAAACTGGGAGGAGTGGTAGATACGCTGGAGGGGAGGGATAGGATACAGAAGGACCTAGACAAATTGGAGGATTGGGCCAAAAGAAATCTGATGAGGTTCAATAAGGATAAGTGCAGGGTCCTGCACTTAGGACGGAAGAACCCAATGCACAGCTACAGACTAGGGACCGAATGGCTAGGCAGCAGTTCTGCGGAAAAGGACCTAGGGGTGACAGTGGACGAGAAGCTGGATATGAGTCAGCAGTGTGCCCTTGTTGCCAAGAAGGCCAATGGCATTTTGGGATGTATAAGTAGGGGCATAGCGAGCAGATCGAGGGACGTGATCGTTCCCCTCTATTCGACATTGGTGAGGCCTCATCTGGAGTACTGTGTCCAGTTTTGGGCCCCACACTTCAAGAAGGATGTGGATAAATTGGAGAGAGTCCAGCGAAGGGCAACAAAAATGATTAAGGGTCTGGAACACATGAGTTATGAGGAGAGGCTGAGGGAGCTGGGATTGTTTAGCCTGCAGAAGAGAAGAATGAGGGGGGATTTGATAGCTGCTTTCAACTACCTGAAAGGGGGTTCCAAAGAGGATGGCTCTAGACTGTTCTCAATGGTAGCAGATGACAGAACGAGGAGTAATGGTCTCAAGTTGCAGTGGGGGAGGTTTAGATTGGATATTAGGAAAAACTTTTTCACTAAGAGGGTGGTGAAACACTGGAATGCGTTACCTAGGGAGGTGGTAGAATCTCCTTCCTTAGAGGTTTTTAAGGTCAGGCTTGACAAAGCCCTGGCTGGGATGATTTAACTGGGAATTGGTCCTGCTTCGAGCAGGGGGTTGGACTAGATGACCTTCTGGGGTCCCTTCCAACCCTTATATTCTATGATTCTATGCTCAAATGCTTTGGTAATTGGGTCCTGACAAGTACTGTAGCTAAGATAGACAGCTAGTCCTTCACCTTCAAAAAACAGATTCTGTTTTTTTTAAAGGGAGACAATAGAAGAGTCTTAGCATTATCAAAAGTCAAGGAAAATGACTTCCTCTTTCTTTATTCTAACTTTGGCAAGTTTACTGAGGACTGGAATTCCTGAAGTGAGCATTTCTTTAAAAAAAAAAAAAAAATCCCAAAAGCAACCCTAGTGTCCATGCTTTATTTTCCACATAAAATAATAAAACTCAAAATATACTAATTTTGTTGGAAGAAGTGAAAGCAATACAAGTAGTTTTCCAGATTAAGTTACCTCCTTCCACCCCCACTGCAAAATGAATTATCTTTGAAATCACCCAAGCCCTTAAACCACAAAAAATGTTCCTGAGCGGGAGGAGAGAGCCATCTTGTGGTATTTCAGCAAATATAAAGCATGATCAAGAAATGGCTATTTAAAATATCCAGTGACATTCTAGTGTCTCACAAACTAGATCTACATTTGTTTTATCTATTAGAGGATAATAACCCATTTAGTGCATATTATATTACATTCAGAACTCAATATTGCAGTATCGGTTCATACTAAGAAAGTGGCCTCTAGGTATGAACAGAAAACATCTAAAAATAAAACAGTAATATTTTATTGAACACTTTCAAGTTTAATATGGCCTAACCCACTATGGTGTCACAGAAGACAATGGCTAGGGGAAACAGTTTATTTAGTTTAAGTTTATCTGGATAATGTAGTTGATGGGCTAAAAAGGGCCCTTCAGAAGAGCTGTGTGCTTAATACTATAGGATTTTGTTGTTTCTGTGCAAAAGGTAGCAGATTATACGAAATTCTGTTGCTTGATTTTTAGAGTGTTGGATTCCTGAATGAAAATTGATTTCCAGACTTAAATTTTTACCAAATCGAGTCATGGTTAAACTGACAAGTATCAAATTCACATATAAGTATGGCTAAGTATCTTCCATCTACTTGTGATATGCAAGAACAGGTTTTCCAGTCTGTTAGTGAATTTTGAGGTCACCAATTACTGTCCCTATGACCCAATAAGCAATATACAATGTACCTGACCAATATATACTTTCCACTGTTTAGGAGACAATGCTACAGCCAAAAGCTAGAATGCCCCCTGCCTTGATCTATTTGAAAGGCCTGGCATGCCATGATAGGTTACAATCTCCTACATGTTTTTGGAAGCTATTTGTATTTTTTGTGTTTTCACTCTGAATCAGTTAAGTTATATCAAAATCAATGTAATCGGTCACAGATTTGAAACAGGTTATAGATCAGTATGATCAATTCATTTATTTTTAGACCCAAAGAGTTCCAGAGATGGTCACAATCTTCATAATGTTCCTGAGTATAGATATTGCATTTGGTTCTCTAATTTACCACATTTTAGAAAAGTGTGTAAAAATCTCCCCTGAAGAGGCACAAATATTCCTTCCAAAGCTAGTTATAATTTATGATCATTAAATTGGCTTATATACCTCTCTTTTAGAGAGCAGCATAGGAATCACATTTATATTGCAGAACAGCACCAAGGTTCCCCACCTTTTCCTGGAGAACACAAACACAAAACTCTGAGGATATACTTAACTAAGGATCCATACTTTTTTCAGGAGAACAAAATATCAATGAAAATCTGTCCTCCAGCGGCTGCTATCATCACCTAAAATGCTTAGCAATCAATGTTGTTCCATGTGGCTCTGGGAAAAATGGTCTGATGCACAGTTGCAATCTTACTTGTTTAAACACTTTTGCCTTAATGCATGTTTGAGAAACCATGAAAAGTTTTTACTTTGTAATTAATTAGTCAAAAGCTTAATCCTAAATTCCCCCCACCGGACTTGACTAGTTCATTTATATCAGTGCCTACTGGTGAAACCAGCAAAGAAGTAGTTGTAGAGAGAAACTGTACTTACAGGAGTGCTGCCAACGGAAAAAGTGTTCATGCTGATCGAACTGCTCATCTTGTCAGATGACAAGGAAGGTGGTGATGGACTGCGCTTCTCCAAGTGGTCCTGGCGCGGCAAATCCTGACGCTGTAGATATTTGCGCCATGCTTGCTGAATACTGATTGTAATTCAAAATACAAGTGAATATGTATAAACAACAGGTTCTCCATCCAGCACAACTTCGTAAAGTTCGAGGAGACTTTCTCTGGGGGGAAAAGCTACATGCATTGTATTAGCAAAAAGGTATCCAACTTATTTAGTGCTTTTTTGCTTTGTGACTTACTTGTGAACAGATAAGCTTTTACTAATATTATTTATAATTTTTCAACATATATTATGAGAACAGATAACAATCCATAGAGGGTTCTTATATTACCCACTATGTCTGTTGTTTGTGGTGTGCTATTGGCTACCTAAGTCAAATGGTTTCTGCTCCTTCATTGGCTATCTCAAACTTTATAAACAGAGAGGAAACATTCCTGGTGTGAATAGTGGATACTCATATTCATATACAACACACTTGTTCACATGGAAGTTCAAGTATTCACACTCAGAACAGCCACTTACAACCCCAAAAAGCATTCAGAAATATGCCCACAGAGAAGCAAACAATAAAAAGATACTAACATGGTTGACCCAAACAACTATTCAATATAGAGCATTTGCATTAGTCACTCAATTCTAACAAAGATATTCGATAGACGAGAAATATTTATGCACTTTAAAAGTGTAACTGGAAACAAGAATTGCTTAGGAATTCTTGGAATTGCAAAAGTGATTAACTCCTTGAAGACTATAATTACATCAACAATTCTAAAACATCTTAAATAGGTTGTAATAAGTAAACATCTGTCTCATCAGAGAAAAGATGGGCTTCAGAAGCTCATTTGTCAATCTTGCTGCCAGCTTATGATACAGACACAATTAGAATATCAGAGGCCAGATCCTGGCCCATACCGAATCCACTTTGTGCTGCTGTAGAAGGACAAAGGGGACTTAAGATTGTCTTAAATAAGCAACTGAGGAGTCATCTGGAATGGGGCATTTTCAGCTGTCACTGAACTAGAGCTCTATGCCACCCCTTCCATGGAGGGAGCATATTGGGGGCACGCCAGGGCACTCCTGGAACATGCTATGGCTCTGTGATTCTTACAACATGTAACTTCCCATAGCTTTTGTGCAGAAAAGGAAAAATATGACCCTATGTGACTATGAGTTATAGTCCATTTCTACCAGATAATTTGTATGATCAGCCTGGGCATTTTCTCATTGCACTAATTTCTCTGTTTTTTTTCAACATATACATATCCCACTGTAATTTTACCTAGCCAGGACACCAGCAGGACAGAGTCATACACAACACACCTTAAAAGAACACTAAGGTTCTGATGCAAACTAACAAAAACTAAAGTCAGAAGTTAAGGCTGAATTGGTCTTGGGAACAGAGGCACCACACTGGCAGACTCCTCCTTCCACAGTAACACAAGGAGCTTTTCATTCCAAATTTTCAGCTTGAAACAAGTTTATAGAGTTCTCATATTAAATTCAGTAATTTATGAGAGTACCATGTAATGTATACTTGATTTTGGGTGCTAAACAAATACAAACAATAAAAAGATTTTGCTTTCTAAGTGAAATTTTATTTTTAGAGCATGATTTCAAATACTCAGATTCCCCATTCCTAATTATATCTCTGTTGCTGTACTTGTCACCAGATGGCAGTGTGATATCAACTATGCATTTATGGGCGGGGGAAGACAGATTTGTAAGAAATATTAGTCATCAAAATATCTAGAATAGTAATAGCTTTAATGTGAAATATTTGAATGCATTCAAGGTATAATCTACGTACTCCACAAAAAGTCGGTACTAAAAACTGTTGTAATGCTCCTTATTTATCTATTGTTCTAGTCTAACAGGCTATTTATAACATCTTTTAGGTTTAAAACAATGGAGGTTTTCATTTAATTGGGTGTGAAAATTAATAAAACAATCGATAAAATAACCCCCAGATGATTTTGATATTACATTAATTTATTTTATGCTCCCCTCCTTTTTCAGTTTTTGATGTACACCAAAGATTTTTTTTTTTGATTGACAACATGTAAATGCAACAGAGAAGTCAGGGAGAAGGCTGGGGGCTTTAGGTGCTGAGTACAAAGGCAATTAAGATTTTTGGACCTGAGGAGGTGGACATGGGAGGCACGCTGGATTGTGTGATAAGCACATTAGCTGCTTGTGCCTACTAAAATATCCCTTCTATTTCGGCAGGGGAGTGGCCATCCTGGGTGTCTGGTTCAGAGGGAGGGCGTGACGTCTAGTACCTAGGTTCCCTCTCCTTCTCCTTTCCACCTGCCCACAATGCACGCGAGGATCATGCGTGGGTAGGGGTGGGGGAGGCTGGAGTCTCCTCCCCTGGTCACCCACTGGTTAATTCAGTGCATGAAGGAGCTGATTGGCTCTACCAAATCTCCCATCCCCTCTGTATTTAAGCATTCCAAGCGTCTAGCACCCATTCTTGCCCCTGGATGCTTCCCCACCCACCCTGTCCTGTAGGAGGTATAGGTGTGTCACAGCTGGCTTTCCAGGCTTGCTGGAGGTCTGATGAAAACCCCTGATCCTTCCTTAGGATCAGGGAGGAATTTTTCCCTCTGAGCAAGATTGGTATTGGATGGTGGGTTTTTGTTCTGTTATTATTGCTTTTGGCACAGCATCCTGGAGGTGTGGTAGGTGGAGACAAAGGTAAGGGACATCACCTGCAAGGGTGGAGGTAACAAAGTCCAAAACAGGTAGAACGTGTCCAGTGTGAGTAATACGCTTCAGGGGCCCAGCTCCTGTGAAAAACCTGAGTGTAGAAGATAGGAGGTAGTGGTGGACTGTGAACTCTCCTCATCTGCCCTCATTCCCACTTGCAAGGGGAAGGTGGTGGGATTCAGCAATGCACTGAGCCAAACTCATGATTAAGGTGACCAACCCTAATTCCTTGGTTGAATAGCATGAACCCATTTAACTTCTCACAGGACTCGGTTAATGCCTGGTCAGCCCCCACTTACTGTTAAATCTAATAAATGACCACCTGCTGGTTTAAGTTCATTCTCGTGTCTATGTCTTTGTTCTCTGTCATGCCCTGATCTTTAGGTTTCAGAGTTAACAACCCTTTGAGAAAGATGCCAACAGTTCACCTCTCCCACAGCTATTGTTACCTACAGGTTACCTGCAGACTCAGGAAGACATATAAATATTGATTTACATTGGGTTAATATTCTTAAGAATTTATTCACAGGTGTGAGAACTAGAAACAATTTTAAAAAACCAGTGAATACTTAAAAAGAAAAGGAGTACTTGTGGCACCTTAGAGACTAACCAATTTATTTGAGCATAAGCTTTCGTGAGCTACAGCTCACTTCATCGGATGCATACTGTGGAAAGTGTAGAAGATCTTTTTATACACACAAAGCATGAAAAAATACCTCCCCTCCTTTACATGCTCTTTGGGGTGGGCACTAGTATAGAAAAAAATGCATGAATGAAAATTAGATATCATCTCACTATACCCAAATAGTACAACTACCAAACTTTGTGCAACTCCATGTGAGATATTTTATGAAAATTTAATGAGCTTGTGATACTTTGTACCTCGGAGGAAACACCTTACACCCCCATTTTCATTTTTATAAAATGATCGTGTGGTATCCAATGCAAAGTTTGTCATGTTGAGTGTCTTCAGAAGGCTCATGATGCACTGAGCATGGCTGTTATAGTAATTGTTACAGTAATGTTATAGGTTATAATTTCATGTATGTAGTTATGAGGCTGAAAATGTATCCTGTGGCTTAAAATAAGCCCAGGAAAAAACTTTCCAAGAGCAGGGTGTTGCTACCGGGTGTTGGGTTCAGGAAAAAACTTTCCAAGAGCAGGGTGTTGCTACCGGGTGTTGGGTTAGGTAGGTGGGTGGGAGGTGGTTGTCTTGAGTAGCTGGAAGGCTGGATACTATTAGGGTGTGCTGTTGGGAATGGGCTGGGATGGCTGGGGTTGGGGAGGTAGAGTGCTGTACCGGTAGCTGAGGGTCTGATGGCTGTGATCTCTCTGAGGGTGTGGCTGGGGCATGGTCGGGTGTTCAGGGTCTAGCAGGGAGGCAAGGGTCTGGAGTCAGGCAGAGGGTCTGGGGTCTCTCTAGGGCAGTAGGCTGGGGGTTTGGAGGAACCTGGGCCAGTACAGAACCTCCTCTCTTTCTGCACCTCACAGTGAGTCACCGGCCACTCTTCCCCACTCTGGGGCTGTTCTTCCTCCTTCTCTGCTTGGATGCAGCAGGGAGATCAGCCAGGGAAAGGTAGCCATGAAGCCTGACAACTTGAAGTTTGGCTTCACCGTGGCCGCAGATGGACCTGCGGCACTTGCCCTCAGCTCCACCAAATGTATGATATTCAGGCTGAGCAGCAGGCATGAGGGACAGGGCTGCCAAACATGGGAGTATCACATGAGATGAGTGGTAGTACTGAGAAAGCCATACAATCATTGCTGACATGCTTTGGATTATTTCCCAAGACACTGGATGGACTGCTGTGTCACATGCTCAGTATGGTACCATGCTTCCATCAGAAAGAATGCATAAATGCCAGAGTTTAGGTTCAGATTCTTCTTATTTACAGAGTAGCAAATATTTAAAGATGCAGTATTATATTCTAGATTTTTGACCATCCACTTGTTCTACAAATTCCATCTGCAATTCTCCCATACTTCTATATTTATTCATTTTTGTCTGTTTATACACCAACCCAAATTAATATTAAGCCTAGTGTGTCTTCTGTTTATTCTCTCCTTGCCCCTGAATTGTCCAGGATGTTGCAATTTTCATGGGTCACATTATTTTTCATCTCTACACTTAAGTCAATCTCATCAATTCATCATTTTCTCTAGTCTTCTGCGTTACTCCCCAGTAATCCTTTCCACCACCTAATTCCAGGTGCAAGTCTTAAGATAATGGAGTCCAAATTGCAAAAGAAATGGTTCATTTCAAGAGAAAATGTCTTCTAAAAATGAAGACATGCTCATTATTTTTGTTAGAACAAAGAAATCCTCCTGGTCTCATTTGTAACTGGGCGCAGTCACAAATGGGGGGCAGTGACCCAGAACAACAGGCATTTTGAATAATGCATTAACCATGGTGTTAGATCCTGATAAGTGCCCATTTTAGTCAATGGGCAACTTTCCTTAGAGTCCCAATGTGACACACTGTACTTCAAAGTAACTCCCTAGAACCCCATATTCACCACTGTGATACAATATGATATGTTCCATACAATGCATGCCTTGGGAGGTATCATTTAAGAAGTCTTGATCTGTTGAACCTTAACATCCTGTTGAATTGCATGTGTTATTATTGTATGTGAAGTTTCGAAGTATTGCTATATGTACTTGTGAAGGAGCAGAGAGACTGCAGCCGGGCACAGCAGGAGTTAAAGAACACCTATAGGTTCAACTAGCCCTGCCCTGTTATACCTGCAGCCAATGCCAGGCCTGGAGGAAGAAAAAAAGGGAGCCTGGCAGAAGTTCTCGGTATGCCTGCCTGAAGGCACAGACGAGCAACCTGCTGCCAGTGCAGCCACTGGAGGCAAGTAAATTTTCGTCTGCCAAGGGGAGCCCACAGATAAGCCCCAACTGTGGGGCAACTGGACTAGCAGGGCCATGCCCCAAACAAAAAGGACTTGCATAGGGAGCAGGCCAGGAAAACAGACCCTGAACCCCCACTCACGGCTGGGAGAAAGTCCCATCTCCCCTGTTTAGAGGTTGAGCGATACAGGACCCTGGGCCAGGACCTGAGGGAGAAGGAGGGGTCAAGTCCCCCTACAGCCCCCCAACCAATGATCTAGCCACTAGGCTACCTGGCCACTGAGGGCCCTATCGGTACTACTGAAATATATTGTGAGGTTAGGAAACACCCAGTGTCAGCCTTTCAGGAAGGACAAAGGAGCACCTATCACTGGTCAGATGGGTGTTGATGGCCCATCAATAAAACAATCCATTCTCCCAGAAGCTCCTTACAGAAGGCATGTACACAATGGAGGCTGCTTTACCAAAGGGACTGACTGATGCAGGGACTGACTGATCCCTGCATCACAGCAAGGATCTTTTTAGCAGCTGGAAGAAGGCATAAAAAGAGAGACTGTGACATCATCACTTGGCCTCCTCCCCTCATCTCAACACCTGGAAGAGCATCTGGAAGAAAAAGACTTTGAAGTGGGGAAGCTTGGTCCCAGGTCGGAAGGGCTCCAGTCTGTGCATTGAGGAAACGGAAGCTGCCTGTGCCATTTGTTAGAATGAGACACTGCTTGATTTAAATCTTGCTAAACCTGTTTAAGTTAGAACTTAAGAAACAAAAATAAATTGAGTTTAAGTAACCAACTCTGATCTCTATGTCAGCAAGTCATCACTTAAAATCTATCTTTCTGTTGTTAACAAAACTGTTATATTTTACCTAAAATTGTGAAGTGCTTGAGGAATCTTAGCTCAGACCACACAGCCTAATGCAGGTGTCTCAAACTCAAGTGACCATGAGGGCCACTGCATTGGCCTGAGGGCCGCATCACTGACACCCCCCCATCACTGCCCCTAATCCCGCCCCCACTCCACAGCTTCCATGAGGCTCTGCCTCTTCCCACCCCTTCTCTGCCCCCATTCCAACCCCTTCCCTGAAGTCCCCACCCCAACTCCACCCCCTTCCTGCCCCCCAGGGAGTTGAGGTGCAGGGTGCAGCAGGGGGTTGGGGTGCAGGCAGGGGGCTCAGGGCAGGGGGCTGGGGTGCAGGATGCAGGAGGGGCTCAGGGTGCGGACTCCGGCCGGTGCCGCTTACCTAGAGCAGCTTCAGGGTGGCAGCAGTGCACACCGGGGCCAGGGCAGGATCCGGCCTGCAGGCTCTAGTATGCCCACTCCTGGCCCGGAGGTAGGCCGTGGGGGGGGGGGGGGGGGGAGGGGGTGCGGGCAGGCACGGGCTGCTTGGCTGGCTGCAGGAAATAGCATGCAGCCTGCGGGCTGTGTGTTTGAGACCCCTGGCCTAGTGTATGTTCATTCCACACTGAGGGAGTGGCAAATGAGCTTATACTGGCCAGGCTTCTGACCAGTGCAAGATGTTGCAGTTCATGGGTGCAAGGGTGGAGAGCGTCGGGGAATTGGCTCAAGCCTCCCTATTGATGGTTCATGAGTAACTCAGTTGGGTGTGTCCCTGCCTATTGATGGCTGTGAAAGTGCAGTGCCTGCCAGAGGCTTGTGACTTGACATTAGCATCACAGTATGGGGGACACCCACATTGGTGGGTTTGGAGGGCTCAGCAGTCCCACAGTCCAGGTTGCACCCCAGGGAACTTGTGACACCCAGGTCCGGGTTAGGCCAAAAATAGTGTCCCTTATGGCATCACGAGTCTGTAGATACTTTGGAAGTAAACACCTAAGTACATTTGTTTTGACTTTATACAATGATTTGGAAAATGTTTAGAGAATCTACTAAGACTTCAAAACCTGTGTGTTATTGAAGTAGTTAAAAATTATGATTTAAAACTTGTGACTTCACCCATGAAACATTTATATCTTGTTCACGTCAATCAGTTTTATGGTTTAGTGCATTACGTTTATATGGAGATGCACTTATCCGTAACACATTTTCCATTTTCAATAAAGGGAGGATATTAAATTTTCCAGACATAACTATCTTCTAGAAAATTCTCTGAAAATATATATATTATTGAATCTAGTCAATATTTGCATCACTAAATGACACTGACTGGATTTTAATTTGAAACCTTATGTCCCATTAATATTTTAATATTGTATTAATATTTTAATATCTTAAAAACATTTGAGCTTTGCTTTCCAGCAGAAAGTGAAATTCAGTGTGAAATGTAGTTATGAATAATGTTCTTTAAGTAAATTTGCATTGTATCTTGGAAGTTGAGTGAGGCTACTTGAGGCAACTTAAATTTAAGCACCTAAGTTTTCTAAGGTTTCAAAAATGCTACAAGGGGCCTTCTTCCCTGTCTCTGTTTTCTCTTTCCCTCTAGGGATGTACAAATTCCCTTTACATAGAGTTATCAGGCAGGTTCTGAAATAGTCTGTCAATTTTACATGGTTAAATACGAAATGGGTACAACTGTAACAAGTACAGCATTAAGGCCCCAGTTCAGCAGAGCCACTCATGTGCTTAAGTTAGTCATGTGCTTAATTACCTTGCTAAACTGAGGCCTCAGAGATTTTTTCCTATTTAAAGCTACTTAGAAATCCAAGACAAACACTATATAAATTCAGCTCCACAGAAGTTTAACAGTCTCAGCTGTATTGCTGAATCATTTAAACATCTTATATTACTTACATTTTCACTTTTGATTCCAGGGGCTGTAAGTTGATAGGATATTTTTCGATATTATTCTCCACATCCATAGCAATCTGATGGCTATAAAAAATGTTTTAATCTATTTCAGCTGACATTTTTATAATCACTATGAAACTACATTCAGACATTTTGACACGTACATAGCAGAGCTACTTATTTAAAAATGCCCCGGGGGGGGGGGGAACATCATCAACACGACTTAGAAGGGTAACCAAAAAAGTTTTTTGAATTCCAAATTACAATCCCTATCCTGCAACCAGATGCATGCAGACTTCAAGCTTCAACACTAGAACTTTCAGTTTCAGATGCTACAGCACCAGAGACAGATATGCCCGGTGAAGAAACTGATGAAGAAACTAAAAACCAGTGACAAGTATAACATATTCCTGCTAATTTAACTTCCATCCCAGAGGCTATACTTGAAAAGCTGGCAAGTAAAATGGAAATACTAGAAACCAAATTAATTACAGCAGCAAAAGTCATGCAAGAATAAGAAGAGAGATTCTTATCAACAGAAGTTGACAAAGGAATTTATGATGCAAAGTGTGATAAAGTTAAGAAAACCATAAAAATGCTGGAAGATAAAACTGAAGATCTCAAGAACAGAGGTGAACTCACACAATGGGGACATTGGCTGGGATGGGACTAATTGCATGAGTGAGGACACTGGGCATGAGAGTTCACAAGATGAACTCCACAAGTTCATCCATTTTTATTTTGAAACTTTGGCAACCAATTACATCATCTAACCAGCAGAAGTTTTCAGAAGTTATCCTCCCTTAAGTAAAAATCAGCAAATATTTAGGTGTGAGATATAAAGCCATAAAAATTCTTCACATCTCTCCAAGTGAAACATAAAACGTGCACACACAAAAACCCAAACAAACAAACCCTCTGCAAGCATCCCTCAGAAGGCAATACTTACAGCTCAAACTTATAAGAGTGCATATTTAAAGCAAGTGATTACTCTTTGCTATGTCCCCTTTTGTGTTTTGCTATTCTACTTTGTACAGCTCAAACGCCTGCTCCCAGTATTGTCAGTCCTGACAATAGTTGTAGCATGTTGAAACATTATAGTTACTTCTTTCAAACAGCCTTGTCCAGTGCACTAATCGTTATACTAAAAAAATATTGCTTGAGTGATTTTTTACTGTATTATGAGAAAATGCTATGCAAACCACTCCAAAATCTTTTCGTACGTACCTTTCAAGTAAATATTTGTCATCAATAACTTGTTCTAAGGTATGCTGCAGCCTTTTGGGTTCTTCCTGCAAGGAAAGAAATAACAGATTTCAACACGCTGACATTATTACTATTATTATTATTAACAAACATTTATATTGCAGCAGTGCCTGAGGCCTCACCCAAATCAGGACCTAGGCACTGTACAAACATATAGTAAACAGCAGTCCCTACCCCAGTCTTTATCTAAACACCTATTCTTAGATTTCTAATCACATTTATTTATCTCAAAGTACCTTTCAAAGGAGGTCAGTATCATCATCACTAGCTATCCATGGGGAAACTGAGGCACAGAGGTGAAGTGACTTGCCCAAGGTCACCCGGCTTTGCACACACGAGAACACACAAATTTCTATTTATAAATGCATCCAAAGGTACTTCAATAAGTGAGCAAAACAGACAGAACCGCCACCTCCAACGAATTGTATGCCTCAAGGTGTTCCAAAGGCCGAATTCACAACAGCTAAAGGCAGTCGCCCATATATTATCTTAGCCTATACTTCACAGTAGCCAACAGCTAGCTACAGAAAGTATCACATACTATAATGGCCAGGGTCACAGAATCAACAGCTCTGATAAATACACATGCCCAAAGCGTGCACAACGTAATGTCAAAACAAAACAAGCCTCCCCACGCACACCTCAATGAAACAGGTTTTCAGAAATCCACTTTAACTCCCTCTAAACTGGAGAATCTTAGTCAGCTTTGAAAGAGTTTAAGCTTTAGCAGATATTTCTTGCACAAATTCGAGGGGTCCCCCCCATTTTCTTTTAAAAGCCATCTCTTCCCTCACTTGTTGTGTTTTTATTCTGTACGTATAAAAGACTACTATGACACTGAATGCTCCCTTCATAATCCATTATTTGGGAAACTTTGGGCTTGTTACGTGAGCATCTAATTTAGAGTTAGGCATTTTCCCCCAGCCTGGATGAAACGGTTTAATTTCTACACCAGCACAGTATGTTTTGTAATCCAAAACAAACCCCTAAGGGCAACTGAGAGGAAACCAGTAAATTCTTCAACATGCCCAGGACTTTCCCTGAAAAATAGGTACTGAACCTGCAAAAACCAGTCTGAGGGTATGTTCCTATTGTTGCGTACTTATCTTTTCTGATTAAGAAAAAAGTAGGTATGGACAAGAAACTGCCAAGAGTTCTCACTTTCAGCCATTTCCTTTTGTTCTACCATTGAACAATGCTAAGATCTCATAATTAAGGGAATCACTAGCTGGGAGTTTAAGCCCAACATCTTTACCGTGGCGTCAGCATTAGTCCCTGTTTTTCATAGAGGAAATTCCTTAAAGATTTCTCTTAGTAAAAACAGGTCAGGGATTGTTTAAATCCAAACATGGCCCAGTCCATCTCCCATTCCAGTTAATAGGGGTTTTCCCAGTGAATTCAATAGGAGTTCAATCTACCCCTTAAATCACGGCACTGAGCTACAGTTTGAGAAGCAGAAATTGAACCTGGTTGACAGGTTTTTATTGTCCAAAAGGTGTGACAAAAGGAAAAAGTCCACTTACATTTTTAAAATTCCTTTGCTTTTAATAAAACCATTAGTAACCGGTGGGAAAATTGGTTTACAAAGATGACTCAAAACAGTTTTGTTTTGCTTGAAACATAAATCTAAGTAACAATGAACTGCTGAATAAGGTTTAAGGCAGCGCAGGACAGGACTATTGGTCACCAAGGTTCCCTAGAAAAGCAATCCAAAGCACCTCTAGGGTCTAGACTGGAATACAGCCATATTCCTTTACTCCACCCTGACAGGGAATGAAATCTCAGAACATACTGCAAAAAGATTCCCTAACACACCAAACACTGCTTTCTCACAATGAAAGGGATACAGAGATGACTATTAGTCAACTTCCATATAGAGATAGATTAACTCTATCTACATCCAATAGTGCATAGAAATTCTAGGGTGCAGCATGGATATTGAGTATTTGCAGTACAGTACAGTACAGACCAAGAGGCCCCAATCAGTGATTTAGGGGGCAGAGTGGAGGAGCGGCTCATTATGCTAGGCACTGTACAGGTGTGTAGTACAAAGAGAGTCCCTGCTGAAAGAGTTTACAATCTTGGATAATGACAAGATGCTACAGATAGATGAAACAAACAGGGACGTGTGAAAACTAAGACAGACCCGTAGGAGCATGTTTTCATATAGACTAACTTTGTACACAAAACATAGCTCACTACCAGTCTTGCCATTAGTAACCAGCAGGTTTCTGTAGGCTTCGTGGCAGAACTGAGTCTTAACAAGAGATCTGAAGGACAATAAAATGTCAGTTTTACTTTCGTTTTCCTGGGGAATTTTGGTCATAAATGAGGGGTGGACGGGAAAAGTGTGTGGAGTTGTTTGTGGTAGAAGGAGCTTGCCTCTTCTGTTGCTTGTGGTGAAAGGGCTTCACCCAACGCAATTTTTATGTTTCTGAGTGATGGTTCCAGCCATTAGAAGTCATCAGTGGGAACTTCTTAGAGGATACAACTAATGTCATGGGGCTCCCATTTGTCCGTCTTGCAGTGGGTTCTCTGATTCTTTCACTGGGGTGAGTACTTCATGCAACTGTTTGCACACCCCTCTTTGGGGAGATGGATGTGGCCTATTGCCCCCTTTGCATGGTGAGACCTTCTTCCCAGACAGCTAAATGCAACCACTGTTTGTGATCTACTCCGGGGAAAGCATGTTCCAGTGTCCGGAGCCTCACTGACCTGCTCGTCATTAAACAAACAAATAAAGTAACGTATTTTACCCCCATAATATAAAGTTATTAAAAACATGGACTATTCAAAAACAGCAGAACTACTCCATCTGCAGCTTCATGTGTCTTGCAGTTTGTTTTTGTGAATTAATCTCTTGATAATCCAATATACGTACTGCACTTGAAGGCTATTCAAGAAGTCAACATGTGGTTTCATGTCATCTCTTAACTCATTAATTTCAGAATAAAAAAAAAAAAAACTAAAAAAAGAAGCCAATGAGGGTCAAGCAAGGATTTTAAGTGAATTATCTCTCCTGCTAGCACAGATTTTCTCAAGGTCAGGAAGGTTAAAGTAATTAAAAAGACAAAAACGAGGAAATTTGCATTATATAGACCCCTTCTGTATCTTAGCTGATCTGAGGATAAATTAAACAAACATTTTGGTTTGCAGCAAAACCATTGCCATATTTAACAACACAACAGCTCAGCCATCCATATGCTCTGCCTTCTCAAATAAAGCCTATATTGTGGAACAGAGGAATTTTAGATGGCACTTTTTAATCTTATACAAGAGTGCCTAGATAGTGTGCTGTATAACATGAAACAAGATCAATCAGTAGCTGATATACACTTTTATTTCCTGGTGGCCTTGGAAGCACTATTATGCATAAAACATACTTTTGCAGAAGATTTGTTAAGATGGCAAGTTTTTTGCCCCAAATTTTCCCCCTCTGGATCTCTAATTGTAATAATCACTATTGTTGACATACAGTAACTGCTAAATTGCTGTGCAAGGTTTAGAAAAGTTTACCGTTTCCTACTACTTAGCCAGCAATTTAAACTGGCCCAACCATAAAACGTCTGTTTTATTCTTACCTTCTATTTCTACTCTCCTACAAGATTATCTTTTTCTCATGTGATATAAATTAGAAACTCCCTCAAAATTGCCTGTCTCTGAAGTACGACTGAACGTAAAAGATAACCTTTTAGTTTCCTGAATCACTCCACTGGTCATTTTGTTTTCAGTATATCCCAGAGCATCGCAAGGTAATTTAGAATGTGAAAACAATTTGTGATTGACTTTATATATTGCCATGGGTGACAAAACCTGCATTACTTACATAAATCATTTTGGTGTTTGACATCATTTTATATTAACCTCAGGGTGAAGATAAACTGAAAAAATTGGTTGTGACATTTTTGACCATTCAATCATTCAATTAAATATCATTGAACATTCTTTATGGAAGTTGTAATAAGGCAACTACAAAAGAGGCGAGTAATGTTTGTATAATTTGGAAGAGTAGAAGACATAAAATCTATACTAATTTCAGTTTTGTGTCATTAAACATGAAGTATTGATTATTGCTCCTTGCAACAAAATTTATGAAGCTAGCTATGTTGTTGTGTCCACATAAAGTGATTCTGATGTTTTGCCCTCAGACCCCAAGTGCTATAAATGATGGGTTACAATGACAGCTGGGATGCTGTTGTTCCAATTCACAGCCTGAGGAGATACATTTCATAGATTACACCAGAAGTGACCCAGCTGCAAACTCTAACTTCAGAAAATTAAATTGGAAGAGATCCAGACTTCTGTTGCAATACACTGAGACTTACAATGCCTCTGTAAACCTTGTTATAATGTAAATCTACTGTAGCTTTCTCTTTCTTTACTGTTATGCATAGACATTAATAAGTAATCGGGTTTATAAAAAGTTTGCAATGACAGCTAGAAATGCAAGGTTGCTTTTTAGATGAGGTGGCTAAAATAGCTGTATCCTGTCATTTTGTCAATGAGGTTACACATTCTATTTGTGTATTAATGTTTCTGTAGCCTTGTAGATCTGTACATTTAACAAAGGATAATGCCTTGCTATTGCACATAAATTTGGGAACACTGTAACGTTCCAGTATGGAAAACTATTTCAAGATGTAGATGTATCACAAGCACGTAATCTGCATAAAAGCAAAGCAGGGCGTAGACGATATTTTCATGTCCTACTAGCATATTCAGAATACATTATGAGAACTTGCTTTTACCAGTTACATAGGGTCTCAGTTATAGAATAACAAGGAGTGTGGGTCTTATTTCTTTCTCTCTCTGAGGGATTGCTGGATCCTGCTCTGTACAGCCAAAAGGCCAGTTCTGTGAGGGCCCATATGTAGTGATACAGGCCCTTATCTTGCGAAATTACCCATGTAGAGTTCAGAGTAGCAGCCGTGTTAGTCTGTAGCCGCAAAAAGAAAAGGAGTACTTGTGGCACCTTAGAGACTAACAAATTTATTTGAGCATAAGCTTTCGTGAACTACAGCTCACTTCATTGGATGCATACAGTGGGGAGATTTATATACACAGAGAACAGTAAACAATGGGTGTTACCAATCACACTGTAACAAGAGTGATCAGGTAAGGTGAGCTATTACCAGCAGGAGAGTGGGGGGCGGGGGGAACCTTTGTAGTGATAATCAAGGTTGGCCATTTCCAGCAGTTGACAAGAACGTGTGAGGAACACTGGCGAGGAGGGGGAGGAATAAACATGGGGAAATAGTTTTACTTTGTGTAATGACACATCCACTCCCAGTCTTTATTCAAGCCTAAATTAATTGTATTCAGTTTGCAAATTAATTCCAATTCAGCAGTCTCTCGTTGGAGTCTCTGATATTTCTACCTTGAGCTTTGGTACTAACCAACCAGACTCAGATTATGTCGCTGTAGAATGTTAGATACCTTGTTTCAGACTCTATAGACAGCAGACATTTTGGGGGGGGATCAGTGTTCATGTCACACTCCCCATCAGTACTTAGCCCAGGCAAGCTAATGATCTAACCAGTGGACCAAATTCAGTGATGAATTCTGGTCATATGCCACCTGAGGTACATACACTAGGAAGATGATAACTTGTTTGGCCCATCTGACAACATAAGAGGTGTGAATGGGTAATGAATTTAGGGAAAAGCCTGGTAAATACCACATCTGCCACCTCCCTTGGCACATGGTAAATTCAAATCAGTATTATACTGCAAATGTGGACCATAAGGGAGGTATGACAGTGTGTCCCCATGTGCAATGGCATTACTGAGTCCAGGTTCAAAAATGAGAGATTTTCAGAGAGATTTTGGCTCTTCTGTTACCATATTAAGCTCCACAGCAGTGGAAATATAGAACTCCCAAGAGACTCTGCAACCACAACTGCAGAACCTGTAATATTAAATATACATTTGTACCAAAGCAAACTGTGAAGTTTCTCCATATATATTTAAAACTCTAGAACATCTACTTTTTTTTTATAATCTGAGTTCTCTTTTCATCCAGTTTAAGGCACTTAAAGGGTTAACTGTCCCTCATAATAGTGCTGGAGTTGCCATGGTGACAGTTCCTCAATCAGATGGATATATTTCTGAGAATGCATGGGAAGTACCAGAGTTTTGCAGAGATTACTCACGCAAGGTACTTGCAAGAAAGGGGTTTACTTTCACATTAATAAGGAAGTGGGGAGGGAAGGAAGAAAAATAAGCAGCAGCAGCAACAGTAAAAATGTTGAGGGCAAAAAACTGTACCGATTTCTGGTGAGTTGCATTTAACTTTATACCAGAAACTGTGACAGAAAACTGCCTTTTTATGTTAATTACCAACCAAAACCCAAATGATTTACACTTTGCAATTAAAGGGGACTAAGGGAAGGGTTTTGCACTAATTCAGAACTTACCTCAACGGAGGAAGTGATAGTCTTTGGAATGTGCAGAGAAGAGAGAGACTTATGTGCAGGAACATTTAGTAAAGAAAACATTTCTTGAACGTTTCTAGGCCAGGGGAAATAAATAGTCCAAAAATCTAAAGGACAATCTAATTTCATTCGGAAATGTCTGTTTTTAAAAGCAGTTATTAGTTTAGGTTAAAGAAAATCTGTAACCAAGATAAATTCTGTCAAGAAGACAGCTTTCTATTGAGTACTAATAGGGAAGCTACTAATTACGTACATTACTTTTTTTCCCATTTTACTTCATTTCATGAAGTCTACTGCACTGAGATGAACTGACTTTCAAGTTACTGCTGGAGGATACAGAAGAGTGCCAATTCTGGTCCCTGCCTTGGTCCCTATTCACTGCTCTCACAAGGCAAAAGGGGCCCAAAATGACCAAGGAAGAATTGCCCTACACTGCTGCTGTGCTGAGGGCACTATACTGATAGTAGCCTTACACTGCTCTGTCTCCCTGACCCTGGCATAGTGGGATATGGCAGGAGTGGGGCTGGATCAGGAATGGCAGAGGGAAGGCTGCCCCTTAGTGTTCCACCCTACACTGATTCAGAACTGTGGATGTAGCTCATAAGCATGTGTGTGAAGGCTGCTATGTTAAAGCAGCGTAGGTCCACCATTTTGCTCCCCTCAGCATCCCAAAGTCCAGCCCATACAAATGCATCACATGATCTCTTCCAAAGTATCTAGCAATATCAGATAATCTGTCACCACTGCGCACAATATCACCGTACCTATTGCAGACTTCCCTACGCTGAACAAGAGGTTTGAAGTTCAGGCTTTTTGTCTCATGGTACCTGGAAGAGATTTGGTGAGGAAGCACGCAATCCAACAGACTGGTTAAAAGAGAATGGTATGACAACTATCGGTTTCTGTGGCAAAGAACTTAAGAGTTTAGTACATGTGATTTGACTTGAAAATATTAAAGCTTTAATGGACATTTTTCTCACTAACCAAATAGCCATAGCTCTGGGAGGATGCAATCTATGATAATTAGAAATTCATTACAGTAAAATCAGTCAGTCACAGGTAATGGATTTTTTAAATATTGACATGTGCTCATGTAAAACTGTTCATGTCTTTCCTTTTTGTGTCAGTAAAGCATCTAAAACCAAAACATGGCTAATCTTGCCTGCCCCTGCAGCTCCCATTAGCCGTGATTCCTGGCCAATGGGAGCGGCAGAGCCGGTGCTGGGGGCAGTGCACAGAGATTACCTGAATGCCCCTCGCCTAGGGACCGCAGGGGCATGCCAACAAGCCGGCACTCGCAGCTCCACCCCCAGCCCCGTGAATGGGAGGAGGCTCTGAGGCTCAGGGACTGGTGTCCAGCCCATGGCACTGAGGCTTGCTATGGGCTGGATGAAAAGAAGCAGTGCCCCCCCCCTTAGCCCAAGGCCCTGGGCTGCAGCCCCTAAAGTCCCTGCGTTAATCTGGCCCTGTTCATGAGGTAGGGCTTCAAGAGAACATGGGACATTCAGCTTCTGTACCTAGAGTTTAGGTTTGGGGCCCATGTGAGATATGCTTGGTCAGACATTGTCTGTGGTTTTCTCTGGACTCTATGGATGATTGGGTGTGGGGCAGTAGGAATCCCAGCCAGCTATTCCTGCTTTCAGCTCTGGGGACATGGAGGCTTAAAGCACCATGTGCTGAGCCCTTCATGCTGGTGGCCAGTTGGGAGCAACATGGCAAGAATGGGAGAAGGATCAAGGGAGGGGATGACCCCAAAGAGGAGACAAACCAGGGGTGGGGGAGGAAACCTGCCTTTCTCCCTTACATGGCTGATGATCCTCCTCTGGCTGTGGGGGAACTGAGAGATTTGACAGTCAGAGCCCTTGGTGCTGGTAGCCATGATGCTGGTTAGCTAACCCTAAATAAATGTGGGTGTTTGTAAATCTGCCAGAGCAATTTCCCAGGGAAAATGAAAGCAAGTTCTCCCACCAGACACAACTACAACAACAATCTTCTTCACCTGCTAATTTGCATTAAGAGACTTTGTAAGGTTTTCCTGGTGTCTGTGGCAAGTCATGCAGATGTTTGCTTCTTTAAAGGGTTTTCACACCCTTCCATCCAACTCCTGCCTTCTTAATTCTCTATCCTATTTATTGAGTCATTGTGTTTATAAAAATCATGTTAGCCTACTCAGTCTTGCTAACTTTAAGGCAAGAGTCTGTATATACATATCAATACACCTCCGGATGAGTGTAACCAAGATGCAAAACCAAATTAATAAGTAGATGAGCAAAAATTCTGATTTAGCTGCCATGATTACAGAATGTGGAGTTCCATATAGCTGTCCCTACACAAGAAAGGGTGACGGGGACCGACCCACAGAGCCATACCTATCTGGAGGTAGGACAGAGGAACGACAGAGGAACAAATGACTGGAAGGATGAACTGTGGAAACTAGCTCTTTTTCTGTCAGGAGCAAAAGTCAATATTAATGGCCAAGAATCAACATTCCTTGCAACCGAAGTTTTGTAGCAGCTGATGTGGTCTATAGTGTTACGTAAATGTGGCCAGGAAGCATGAAGTGATTGCATTGCAGATTTCTTTCCAAGGAGGCCTTTTTGCTTTGGTTCCATGAGGCAGCTAAGGCATGGGAAATATGGCATCTTATCTTGGTACAAATCTTGGCAGGCAGCTCATGTAGCTGTAGAATAGCTTCTTGAATACAGGAATTAATTCATTTAGATTTAATTAACTTCAAAGTCTTGATGCCTTGCTTGATGAGACAGTGACCACATGATCCACACTGGAAGCAGCAAAGCAGATATCAGAAGAGTCCTAGGCAATTTGTATGTTTGAGATTTTAAGGAGAGCAGTCATTGGGCCTCAGTCTTCTGACATGAAGAATGGATGGCGAAAGCTTTCTTACCTTCCTTGAAGGTAATACTGTACAATTAATTCCATGAAAAGAGCAGTTTAGCATCCTCACATAGCGGAGAAGATATTTAAGGTAATCCTAGGCCTTCTGAGAAACGCTGCTGGAGGGTGATGCGTCTATCATCCAAGACAGAATCAGGAGAAGTGGGAAAAGTATAGTCAAGGCATTACTTGAAATGGATGCAAACAAATCTCCAAGGTGTACAGGGGAAAGAGAAACAAGTGCAGGGGAGCCTTATTTGGCTTGAAAGAGAGAGAGAGAGAGAGAGGAACCACTTTGAGGAAATTCTACCCAGATAGTGAAAAAAAAACAGGATTCATTTATCCTTGTTAAGATTATTGAGGTATAGAATACTGGGTAAAAGGATTCAGATTTCCCTTATTTAATTTGTGGATGAGTTCCTATTCTGCCAATGGACAGAATTTCTGGTCTCTAGAAGCTCGCTCTACATTTTCTAGAGAGTTCTGAGCTTGGTCCTCGTTCACATGACCTTGGTCTGCAGTCCAGTGACTGAGATCAGAGTCTCAGGCTGTGTCCTATTTGCTGGGTGGCCAGCTGAGGCAACTTCTAGACTGATACAAGGCAGACTAGCGTGGAAACAGGCATGGGCTAGAGTAAGGGTGTACGGAAAGATTTCAGCAAACTAGTAAGAACCCCAGGTAACAAGAGGAGCAAGAACACAGGGAGTCTATTAAAATTACTGGCAATGGGAGTGTTCCTGACTAGGTAGTGACACTGAGCAGACAGGAGAGACCATTTCCCTTAGGAGCCTGTATACCTACCTTGGGATTACCAGGGTGGGTCCTCACCTGCAGATAAACCCCACCCCATTCAACCAGGGTTCAGCCAATCACAAAATCTGCAGGTAATTGCCTCTGATGACTCACCCCACAGTCTGGCTCAGGGATAACTCATCAGGCTTAAGCAGGCTCAGAGGTAACTCATCATGACGGGACTAGCAACACCGTCAGAGGACCCAACCACATCAGCCACACCATCAGAGGCTCGTTCACCTGCACATCTACTAATGTGATATATGCCATCATATGCCAGCAATGCCCCTCTGCCATGTACATTGGCCAAACTGGACAGTGCCTTCGTAAAAGAATAAATGGACACAAATCAGACATCAGGAATGGTAACATACAAAAGCCAGTAGGAGAACACTTCAATCTTCCTGGACATTCTATAGCAGATTTAAAAGTAGCTATACTTGAACAAAAAAACTTCAGAAACAGACTTCAAAGAGAAACAGCAGAACTAAAATTCATTTGCAAATTTAACACCATTAATCTGGGCTTGAATAGGGACTGGGAGTGGCTGGCTCATTACAAAAGCAGCTTTGCCTCTCCTGGAATTGAGACCTCCTCATCTACTATTCGGAGTGGATTACATCCACCCTGATCAACTTGGCCCTGTCAACATTGGTTCTCCACTTATGAGGTAACTTCCTTCTCTTCCTGTGTCATTATATAATGCCTGCATTTGTAATTTTCACTCCATGCAGCTGAAGTGGTGTTTTACCCACGAAAGCTTATGCCCAAATAAATCTGTTAGTCTTTAAGGAGCCACCAGACTCCATTGTTTTTGTGGATACAGATTAACACGGCTACCCCCTGATACTTGACAAATATCATCCACATTCTATTTTTAATAAGCATAAACTAATAAAGTAGACATCTCCATTATCTCCTCTACCACTCCTACTTCCCCCTCATCCCTCGCCCCCTTCAGTTGTCTTTTGTGGGTCATCATCCTGATTACTGGGATAATCATGTGTCTTTTTAACATTGCTTCCATTTTACTGCATAACAAGATTTTATTCTTTTGTTAGAGGTAATAATATACAGGCTGAATGTTGTGGGTGCTCTCATGCATCCATTTGTCTTTCTAAATAATCAAATAAAAATGTCAATCAAAAACCAAAAGCAGTCTGAAGAGAGGAAATGTCACATTGAACAGAAAATTAGGCCAAGAGCTAGAAACAAAGGGCAGGCATAATTTAAAGCCTTTCAAACTGGAAAGAGGTTACCTGCTAATTAGAATACCACTGGGAAAAGCATTAACCATCTTGGCTGTTTAGTGCAAATGACTAAGTGATGGTACTGCAAGCAAGATTTCTTGAGATCTAACTGATAAGTTGGACACTTATGGGAGCAGTAGCCATTAAGCAATTGATCCATGCTGTGTATTGCTCATGTTTTAACTATTCTAAATCGTGAGAGATGCTTCTTTTACTTTATTAAGGATCAAAGTTATACTTATAGGGCAGTAATGGCCAGGACCAATTTATTTCTTTGAAGATTAGTACCAGGTTGCTTTTCTCCGCTCCCCTAGAATCACCAATTCTTCATGAATTTTCAAAAACAAAATTATGGTTATGGTAAATATGCTCGCTAATCTCGTTAATGCTCTCAAACACATACCATACAGACCACCTAATTTGTACATTTGCAAGTTGTCTAGTTATTCCCTAACCTACTGTCAGGAATCAGGACCTGCAGCAGAATCAGTCTGCAAGCTCCAGGCAATCTAATGAACATAGGCAGCCTGTTACAGGCAGGCTAACTGGCTACAATGCCCAAGCCCAGCAGTAGCAATTTAGTGGCTACTCAAAAGCATTCACCCAGGCTGGGATAGCTCCTGTGCATACTTGTTCCCAGCCTTACTCCTGCCCCATCTCAATCTGGGTAACCTGGCTCTGACTCTTAGCTCTGGCATCTGACTCCTAGCTACTGAAGCCTGCTCCAACCACTAGGCTTCACCACCCACCCCCTGGTCAGTGACACCTGTTTTGTAATCACTAACTTTATTTAGAAAATGTTTAAGGTATCATCAATTTGTTATTTTCATTCCTTATTTATACTATATTGTATGTACTTCAATATATTTCCAGTATAAAAGATATAGAAAAAAATGTATTAGACTAGCCAGTCCATCTCGCTACAATATTTCTGTGTGTTTTATACAGTCTAGTTTAAATTTTCTGCCACATCCCTAATAAAACTATTCCACAGCTTAATAATCATCAAGAACCCTTTAGGGACATTCATGCTTAGTTTTGTTTTCAGCCTATTCTTCATTTCAGCACAGTTCTACTTCTACTACACCCTCATGCACACCTGTATGATAATTGATTCTTTCCCTTGGTGTTTATACCCTTCAGCTATTCATAGGTCATTATTTTCCCACATTCTAGTTCATTGCTTAGTTAATGACATCTTATTCATAAGTCTCCTCATTTCTGTTGTTCTTCCCAGATGTAAGCTCTTTGGGGTAGAAGCTGTTTTTAATTAAAAGACAGCACCTAGCACCATGTATGTACATCACTTAGCACAATAAACTACATCCAGTTGGAGGCCTTTAAGCACTAGCTTAATCTCACTCTCATTAGTCATTATTATATAATGAGGGTCAAAGTTGAAACTTCTCGTATGACCAAATGTAAACCAATGATCTGGAAATCTAGCAATCATTTCTCACATGTAGGTATGTATCTCTCTGAGGATGCCCTCCAGACCTTTGCTCCGTTTTCCATTAAATTAATAAAATAGTGTACTTTCCTTCCTTCAGCTTTGCTAGCATTGGAAGAAATCTTTATTTTCATCCCCTAAAGCAGATCCCATTGCTCTACTGCTTTACTGCATTATACCAGGGTTTCTCAAACTGCGGTCCATGGACCCCTGAGTGTCCGCAAGGGTACGCCAGGGGATCCATGGTTCTCGCTGATCAACTCCTCTCCCACCTTCCCTCAACTCCTGCACACCAAGAAACAGCTGTTCCCCAGCTTGCAGGAGGTGCAGGGAGGAGTAGGGACTGGGCGGAATCATGTCCAGGGCCACCAGCCCCACTGATCAACTCCTCCCGCTTTCTCCCAGTGCCTTCTGCACACCACAGAACAGCTGTGGGGGAAGGGGTAGTGTGGTGGTGAGACCTAGGGCTGAGTGGTGGGCTTGGGGGTTCACAAAAATTTTTAAATCCAAAATGGGGGTCCTTGAGTTGCTAAAGTTTAAGAACCGCTGCATTATACCATAGTTGCAACAGTTCTGAAAAGCTTGCACAAGAGTGAAGTGTTACTCAGAGCCATGTTAGATTCCTTTTAAAAAAGGCTTTTTTATGTGTTTCAATAATAGTGTTTCATCTGAGACTACACCAGCTTTTTAACTTTTGCTAAGAAAACCAAACTACATGAATTCTCTCTATAACTGTGTTTTTCCATAGCTGAAGCACAACTAAAAGTTACAACCCTATGGGCATTGAGGAGAGGGAGTGAAGCAATAACAGAGTTACATAAAGCCTGGTGACAAATATTAGAATGCAGTTACAGCATAAAACCAAAGAGAAAATATTCTTTAAAATGTAGTCTTAGTTACACTATTTTTGAGCTTGATGTCTGAGTTGTAGAATCAAGAGAGGTAAATGAAATATCACTATATGTTCATGAATCATTGATCAATATCCCTTAAACAACTTTAATTATGGCATAGTAAGAAAAATCTCTACCCATTTAAAAATATTCAAACAATACTTTTGTTTTAAATTGCTGCTACAAATCTGGCTGAGGTTTAAAACTAGAAACTTGGAATGGACAGATTTCAGTGAAGGCTAGTTTGCCTGGAATGAGAGAGTTAGATTTACCTGAATAATGTTAAGACTTCTTAAATTACAATATGTATGTACAGTAGAAAAGTGTATACTGAGGACTCAATTAATGCAATAAGCACATGTACACTGTTGTTTGAAAGAGTGTATGTGCTCATATACCATGGTGATATAGGCCATATAAAAAAAATAGAAGTAAGATTGCATGATCACTCAGTATTCAGGTTACTTTTCCAGGAAACATAAACATGAGTGGTCATCTTGCCAAAGAGGTCAATAAGCATTGATGCTGCTGCTGAAGTCTTAATACCCCAAGAAAAACCAATGTAATGCTGCTTCCTTCCTCTAATCAAAACCATAGGTGCTGACTCCATGAGAGCTCCAGCTCTGGAGTACCCATGGAAAAAAAATTAGCGGGTGCTTAGCACCCACTGGCAGCCCAGCTGATCAACTGTTCCCCTTCCCTCCGAGTTCCTCCTGCATGCCGCAGAACAGCTGCTCAGCGGTGTGCAGGAGCTGTGGAGGAGTGGGGATGGCTCATGCTCAGGGGATGGGCGGGAAGAGGTGGGGAAGAGCTGGAGTGGGTGTGGGCCTGGGGCAGAGTAGTGGGGGGGGGTCAAGCACCCCCACCCCCGGTAGACAGTTGGCGCCTATGCACCTAACATATGCATAATGTGCCCACCAACAGTGTATGTAGTGCAGGAATTGGAGGTAGAAAGGCAGGAGAAGAAAGCTTGATAAACTTTACAGTTCTTAATAATTGACCTTGTTCTCAAATAAACAATGGGCATCAGTGGACCAAAATCACTGACTAGGCCTGCCAGCCCCAATGGCCTCTGCTAACGCAGATCAGCAAGTATTAAAAACATGCTGCTCAGAATGCATCTTGCCAGACTGACCTAGTGTTCCAAAAGAATCAGTAAGTAATTATCTCGTCCTATTCAAAGCAACAGGTCAGATATAGCAGTAATAGCTGTTTTTTCCTTCTGAATTAAGGGGGTCAGCACACTTTATACAAGTTGAGAAAAAAACCTACTTTCTTCACAGTGTCTGGAGCATGTAGGATCACTGTCCCATTTTGGTGTGTGGCCTAATATAGTCAGAGCATGCATCTTACAGTCAAAACATTAATCATGCACTGTAGCTTTTCTAATTTTTTCTGCTGGCTCTAGTACACTCATGTGATTGAAGGACTATCCCGCCTCTAGCCAAATCAGAGACCAAAACAAGATTCAAACTTTATCACTTGAAATAAATCTTCTGAAATAGACTTTCCACTCAGGAGAACCTCCCCATATGCAACAATTGTTTATATGATTGAAGCTGTGTCATCAGTTATAGTATTAAGCAGTGCAAATGGGTCCTCAAAAGTACATCATCACTTCCCAGCTCATGCAATAGAAGTGCCATCGCAATCTGCTCCCACTTTGAAACATTTAAGGCATATCAGCTAACAGGAAATTTAAGTTCCTTAACACAGGATATTACTTATATTAGACAGCTAGGGTTACCAACTTTCTAAACGCACAAAACTGAACACCCCTGCCCTTGCCCCACCCCTTCTCTGAGGCCCTGCCCCTGCTTGCTCCACCCCCCCTCCCTCCCTCAGTTGCTCGCTCACTCTCCCCCACCCTCACTCACTTTCACCAGGTTGGGGCAGGGGGTTGGGGTGTGGGGGTGGGCTCCAGCTGGGGATGCAGGCTCTGGGGTGGGGCTGGAAATGAGAGGTTTGGGGTGTGAGAGAGGGCTCCAGGCTAGAGCAGGGGGTTGGGGTGAAGAGGGGTATGGGCTGTGGGTGTGGGCTCTGGGTGGGGCCAGAAATGAATGGTTCAGGGTGTGGGAGAGGGCTCCAGGCTGGGGATGGGGTTTGTGAGAGGGCGAGGACTCCAGCTGGGAATGCAGGGTCTAGGGTGGGGACGGGGATGAGGGGTTTGGTGTGCAGGAGGGGGCTCTGGGCTGGGTCTGAGGGGTTTGGACTGTGAGACGGGGTGCGGGCTCCAGTAGGGGGTTTGGGTGCAGGAGGGGACTCGAGGCTGGGGCAGCGGGTTGGGAGAGGACTCTATGCAGGGGGATGGGGTGTGAGATCCCGGCAGCGCTTACCATGGCTCCTAGGAAGCGGCCGCCAGGTCCTTGCAGCCCCTAGACACATGGGCGGCTGGAGAGGCTCTGCAAACTGCCCTCACACCCACAGGTTCTGCCCTGCAGCTTGCATTAATTGTGGTTCCCAGCCAAAGGGAGCTGCAGAGCCGGCCCTCGGAGCAGGGGCAGTGTGTGGGAACCTCCCTGGCTGCCCATGCATATAGGGGCTGCAGGGACCTAGCAGCCACTTCCGGGAACTGCACAGAGCTAGGGAGCCTGCCTTAGCCCCAGGCCCTTGCTGCGCCACTGACCGGACTTTTAACGGCCTGGTTGGCGGTGCCAACTGGAGCCGCCAGGCTCCCTTTTCGACCGGGTGTTCTGGTCGAAAACTGGATGCCTGGCAACCCTAAGGACAGCCAATGTTATCAGCAGATTCAAGATCTTATACTTCAGGTACTGCTTGAACAGTTACCTGTCTAGAATGTTAATAGGATATCTTGTACTGGGTGAGGGGGAACTAAGTGTTCCAAAATCATTATCATCCCCTGTAATTAATTATCTCAGTAAGGTATGCTGCAGCATAAAGGTAGATTTCTGTAGATAAGGGGGAAGGGCAATCTATGTAGGCTATTTGGTGAGTGAGATTTGGGGAACCCACTCAGGGTATTTAAGATTAACTGACTGAAAAGTAATTGCCCAAAAAGCGAGGCCTCTGTCAAAGTGAGATACACCAGAACTGATGAAGACCTAAGAGCTCTGTGTGGCTCAAACATTGTCTCTCTCACCAACAGAAGTTGGTCCAATAAAAAGATATCATCTCACCCACCTTGTCTTTCTAATATACCAGCACTGTTAGTTATCTGCCACCTGGAAATGCTAAAATAGCTAATTGATAAGCCCAGGTGTAAGCAGCTGTCTCTGCTTATTTTTAGACTACAGTGGCTCATGTGCATTTGTGTAAATATTTCCTATGTTATATGCTGAGCTACTAACCAACCAGTTTTTATTAGAGTCTTAATCTTTATGTATAGTGTAATTTCCACCAAACTGTCTTGTTTACCATCAGCATGAAATACTGCTTCTCCACACAGATAGTAATGAAGACACTCACTCATTCTGATAACTATAGCCATGTAGGCACCCTAAGGACCCAACCCACCACTCATTAATGTCAATCAAGGCTGTGCTTGTTAGAAACGGTAAACACATCTTATGCCTCACTCTTTGTCCCCAGTACATTTCCTGCTTCTCTTGTTCAAATTGGATGCTAGCATCTAGGTACATGTAAGAAATACTTCATACTCTGCATCTAACAACTGTTTAGCCACAGGTATCAGTGCAGCTTCAAACAATTTTAAAGAGATGCTGAAACAGGAAAACAGTCCTGCCAAATGGAAAAACCTTATGACACTATCACTGCACTGCGTCTGTTCTGAGTGATGCTGTTCATAATCTGCTTCCAAGACAACATCCTGCAAAGTAGACAATAATGCTTTGCATTTATATAGCACATCTAATCAGAAGGATTTGCCAGTTCATTACAAACAGCTTCCACACTCCTGGGAAGTAGGTTTGCATATCACTTTACAGGCTGACAGAATAAGGCCACACAGAAAATCTGTCACAGGTCACATATCAATAGACTGCAACTCTTAAGTAAACATCAAGTCCTGGTCTCTGATCATTAGACCACACTATCTAAGGCACCTGGTTACACCAGTGCTAGACTCCTTTATCCAACTCTTATCAATTAGTCAAAGTAATCTTATTCTTGACTGGAAAAATTGAAATTGGAAAATTTTAAATCCCATGTAATATAATTGCCAAAAGAAGGCAATAATAGCAAAAGAAGATTAAATGTCATATGGTAAATAAAAGCAGTTTGATAATGGAAAAAAGAGTGCTCTGGACTCTTATTTAAAAATATTGTTTCTATGGTACCCGAGTATGTGAAGCAGAAGCATTTACAAAGTGAACAATTTCATCAACTGCAAAAGCTGTTTATTCCAAGTGCATAGTAGGTACTGCAGGCCATGACTGGTATTGTGCAATGGAATAAGAGTTTTACCAACCAAAGCCCCTTCTAAGTAGAAATGTTAGTTTGAAGATATGAAATGGCTTTTCACTATTGCCATCATTTCATAGAGCAGTCTCCAAATAAAAAGGTGTTTTTAGGGGGACTCAAGCAGAACTCTAGTTGCACCGGTTCTCACTCAGATCTGAATAGGAGACAATTAAACTTTTACTTTTATGTAGTGAATAGTTTGCAGGAGTCAACTCTGTAGGATTTTGCAGTGACACGGATATCTAGTATTTAGACTGGATGGCACAGTGAACTACAATCCAAGCAATCCTCTTTGTACCGTGTTTTAGCTTAGCTATGCCATTCCCAGTGACTGGATATTACTATCAGTGTGTGGGACCATGGTGGGTTATTGGCTTTCCCCATTTGTCATAATATACAAATGGAACAGCCAACCACAGCTAATAATCTTTCACATACCTTAATAGCGTGATTTGGGATTAGTTGTTTCCTTTGGTCATATCAGCATCTTACAAAGGGTATATTAACATGAGTAGACAATGAGGGAGTGCATATTATTCGCAAGCATATTCAATTAGAGCTAGATTGTAAATTCATTGAGGCAGAGATCTGGTGTTTGGTAAAACACTTTCCAGATAATACAGTGCCCCATAAATAGAACACAGTTAAATGTTTGTCACCTTTGAAACAATTAACACATCAGTTTCATCCCCAAACAATTTGAAATGTCCAACATGCAGAATACAGAATAGGTGATTACAGCAGACATGCTGACAGGCCCTTAACTTTTGCAGCACTGTTGGGGACCACTATAATATGGAACCATACTAATTTCCCATGTGAAACATCTTAACTACATGTCTGTCTCATAGGTGAAATAATCTCATTTTCATAACACTGAATCCATAGTTAATCATTTAATAGTCATTAATATAATTGTTCAATCTACTGTGGTCTCTTTATAATCGGTGTATAATTTAACATGCCATATAAAAAGCTGGCCATAGATTAGTCTCAAAGGCAAATTACAGCAGTATTCACTGCCTTTTTAATATCTAGGCTACAGTTAAATGAATCCTACAGTTATCATGGAAAGTAACAGGTTTAGGAGGAAACATACGCATCTAATCCACCTATCTAATTTTCTGTATAAAAAAATAAATTTAATTGCCAATTGTAGGAGATTCTGTTCAATGAAAAATAAACCATGTGGGCTTTTTCTTCCATTAATAGCAACAAATGACAGTTACTAAATAGCACAAAAGGCATACAAAATGTTTTGATTAATGAAGCTAGGATTTAGCTACTCAGCAGTTTACGCTAAATTTCTATTGCCATTAAATGGTCAGATTATTTCTATTATATAATTTGACATGCTGCTAGATCCTAAGCATTCAGTGGTTTCACAGCAAAAGAAATGGTGAAGGTACTGAACCTTGTAAAGATATAATGAAGTAAATTTTAGTCTTTTTGTGCATTCCCACCTTTCAGTATTAGGGTCTAAAATCCATCATGCACAAGCCTCAAACCACAAAGTGTCCTGGTTTACCATGCCTAAGGGGCTCACTTTTATTCAAGGCATTTTTAGACTGAGAAATGGCTTTAAAAGGGGGAGGGGAGCAATTTTCACTACTTTTCACACCCAGTACTGGATTTCATTTAAAGCTACACAGTTCTTTAAACATCTCTTTGGGGCAGACCCTGAATTTTCAAATACATTTATAGAGTGCCTTGCACAATGGGACCCAAATCCTGATTGGATCCTTAGGGAATTTCCAAAATATTTCAGGCAGGTGGGATTTTCACAGGGATCTAAAGTAGTTAGACATCCAACTCCCATTGACTTTCAATATGATTTAGGCACCTAATTCCCTTAGGCACTTTTGAAAATCTTATCCTTAAAAAAAACAAAAACAAAAAACACAAAAAACCCTCCAAAGTACTTCCCAATATAAAAACAATGGGACCCCATCTGTACATTTCTTCTCCTTCCTCATAATCACCACCTCACAATACCAGATGTTTTCCATTTATTTTGGTCTTTAAATAAATTAAATAAACTGACTACCAATGGGGAAAATAAGCATGTCTCAAAATTCAAGAAGTTTTAATATCCTCATGATTTTACTACATTAGTAAAGTTTTGAAATTTGGGGTGGTAAGTGGCTGCGACACTTTATTTCCCTGTAATTTCTCTAACTTTTCTATCCCTGAGGATGAAACCTATTACTTGGAGTCTGGTATTGAAAGGGTGTATCTTTAACTCAAGTGAAGGTCCATACGATTAAATGACTTAAGTCGCCTTCTAAGAAAGCGGACTGATCTGCATTTACTGGGATCCTTGTAACTGTTAGAGAACAGAGCCTGACTGGCACAGTTGTGGTGAGAAAGGAAGGAGTGGTACAAGGCAGTGGTTGTAGGGAGATGTAGTTGAGAATTTTAATACCTACACAGGTTTCAGAATAGCAGCCGTGTTAGTCTGTATTCGCAAAAAGAAAAGGAGTATTTGTGGCACCTTAAAGACTAACCAATTTATTTAAGCATAAGCTTTCGTGAGCTACAGCTCACTTCATCGGAGCCGATGAAGTGAGCTGTAGCTCACGAAAGCTTATGCTCAAATATGAAGTGAGCTGTAGCTCATGAAAGCTTATGCTCAAATAAATTTATTAGTCTCTAAGGTGCCACAAATACTCTTTTTTTTGCGAATACCTACACAGTTATACTGTGAAGTTACTTGTAGTGCTGGAACAAAAAAAAGTGATAAACCTCCTCTGGCAGAGGATCTCTCAGGCCTTTGTTGCTGTTAAGGCCCCTCAGGTGGGGAGCTTTGTCTCTGAAATATTTTAGCTACTTAACTCAAAACTGAATATCATACACGAGACCATGCTCACTGAAGACTAGCTAGAAATACATTTTTCCTGGGTGGTAAATTGTGTAGTATCAATAGTGCAAGGGATTAGGGCTGTACTGAACTTAACTTTCAGATGCAGTGAAACATATGGAGATGTTATTCAGACAAAATTTAAGTGGAGAAAGCAATAAATGGTTTACATTTGAGTGTAATAAATACTGTAACAATACTCTAGTCACTTAACCTCAAGCACCCAAACCCCAGCATTAGATATTACTTTTGCTTTTGTACTTGCAAAGTACCTTGCTATTATCATAACATACCACTGAAGTAGTAATTCAGATGGAACTTTTTGATTTCACAGGAATGAACAGAAGTTCTCATACATTTAATAATTTAGGGATTATTCCAATTTAGTAACTGCAGCCTGAGTCCCACAATGAGCTCCAAGCAGGTGTTGGTCCACACAGAGTGCGCTACAGGATCAGGGTCTAAATCTATTCCCAAAGGACTGTGTGAAATCTATTTAGGACCAGCATTCTAATAAGGCTCACTTCTGAGCTCTACAGGACTCAGTCTCCTGCATAGTTCCTAAACTCCACAGGAGCAGAGCTTAAACTCTGAAGCTCCTTCTCCCAATCCCACCCCCCACCTTTATTTCTTTAGTAAAAATCAACAATTTTTCCCACATGCACAAGAGTGGTGTTAGCGTGATCCCCTGAGAACCTGAAAAGCTTTGGTGACAATTCATTATCATGGGGCAAGCATCCTGAAGTCAAAAGTGTCACCTTTGTCCCAGACAGAACTAAAATAGTTTATGGAAGTTTGTGATACTGTTGATAGAAAATAATAGCTAATGGTGGTAGAGATACTGTGACAATTTATATTAGGTTCGTAGGTTGTTCCCGTATGAGTGCCCGAGGAGTTAAATCTAATTTCTCATAGATAAATATCTGCAGATATTTAAAAGGAACTTTTAACTGAAAATTGTTGCCTAGCAACTCCACCCTACATTGCATGTTGCAGCTATGATTTATACCTTCAGGAGATAAACATCAATACAACTCTGTAAATCTGAGCAGCAATAAAATTGTTGTCCACCATAACTAAGTCTACCTTCAAGAGTTTATTACAAGTTAGTCTTCCAACATGAACCCCCAAAAGCAAGCAAACTCACTTCTTAGATGAGAAAGCTATTTTCTTTCCAAATGTACTTCAATGAGTTTCTAACCACTGGACCTTGTCAGGAGGAGAAACTTTGACAGGATTTTTTCAGTTGAATTAACATACTTTAATTGAACATACAGAGACACAAAACATTAAACAACTTGGTTTCATGGTCAGATAGTTACCTAAGCCGAGTTACGACAATCTGGAAAGTACCAGAAAGCAAATTTCTAGCACTTGGTGAGACAGGAAAACATTGCTGAGTAATTTCTGTTACTGTACAATGTTTATAAAGATTTCAGTTAAAACAGCTTTAAAATGGTTACCTGGTAAGCTTGTTGTCCTTGTTTTTCTAGAAAAACACTATAAGCACACGGATAATGCATGAAAGTCCTGGTATTAACGAGACTGCTCACATGCCTGAAGTTAAGCACATGCTTAAGTAATTTGCCCAATAGAGCCAAAGTCTAACTAAATCTTCAAGGCTTGGAAAATGGTCCAATAAAATTGAGTTCCAATTCCTATCAGTGATTAGAACATGAATTGCAGAGTTAATAAAAAAAATCTTCTCATTGCATTTCAAGCCCTGATCAAAAACACATCATGGATTTCAAAATACCTTACTGAACAACTGCCTATAAAGCTCCAGGGTATTTTACATTTAAGGGTCTATCAAATGTTTCTGGGAGTCACTGTCTTAAGAAAAAGAAAAGAAAAGTCACCAGAGTTGTTTAGAGAAGGCCTCAGTAGGCAGTGCCTCAAAGATTCTGTGAAGAGAGCAGGCCTCCTGGCCACTACAGGAGACTAGTGGGGAAGCTGCTTAACATCCCCTACGTACTACAGGAAAGGGCCTGTCAACTACCCAAAAAGGTGAATTAGGGGAACAGAGACCGTCCGGCTCCCTGGACAGGCCAGAGAGGCAGAAAAGGATTGAGAAAGAGTTATTACCTGGGAACATCACTTAATCCTGAAAGGAGGTAGGAGGACTCTGAACCATCTCAGGTCAGAGCCTTAAGAGGAAGGTTTGGTCAAAGGATTTTCTAGTTAGCTCTCTGGAGGAAAACTCCTGTGTACCCTGAGGCTTATTTAGCTGTGACCTGACTATGGGGTTTCTGAAGCCAAAGATTATTTCTTTGCCATTCTGTTCTTCCCCCTCATTTTCAGTGGCCGTGCAACTGACCCAGCATGGATTTGAACTCAGGACCTCCTCCATTTAGGGCCCCAATTCAAGAAGTCTCTATTCATGATAGCACTTAAGCATCTGCTTAAGTCCCTTGAAGCCAGTAGGACTTAAATACATGTTTAAGCGATATCCTGAATGGAAAGGGATTTACACTTAGGAAAGGGATAGGCTTAAATCTTTTCCTGAATAGGGCCTACAAGCATGACTCTTAATTGTTTGCGTGAAAGGACAAACTCTTAGTGTGGGTTGCACCAGCTTTGACCCAACATTTTAAATGGGTCAATGTAAGGTTGTCTGTGTAATCTGCAGAGGCTTATTATTTTGCAATAGTTTCTCAGCATTGTGTGGTGGCTAATAAGATATAAGCGAGCAGTGCTGTGCATTCTGTTCTCACTGCTTTGTGATAATACTGGAATGTGCTTATCAATGTTCTGCTGTGGTTACTGAGCCATTCAAGTCCTATTGCTGTAGTGCTCATTACTGAAAGGTGGACACAGAACATTATTTAGTCTGAGCAGCACCAGAGCTGTTGCCCCACATCCATTCTTCACCTGTAAAATCAATCCTGTCAAATTATGTGCTGTGAATAGCATACAGAATTGAACTGAAGGCTAGTCAGTTTGTTTAGTAGGGCAGCTTCCCAGGTGCCCCAATAGTAGGGCCTTCACTGTTCTCCTACCTAGTTACTAATTCCTCTATTCCCCAGTCTCTCTGAAGCTCTTCATTCTCGTAAAAGCTGGAAGAGAAAATAATTCTAAGGCATGAGGCTGCCCTCTATGCTTCCAGGTCTAAGGAAGTAAAGTGAGGTGAAAGAGTAGGGTTGGTGCCTTTACACCAGCTATGTTATTTTTTGCCTCCTAACTTAGAGACAGGTGAGGCCACAATGTCTAATGTAAGGATGATGATGTATGGGGGGGGGGGGGGGGGGAGAAGACTTGCAGTAATCTAAAAAAAACGAAGTGGAAGGCATTTTCCTTCACTGAAAATAAGGTTGTAAAGAGCCATCTTAGTCTTAAACGGAACATCACTAGCCACATGTTAATGCACTGGAATTTTAAAGTTTTATTTAGAATAAACAGGAAAATATTTCAGAGCCTGGAAATGGAATTCACTTCTTCAAGCAGTCATCTAATCACAACTCTATAGCTGGGTAATTGCAACCAACATTTGTCATTATGAATGCTGGAAGGCAATCAACCCTTATGCTTTTGGATGCAAGTTCAGGAAGAAGTTTCCTTCTCTCTTCCCCACTTCCTAATATACTGCATTGCACACTTTATTAACTCTGGGCATGGGGCAAGAGTGGAGAGTTTCAGTTTCCTCTGAAGAGTCACAAATTTGCCAGTGAAAGAGACAGGACACCTAACATGAATCATTGGTCTGATCCACTGTGTTAATGCTGCAAATCATTACATACAGATTTTAAATGTCAAGGTGCTGAAAACTCATGTAACATGTAGCACTGTGATCTAAAACTAAATGTGTATTTTCTTAATGCTAGTACTCCAATGTCAAAGCAAAAAATACAAAAATATTTTCAAGGTTTATTAGCTCTTCAGTTACTACATTCCCTGATTTCCCTATTTGCATGGAAAACCTCAGTATTAAACATAATACAGGTTCTTAATGTCTAATGTTCAGCTGATAGAATGCTATGCAGTATCCAGCAGTGTCTTTGACTAAAAGACATCATATAAAAAAACCTTAAATGCAAACAAAAAAGCAGCATGTGAAACCACACGATGGAAGCTGGTCGCATTCAATCTCTGAAAGCAAAAAGCTACAGTTTATATGAATAATTCAAAAAACAGCCTCAGACAAATGATCCCAGGTCTATATGGAAATAGTAAAACCTCTAGAGTCTGCAGCTTTCTTTTTTTTATTATAGCCTGGTTCTTGATGAATGCCATTTTCTCTGGGGTTATTTTCTATTTTATAAATTAGCAGTCAGCTAGACAGCATATGCAGATAACACTTACAGTACACCCTACAGAGAAATATTTTAATTTTATATTCATTTCTGACTCGTAAATTATTCATTAACATGGATCAGGCAATTGGATAAAAATTAACAAATTAGTTTTCATTTGTTTATGTTAATTATTTAGAGTTCTCCCAGTTTATTAGAAAAACACAGGAAGATTAGTTTCAGAGGGAGATTAGTCTTGTTCTCAGATTTGTGCTTGCTCCATAGACATCATACAAATTAGCATTGTAACAGTTACTTTTATAGAAAGCTTTTAAAAGTAGAATTCTAGTGGTCAGTTTTTGGCTGAAACACTGTGGTACGCAGTAGATCTCTAAATTACGAAAATGCCTTTAGATATTGTTCAGCAGCATTATGAAAAATGGGTAGTAAGTGCTTTATTTACAGAGGAAGTCAGAAGTTTCAATAATTTTTTTATCACCCATTAAAAATTCATATGCAGCTCCCAAATGTGTTCCTTATCAATCTTTAATACAGTCTTTAATATAAATTTTGTTTAGTACTCGGAGAACATTTTAACCCACAAAAAGCTTTTACCCGTCAAATTAAGATATAGTCAGTCATTCTGTTATGTTAAACACTGACTTCAGTTACATGATTTTTCACTTTTTGTTTCAGACTTACTGTAGGGTATAACCATATATGCACAAGCTTTGAGCATTATTCACTAACACAACATCTATAGCAGAAACCATAAGCATTCAGAGTATACCTAGGCAATACACATAAGCTGCATTTGCACATTGTAAAGCCCAGTCCACCATGCACAAGTTTTTCCAATGTCATTTGTTGCCCTTTTAAGTCAACTCTCTTTCGAAAGCCAAGAGCTTATCTTACCATAGATATTAGCTGAGTGTCAGTGTCATAGTTGCGAGCCTGCTACCCTCTCTGGTCTCTCCAAGTATATGCGTATAGGTGACAGGTCCTGCACCTTCACCTCTCTCATGGTGGAATCCTACAATTCCCCCATTCTTAGAGTGGGTTCCTGGGCTACAGCACCCTGTGTACTAACTGCAGTTATTCAGCAGGCCCAATAGGGTTTGGTTGTCTACAGTTTTCACCCCTTTGGGTGCTGTGACTGGTGCTGAATACTGTGACCCAAAACAGCTTTTTCAAAACAAAAGTATTTTTTAATCACAAGAGAAAATGTTTTTAAACACAATCAGACATCTATGTGCATATCTGTCTTCCCTATAGGCATAGGTGGGCCTAGCTTATCCTAGATATCCCAGCCTCTGGGGATTGGCGTTCGGTCTGCTCCCCAGCAGTCTCACTCTCCCCCTTTTCCTTTAAGGACTTCTTAAATCCACCACAAAGTTCTTTTTCCAGTTTTCCCACTTGCATTCCCCCAATGTCTGTCTACAAACTAGTCTGGTGAACTCAGCATG